>NC_059212.1:15830498-16189664 GCF_020615455.1 Coregonus clupeaformis
GAATTGAGAGCGAGGCAGGCCAAAGGCGCTCCGTGATGCTCTTTAGCAAAAACTTTCATTAGTGGCTGATGTCCTTTTGTTCCCTGCCACACCTTCCCCCTCTTCCACTCCTCATCCGCCTTCTCTCCATACACCATACACACCATTTCTGATTTCTCTCCTAGTTAGGCATTGTGTCAGAGAAGAGAGAACCAGCCTTATTGTACACAAAGAGCCTGAGAGAACTTGTCAAGACGGGACATCTCTCATCAATAAATCCACAAGGATTAAGATCAACAGGCGATTGGTACGAGGCCCAGGGTTCAACATGAAGGTCTCTGAGAGGAAAGGTGGTTCCTCATTGATCACAGGTCAAAGCCAATTGGAACAATAGCATACGTTTAAAGGTGCAGACTTTGAGCACTAGCATACATTTAAGAAATAACATTTGTTTTATTTAATTTATATTTGATGACTTTATGTTACAAAACAGGAAGACAGAAATGTAATGGTTACATTGCGTAAATATACACTGCTCAAAAAAATAAAGGGAACACTTAAACAACACAATGTAACTCCAAGTCAATCACACTTCTGTGAAATCAAACTGTCCACTTAGGAAGCAACACTGATTGACAATAAATTTCACATGCTGTTGTGCAAATGGAATAGACAACAGGTGGAAATAATAGGCAATTAGCAAGACACCCCCAATAAAGGAGTGGTTCTGCAGGTGGTGACCACAGACCACTTCTCAGTTCCTATGCTTCCTGGCTGATGTTTTGGTCACTTTTGAATGCTGGTGGTGCTTTCACTCTAGTGGTAGCATGAGACGGAGTCTACAACCCACACAAGTGGCTCAGGTAGTGCAGCTCATCCAGGATGGCACATCAATGCGAGCTGTGGCAAGAAGGTTTGCTGTGTCTGTCAGCGTAGTGTCCAGAGCATGGAGGCGCTACCAGGAGACAGGCCAGTACATCAGGAGACGTGGAGGAGGCCGTAGGAGGGCAACAACCCAGCAGCAGGACCGCTAACCTCCGCCTTTGTATAAGGAGGAGCAGGAGGAGCACTGCCAGAGCCCTGCAAAATGACCTCCAGCAGGCCACAAATGTGCATGTGTCTGCTCAAACGGTCAGAAACAGACTCCATGAGGGGGGTATGAGGGCCCGACATCCACAGGTGGGGGTTGTGCTTACAGCCCAACACCGTGCAGGACGTTTGGCATTTGCCAGAGAACACCAAGATTGGCAAATTCGCCACTGGCGCCCTGTGCTCTTCACAGATGAAAGCAGGTTCACAGTGAGCACATGTGACAGACGTGACAGAGTCTGGAGACGCCGTGGAGAACGTTCTGCTGCCTGCAACATCCTCCAGCATGACCGGTTTGGCGGTGGGTCAGTCATGGTGTGGGGTGGCATTTCATTGGGGGGCTGCACAGCCCTCCTTGTGCTCGCCAGAGGTAGCCTGACTGCCATTAGGTACCGAGATGAGATCCTCAGACCCCTTGTGAGACCATATGCTGCTGCGGTTGGCCCTGGGTTCCTCCTAATGCAAGACAATGCTAGACCTCATGTGGCTGGAGTGTGTCAGCAGTTCCTGCAAGAGGAAGGCATTGATGCTATGGACTGGCCCGCCCGTTCCCCAGACCTGAATCCAATTGAGCACATCTGGGACATCATGTCTCGCTCCATCCACCAACGCCACGTTGCACCACAGACTGTCCAGGAGTTGGCGGATGCTTTAGTCCAGGTCTGGGAGGAGATCCCTCAGGAGACCATCCGCCACCTCATCAGGAGCATGCCCAGGCGTTGTAGGGAGGTCATACAGGCACGCGGAGGCCACACACACTACTGAGCCTCATTTTGACTTGTTTTAAGGACATTACATCAAAGTTGGATCAGCCTGTAGTGTGGTTTTCCACTTTAATTTTGAGGGTGACTCCAAATCCAGACCTCCATGGGTTGATACATTTGATTTCCATTGATAATTTTTGTGTGATTTTGTTGTCAGCACATTCAACTATGTAAAGAAAAAAGTATTTAATAAGATTATTTCATTCATTCAGATCTAGGATGTGTTGTTTAAGTGTTCCCTTAATTTTTTTGAGCAGTGTATTTACTAATGTAATAAAATGATGTCAGAGATTAAATAAAGAAATAAACATTCAAAACAATTGCAGTTAAAATTGGTAAAATGTAATATAACAGATAGCAGAAGCAGAATAATAATAAGACAAAAACATACCCATAATTCTTAGCTCGCCTAATAAATCACATTAACACCATAAGACTCCAGATCAAGACAGGCTGCATAGAGACAGTTTTTAATTAAAGCTAAACATCAAACTCATACATTGTGATTCTGGGAATTTGCATAATAATTTCATTTTTTGGGGGGTTAGGTTGGTAGCCCGTTGTTTAAAGCCTGGTGTTAATTTTTCCAGTACAAAATTACTATCGTCAGCCATTGTGGTTAGAGTTGCTGTAAGGAGCAGTCATTGGGTATTCCTATCAAATAGCCTTGAAGAGGGGAGAGAGGACAGAGAAGCAGGAAGCTGTGATTACATATAGTTATACCAGAGCACTGGCCACTGTGGCCGAATTGAGCACACAAAACACATACAATACCCTCTAACATGGTGGAAAAGTGAACTAATAATGTATTGGATTGTTTCATTTTTTTCTTCTCAAAGGCATGTTAGAAACTATTAAAATAAAATGCATATTCAAATTGTGAATATTAATCAGATGCCAGATTTGATACAAACTGCTTCGATAATTACGACTGCTTCAACTGAGTGTAAATGATTTCCACAGACACACCTCCCTATTCCAACAAAGGCAACCAATCAGTCCAGCATGGTCCTTGTGTTAACATTCCTGACTACAATCTGATTCCAAAAGGCTGATTCCAATTCGGAACTTTCATCTTTGATTCTCTCTTTCTTAAATTCTCCCACTTTTCCCCAGTTTCTTTTCTCTCTCTTTCTGTCTCTCTCCTTCTTTCCTTTTGTTCTCCTGGAGCCTATTTATCACAGTGTGAAGGTTGAAAGAGATATTATTAATCCTGCAGAATGAAGGCAGGGTTAGCAGCATGGATCGCATTGTGAAAGGGGTAATGATAGGAAGACGTGCTTGGCCAGTGGCCTGTGCTGGCTTGATGAATGGGGAGCAGGGCAAAGTGAGTGGTGCTGGGTGGCGGCCCGCTGGGCCATGCAATATCCCCCCCATCGTAACACCCACCCACCTGGCACCCGTCCCTCGTCCCGCCCCAGCACCGGCACCAAGGGTAAAGTGAGGAGAGGAAATACTCCCTCCCCTAGCTCTTAGCTACCTACTTCCTTTCTCTCTCGTGATTTGTACCTCCATCCAGTGTCTCTCTCTTTCTCTTACTTCTAGTCACGCTCTCTCTCTCGCTATCTCTCTATCTCCCTCTCTCTCTCTCTCTCTCTCTCTCTCTCTCTCTCTCTCTCTCTCTCTCTCTCTCTCTCTCTCATCTCTCTCTCCCTCGCTCTCTCTCTCCCCCTCTCTCTCTCTCTCTCCCCCTCTCTCTCTCTCTCTCTCTCTCTCTCTCTCTCTCTCTCTCTCTCTCTCTCTCTCTCTCTCTCTCTCTCCCCTCTCTCTCCCTCTCTCCCTCTCTCTCTCTCTCTCTCTCTCTCTCTCTCTCTCTCTCTCTCTCTCTCTCTCTCTCATACTTCTATCCAATCTCTCTCTCCCGATTTCTCAATTCATATCAGTTCTTTCTTCCGTTTCTTTCTCCTGACTAATCTCAAACCTTTTGAAGTATAGTACTCATAAGTCATAACCATGAGAGTACAGACATTATAGTGTAGTAGTTAGCGGTCACATGATATCAAAATGCCACAAAATAATTTTGGGATTAGCTCTAGATAGAGATTTAATGACAATTTGAGTGTTGCATAATATGCATACCATGTACATAATGCCAGTGATAATATTTTCATTAGAAATTGGGAAACATTTACTAAATATACCCTCTGGTCACTTAGGCTTGTTATCAGGACAAGAATGCAAAACAAATTAAATTAGATGATGATTTTTGATAAATGTTTGATTACCACAAATTATTATTATTATTATTATAAAAATAAAAATAAACAGTGTAGACTTCATTGTCAAGCTGTTCTGATGTTTAGCCACTTGCAGGAGAGGACATGATGGTTGAATACTCTGGCCTTTTAAGAACACTGTCATGCAGTGACATGCCATGCTGCCGATGATGACAGGCCTGACAATGCCACAACCCAATCAAGCCAGCTCTATTACTCTAAGCGTCATCTCCGTAAAGCAGCTCCACTAAGGCAGAGAGAGCTGTGAGACAGGCAAGAGCACTCCAACACAGGAAGACAATTCTCACATTCCCTGAAAACCTACTGGTTGTTACAGAACAATTCTCAACCTGTTTTTTTTTATGTCTTTACTCCAATGAAAATCCGACATGCACTTGTTTTACTAGCAATTTTTTAGAACTCTTGTGATAATTGATTGCGTAAATTGCGCGCAGACTTGTATGTCAAAGCAGGCCTTTTATAAAACAAATAAAAAGTTACAATACAAGCAAATCCCAACATCGTACTATGAGAGCAAATGTGATTATTAGAGAACAATTAGCAATCAACTGACTTACCACAAATATGTAATTGCCTCCGCCTCCTCTCTTGAAACAATAATAAAGCAACAAGATTAGCATAGATCTAATATCCCTCTATATATCATTATAGTATTATCCTGTGACAGGTCTAATTGAAAAACACTTATTAGAGAAATGGGGGTGTTTCATTCAATCACAAATACCCTTCAAAAGGGAAAATACCAGGCTAAACATCATGGTCCAGAGGGCTAATAGCAGTAGGAAATGTATAGATTTAGACCAAGAGAATCAGCAGGAGGTCATAGTAGACAGCTGGACGACGTGTCCACTGCCCACAACCAATATCTCTCTCTTCCCTACATCTCTCGCTTCCCTACATCTCTCTCTTCCCTACATCACTCTTTTCCCTACATCTCTCTCTTCCCTATATCTCTCTCTTCCCTACATCTCTCTCTTCCCTATATCTCTCTCTTTCCTACATCTCTCTCTTCACTACATCTCTCTCTTCCCTACATCTCTCTCTTCCCTACATCTCTCTCTTCCCTACATCTCTCTCTTCCCTACATCTCTCTCTTCCCTACATCTCTCTCTTTTCCCTACATCTCTCTCTTCCCTACATCTCTCTCTTTCCTACATCTCTCTCTTCACTACATCTCTCTCTTCCCTACATCTCTCTCTTCACTACATCTCTCTCTTCCCTACATCTCTCTCTTTTCCCTACATCTCTCTCTTCCCTACATCTCTCTCTTTCCTACATCTCTCTCTTCACTACATCTCTCTCTTCCCTACATCTCTCTCTTCCCTACATCTCTCTCTTTCCTACATCTCTCTCTTCACTACATCTCTCTCTTCCCTACATCTCTCTCTTCCCTACATCTCTCTCTTCCCTACATCTCTCTCTTCACTACATCTCTCTCTTCCCTACATCTCTCTCTTCCCTACATCTCTCTCTTTCCTACATCTCTCTCTTCCCTACATCTCTCTCTTCCCTACATCTCTCTCTTCCCTACATCTCTCTCTTCCCTACATCTCTCTCTTCACTACATCTCTCTCTTCCCTACATCTCTCTCTTCACTACATCTCTCTCTTCCCTACATCTCTCTCTTCACTACATCTCTCTCTTCACTACATCTCTCTCTTCACTACATCTCTCTCTTCCCTACATCTCTCTCTTCACTACATCTCTCTCTTCACTACATCTCTCTCTTCCCTACATCTCTCTCTTCACTACATCTCTCTCTTCCCTAAATCCTACATGACTTCTGCAGGTTTGTACTGTAATATTTTACCTTCTGGCTCATCTTCCTGTGGTTCGGTTTGGCTCTTGTACATTTATTGGATGATCCTCTTACTTAAGAAGCCATACGTCTTTCCATTCCGACTAATACTCATCCCAACCAATAGCGTTGTGCTTTTTAAGTAACTGGAGCATAATAATTATTTTGAGGAATTCGGCTGCCCAGGACCTTAAGGTGTCATTGTATTTTATCCCCGGCCTGCCTTCCATCATGATAAAAGCACTATCTGTGGAAGTGACTGCCCATTTCATTAAATAGGCTATACCTCAGCATCAGTAGCAAAAAGTTACTTCATGCACTGAATATCAGTCACCTTGTCCATTAACATCTCTCCCTGCCTGAGACTTTCCCCTGAGCCGAAAATCTCAAGCATCTTGTTTGAACGATGTTGACATCCTGGGAAGGGAATCGACCGCTGTGATCTCTCGTAACAAGCACCTCCATGTCAAATTAAAGGGATGCCATAAGACTAAAAAATAACCTGTGAATGAGTGGCCTCTGATCACAGCAAACAAGGCCTTTATTTGATCTGGTTTCAAAGGCAACAACATCTTCTTTAAAAAAAAAGATTGACGAAATGCACCTGGCAATCCTTTCACCCAATGTTACCTATTTTAATTGTGCCCTGATACTTTCTTTCAAAAAAGCTCCAGAATTTCATGAGACTAACAATGAATCCATTATAACCATATGTGGGTGGGTGCATGCACCTCCAGAGCTGAAGGATAAAGGATATCTACACGTTCAGCCACTGTTCTCCAATGCATCTGTTCATCTATGTACTATCACATATGTACATCACATGTAGTATGACGGGATGTACAGTTGAAGTCGGAAGTTGGAGTACACTTAGGTTGGAGTCATTAAAACTCATTTTTCAACCACTCCACAAATGTCTTTTTAACAAACTATAGTTTTGGCAAGTCGGTTAGGACATCTACTTTGTGCATGACACAAGTAATTTTTCCAACAATTGTTTACAGACAGATTATTTCACTTATAATTCACTGTATCACAATTCCAGTGGGTCAGAAGTTTACATACACTAAGTTGACTGTGCCTTTAAACAGCTTGGAAAATTCCAGAAAATGATGTCATGGCTTTAGAAGCTTCTGATAGGCTAATTGACATAATTTGAATTGGAGGTGTAGCTGTGGACGTATTTCAAGGCCTACCTTCAAACTCAGTGCCTATTTGCTTGACATCATGGGAAAATCAAAAGAAATCAGCCAAGACCTCAGAAAAAAAATTGTAGACCTCCACAAGTCTGGTTCATCCTTGGGAGCAATTTCCAAACACTGAATGTACCACGTTCATCTGTACAAACAATACTACGCAAGTATAAACATCATGGGACCACGCAGCCGTCATACCGCTCAGGAAGGAGACGCGTTCTGTCTCCTAGAGATGAACGTACTTTGGTGCGAAAAGTGCAAATCAATCCCAGAACAACAGCAAAGGACCTTGTGAAGATGCTGGAGGAAACAGGTACAAATGTATCTATATCCACAGTAAAACGAGTCCTATATCGACATAACCTGAAAGGCTGCTCAGCAAGGAAGAAGCCACTGCTCCAAAACCGCCATAAAAAAGCCAGACTACGGTTTGCAACTGCACATGGTGACAACGATTGTACTTTTTGAAGAAATGTTCTCTGGTCTGATTAAACAAAAATAGAACTTTTTGGCCATAATGACCATCGTTATGTTTGGAGGAAAAAGGGGGTGGCTTGCAAGCCGAAGAGCACCATCCCAACGGTGAACCACGGAGGTGGCAGCATCATGCTGTGGGGGTGCTTTGCTGCAGGAGGGACTGGTGCACTTCACAAAATAGATGGCATCATGAGGAAGGAAAATTATGTGGATATATTGAAGCAACATCTCAAGACATCAGTCAGGAAGTTAACGCTTGGTCGCAAATGGGTCTTCCAAATGGACAATGACCCCAAGCATACTTCCAAAGTTGTGGCAAAATGGCTTAAGGACAACAAAGTCAAGGTATTGGGTGGCCATCACAAAGCCCTGACCTCAATCCTATAGAACATTTGTGGGCAGAACTGAAAAAGCGTGTGTGAGCAAGGAGGCCTACAAACCTGACTCAGTTACACCAGCTCTGTCAGGAGGAATGAGCCTAAATTCACCCAACTTATTGTGGGAAGCTTGTGGAAGGCTACCCGAAATATTTGACCCAAGTTAAACAATTTAAAGGCAATGCTACCAAATACTAATTGAGTGTATGTAAACTTCTGACCCACTGGGAATGTGATGAAAGAAATTAAAGCTGAAATAAATCATTCTCTCTACTATTATTCTGACATTTCACATTCTTAAAATAAAGTGGTGATCCTAACTGACCTAAGACAGGGAATTTCTATTAGGATTAAATGTCAGGAATTGTGAAAAACTGAGTTTAAATGTATTTGGCGAAGGTGTATGTAAACTTCCGACTTCAACTGTATCCAGACAGGTTTATCATATACAGTACAGTACCCCCCAGCATCTGGGTGTGGTGGTGGTGTGGTGTGGTGGTGGTGGTGCTGTGTGGTGGTGGCGTGGTGTGGTGGTGGCGTGTTGTGGTGGTGGTGTGGTGTTGTGGGGGTGTGGTGTGTTGTGGTGGTGGTGGTGTGGTGTGTTGTGGTGGTGTTGTGTTGGTAGTGTGTTGTGGTGGTATTGTGGTGGTGGTGTGGTGTGTTGTGGTGGTGGTGGTGTAGTGTGGTGGGGGTGTGGTGTGGTGTGGTGTTGGTTAGGTGTTGGTGTGGTGTGGTGGTGGGGTGGTGGTGGTGTGGTGTGGAGTGGTGTGGTGGTGGTGGTGTGGTGTGGTGGTGTTGTGGTGGTGTGGTGTGGTGTGGTGTGGTGTGGTGGTGTGGTGTGGTGTGGTGGTGGTGTGGTGTGGTGTGGTGTTGCAGGACAGTTGTGACAGTGCATGGCTAGTGCTGATTATACAGGTGCCCCCCACCCCCAGATCCCAGATGTGGCCATCCTCTCCTCTCCTCTCTTCTCCAGTATGTGATAGTGGGGCCAGCGCTCTGTGCTCTCAGTGTATGAATGTGACGGTAGGCTGTGCAAGGTTGTCAGAACATTAGAGGTGCTAATGGAAAAGCTCCCCCCATTCAGATGTGAGCAGCATTATTTGGGCCTGTCACAGTCCGCTGGTCACTAAACTAATGGGGCAGCCAAAGAGAACAGAGACAGGGGCAGAGACAACGAGGAAGAGACGGGATGGGGACAGACAGGGGGAACGAGAGTCTCTAAAATAGAAAATGAAAAGAGGGAGAGAGAAAACAATGGTCTTGTATATCTCTAGTCCATATCTGAGCAATACATTTCCAATGTTTTATAGAATATATTTTTTTTTTTACTTATCTTTTTCAGATTGTCACAATTGTAATAACCTGACAGTAGAAGTAACTTTCGGTTTACTGTATCGTTTTTGTACAGGAGTGTCACCGCTAGACTTGTTTGCTGTTTGTTGTACACACAAGGTCACGGTAGTCATGGCGACTGATTCACTCCCTCATCTTCTCTGTTCCCCCTCTACTGGCTAGAGACAGCTGTGTCTATTTCACTCCTCTACTTACCCTTCCACTCCGGCCTCAGCCTGCACTGCACACAACCCTGTTTAAACAAACCCAGTCAGTAACAGGACAGTAACAGGAATCAAACTGTTCCACCAGACAGCACAATACACAAAAATTCATCATATGCAACGGACAGAAGATACTGTTCAGTTTAGTCATCATAAGACTCCCACACCAACCAGTTTCAACTAAACTGGCCCCAGCCGTCAGACTGGTAAAGCAAGCCACAGCCTCAGCCTACGAGGGGCTTGTGCCGGCCCTGCCTCCACAGCGACAAGAAAACAGAATCTTAGCAGTGAAAAGCCTCTCTCTGTGTCACGCTGACAATTGCTTTATTGCGCCTTATCGAGGAATATGAAACTGTGTTGCATGACATCTCACAGTAAGCTGAATAGATATGCCAATTCATTTTGCAGCCGACGATTTGACAAGCTAGAATGCCCCTCTTGAAAGGCATCATTCAAGCGTGCCGCTGTTGCTGCGGCTTCTTTCTCTCTTTCTCTCTCCCTCCTCCCTCACTCCTTTCGCCTGCTCTCCTCTCTCTCCATCTCCTTTTCCCATGCAATCTGTAAGCCCTCGCCTCTTAAAATTGAAAGGCCCAGCCGGCGACAAAAAGCAAGAAAAGAATGGGGGGAAAACCTGCCACCCCCCCTCCCATCCCAAAAAAGATTTAAGTATTGAAAATCTAAAATGATAAGAGGGGAAATGTGGGTCTGCAGGAGATAACATTGTGGATATTAGAGTGGGAATGGGAAGGGGAACAGGGAGGAAAAAAGGCTGTAAAGAGATTGGTGCCATAAGCTCCAGGTTGAGGAGATGACACTGCCACTAATACGAGTGTTTAAATATTTGATGCTCTGGGATAAAGGAGGATCGCCTTTGAACGGAATTGAGTGTCTGGAGGAGAATCTATTACGGAATATCTGCTGTGATTTGACAGTGGCAGAGAGGCAGAGAGAGAAAGAGAGAGAGAGAGAGTAAGAGAGAGAGGAGAGAGAGAGAGAGAGAGAGAGAGAGAGAGAGAGAGAGAGAGAGAGAGAGAGAGAGGAGAGAGCAGTCTTGTGTGTTATTCCTCAGTTGTGCCTTCCTGCAATCTCCTTTTCCCCTCTTCACTTAAATGTTTTTCTGCCTTGCTTCAGTAAACGCTGATTATTACGTCTTTGGCAATGGAGGTTGCTGGAGAAAGGAAAGGGGTGAGTGGAATTGGAAGAGAAAAAGGAACACTTCTTTCACCAGAAATACTAGCAACACTACATCTTTCTGTCAAGGGTTTTGACAATGTACTTTTGAGCAAGGGACTGTACTTCTCCTCAGACAGGCCTTGTCCAAAAGAAGATATTTTATGTTTTTGGATAGCTACGTGCTATAAGATTTGAAGTTGATATTTTCTTTAAATTAGCTTGTAAACAGGGGCATCACGCACTCCAAAAATCGGAGCGAGCACGTAGGTGATGGCTGGGGGGTGGAAGTTGGAGAATTTTACATTTTTCAAACAGCTGAAACAGCTTTTTCCTGCAATCTAGAACCATAATCATTATGCTTAATTCTAAGTCAAAATATGTTTATTTTTCTGCATATCTAAGCATACCTCTTGAGCTGTCTGTTAAAGCTAAATAAAATAAAACTAAATATGCTTCTCTGCATCTCTGCTAAAATCTGGGTAAAAGATGTGAGTCTTATTCAGTACATTTAGTAACTGCTTGCTTCTCTAAAGTCTACCAACCTTGCCAGCAGGCATGCCAGCTAAGATATTTAGACAAGCTAGCTACTCTAACTTGATTGATAGCCTGAAATAGATCTTGGGTAGCTAAAGCCAACTTCATACAATTGCTAGGTGGTTAGTAGTATTACAGAGAAAAAAAATATATATATATACAGTGAGGGAAAAAAGTATTTGATCCCCTGCTGATTTTGTACGTTTGCCCGCTGACAAAGAAATGATCAGTCTATAATTGTAATGGTAGGTTTATTTGAACAGTGGGAGACAGAATAACAACATAAACAT
The DNA here is from genome assembly GCF_020615455.1 of Coregonus clupeaformis. NCBI lineage: Eukaryota > Metazoa > Chordata > Actinopteri > Salmoniformes > Salmonidae > Coregonus > Coregonus clupeaformis. The sequence goes on from NC_059212.1 coordinate 15,841,969, forward strand.
CCAGAAAAACGCATTGATTTGCATTTTAATTAGGGAAATAAGTATTTGACCCGCTCTCAATCAGAAAGATTTCTGGCTCCCAGGTGTCTTTTATACAGGTAACGAGCTGAGATTAGGAACACACTCTTAAAGGGAGTGCTCCTAATCTCAGTTTGTTACCTGTATAAAAGACACCTGTCCGCAGAAGCAATCAATCAATCAGATTCCAAACTCTCCACCATGGCCAAGACCAAAGATCTCCAAGGATGTCAGGGACAAGATTGTAGACCTACACAAGGCTGGAATGGGCTACAAAACCATTGCCAAGGAGCTTGGTGAGAAGGTGACAACAGTTGGTGTGATTGTTCGCAAATGGAAGAAACACAAAATAACTGTCAATCTCCCTCGGCCTGGGACTCCATGCAAGATCTCACCTCGTGGAGTTGCAATGATCATGAGAACGGTGAGGAATCAGCCCAGAACTACACAGGAGGATCTTGTCAATGATCTCAAGGCAGCTGGGACCATAGTCACCAAGAAAACAATTAGTAACACACTACGCCGTGAAGGACTGAAATCCTGCAGCGCCCGCAAGGTCCCCCTGCTCAAGAAAGCACAAGTTTGCCAATGAACATCTGAATGATTCAGAGGAGAACTGGGTGAAAGTGTTGTGGTCAGATGAAACCAAAATCGAGCTCTTTGGCATCAACTCAACTTGCCGTGTTTGGAGGAGGAGGAATGCTGCCTATGACCCCAAGAACACCATCCCCATCATCAAACATGGAGGTGGAAACATTATGCTTTGGGGGACAGGACAACTTCACCGCATCAAAGGGACGATGGATGGGGCCATGTACCGTCAAATCTTGGGTGAGAACCTCCTTCCCTCAGCCAGGGCATTGAAGATGGGTCGTGGATGGGTATTCCAGCATGACAATGACCCAAAACACACGGCCAAGGCAACAAAGGAGTGGCTCAAGAAGAAGCACATTAAGGTCCTGGAGTGGCCTAGCCAGTCTCCAGACCTTAATCCCATAGAAAATCTGTGGAGGGAGCTGAATGTTCGAGTTGCCAAACGTCAGGCTCGAAACCTTAATGACTTGGAGAAGATCTGCAAAGAGGAGTGGGACAATATCCCTCCTGAGATGTGTGCAAACCTGGTGGCCAACTACAAGAAACGTCTGACCTCTGTGATTGCCAACAAGGGTTTTGCCACCAAGTACTAAGTCATGTTTTGCAAAGGGGTCAAATACTTATTTCCCTCATTAAAATGCAAATCAATTTATAACATTTTTGACATGTGTTTTTCTTGATTTTTTTGTTGTTATTCTGTCTCTCACTGTTCAAATAAACCTACCATTAAAATTATAGACTGATCATGTCTTTGTCAGTGGGCAAACGTACAAAATCAGCAGGGGATCAAATACTTTTTTCCCTCACTGTATATATATATATATATATATATATATATATATTATTATTATTATTTTGATTTTATTTTACAGGACAAATCTGTGGGCATGACTCATCTGTGGGTATGACTCCTCTGCTTGTAAACATACTATACCTGGATATTTTTCAGAAAAATAACAAAATATAACAAAATATATGTGTATGGAATGATTGAATGGGTTTGACATATTGGATAATTCTAACAAAAATGATCTCCCTTCTTTACTTTCTTCATACTTTTCCCATATTTTTCATCAGTACCCGATGTCACTTCTTAATATCATTTGACAACAAACAATATAATTAATTTCACTTCTCACCCTTGGCAGATTTGAAGCATGGCCAGTCCCTGTGTTACTGTGTTAGACTGATTCAGGGGCAGGGTCCATCTCCCTGAAATGAGGCCACAGTGTTAGAGATTGCAGGTGTTACCTTTTAGCCAAACAGCCATGGCTCTTACAGGGTCAGAGTTGACTGCTAACATTGACTCCAATTTCTGCCTGCTCTATGTCAATGTGAGCTCTCTCAGACAAAATCCTGGGTTATTGCTGCCCTTTAGCCACTGGAAACAATTTGTTCAAACCCACTGGGCACACACTGGTTGAATCAACGTTGTTTCCACGTCATTTTAGCGAAATGACGTTGAACCTACGTGGAATAGACGTTGAATTGACGTCAGTGCCCAGTGGGAAGGAGTTACAGGCCCAAGTCTCAAACAACTTACCAACCAGACGTTAAGAGAAAACAACATTTTGCAGTTCTGCTGTGGTCAATCCAACGCTGTAATAGTCTGTAATAGTTTGTGAGAAAGAGAACGAGTGGTCGAGGGTTAATTGATGCCCTTGACATTCGTGATATGAATGGAATTTGTCATGAATGCATTGGAATATTAACATGACAATAATAAAGAAAATAAATACCAAATGTCTCAAGTGTGACAAGATCAGGACAATGGGCATAGGCATCTTACTGTGAAACATATCTATATAATGAGGCCTAGACATTTAGTGACAACAAAGGGTATATTTTACATTGAACATGTTTCCCTCTGAGCAGCGTGTGGTTAATGGTTAGCGAAGCATTGGAGGCCATGATGAGAACGGTTAACACTGGGTTGCAGAGCAGGACAGACAGGCTCAATCGAGTGAGTGTTCAATTATACACTCCATAATGCACCCTGTGAGTGTGGTCCAGATGTGAGGATCAAACCCCCCCCACGGCCCCTTGCGGCCCCCCGCTAGTCACTGATGTTGTGTTTCATGTCGCCACACTGTCTTGTCACATTTCCTTCTTGTCTGCCACGCGCGTGGTGACTGGATGATGGTGATGCGATGGCCCACACACGGTCTGACATGTAAGTAGCCTCGTCTCCAGCGGATCGATGGCGGGTGGCACTTCCCTCCACCAGGCCGGGAAAAAACAATTAAAACCCATCGATCCTGCACTGGCCCCCGCAATGAATATGCAAGAGGCTCTCCTTGACCTTCAAAGCTGGGGAAAGCTAGGTGACTTCATTCTTCATGTTATTACCACTACTAGCATCCGGGTTCCATCAAGCTGTCGGTGATGCATGTCTAGCTAGCTACGACGACCCCCTCCTCAATACACTCTTCTTCTCTGTATCTCTGTATTTTTTATCTTTTAAGGCTCTTTAGTAAATCTATCTCGTTTTTGCTGTCTTCACTCTTGCATGTGGAGGTTCGGTTCCTTTTTTATTGTGTTTCTTTGTCATGTTGACAGCGTGCGTGGTGTAGTGTGTTCCTTTTGCATGCGACATGTTACATTGGTGTCTGCTTTGACTGCAGACGACATGCTAATTGTTGTTGGGCTAAACACATGGACATCAGAGATGTGAGTGAACTGTTAAAGGACACAGCTATTTAGCTGGCTGGAGGGGGATTATTACGCATGTGGACACAGATCTAAGACATTGCTCTTCAGTTTGGAGAATAAAATATATATTATGTTAAATTATCAATAAAATTATGTGCAATCATTAGACATTCTTCATACTGAGCAACCAGGCTATTTCAAATAATTATCACAATTTCAACTGTGGTATAAAATAATATACTGACATTTGAATATCACATTAATTACTCTGCCATTTGATATGTAGGCCTATATCTAAATTCAGATTGATTGATTTTGTCAACAAATGCCACTGGTATCCATGCATCATTATCCTCCTGTGATGTACATGTATGTTTAAGACCATTAACTCAGAATAGAGAGAGAGAGAGAGAGAGAGAGAGAGAGAGAGAGCGAGAGAGAGAGAGAGAGGGGGAAAGAGAAAGAGAGAGAAAGAAAGAGAAAGAAAGAAAGAAAGAAAGAAAGAAAGAAAGAAAGAAAGAAAGAAAGAAAGAAAGAAAGAAAGAAAGAAAGAAAGAAAGAAAGAAAGAAAGAAAGAAAGAAAGAAAGAAAGAAAGAAAGAAAGAAAGAAAGAAAGAACAATGCTCTACTGTCCTCCTATGTGAAGTCCTGAGAGTATCCTGAAGACTTGTTTATCAGTGGAGGTGGAATGAATCACTGGATAACAAGGACAGCATGGTGATGTGATGTGAGGAGGGTTGGGGAGAGACTGCGTATGCTGCCTACCCATACTGTGGTAGTTAGTTAGTGATGGCTTGTATAGACTTGGCATCCTTCGCCCATGCTAACTGACTGAGTGACTGAGTCACCATGGTGGTGCCAGCCAGGGACAGGGACAGGCTGGCCTCCCCCTCTCTAAGCCGAAGTGACAGGGTATCCTCTAGGCCGGCGCATCCGTCCGTTGCCGGCATGTGAAGAGACATGCTGCAGCTGTGTGGCGAGAGAGAGAGAGAGAGAGAGAGAGAGAGAGAGAGAGAGAGAGAGAGAGAGAGAGAGAGAGAGAGAGAGAGAGAGAGAGAGAGAGAGAGAGGCTCAAGCTGCCATTTATCAGGTTTTCTTAGCATCTCTTCAGCTTGGTTGCTCCCGGTCCATCCATTGTGTCGGGCAGCTCTGTCAGTGGGCAGGAGGTGGAGAGAGGGAGGGAAGAAAAGAGGGAGGGTGCGGGGACAGTAATAGAGAGCGACTGCAGTCACACTCTGGCTGATGTTCAATGAGGGTGCTGTCTACACGCCAACACTAATCTGTGTTTATTGGGCCATGACCGCCGACCGGGGCCTCTTGAAAAATTGTTGCACCCTTTATTGCTCTTGATTGACACTGGGCTAAAATGAAATTATTTTGTGTTCCTGGATAGGTTTTTTTGCTGCCCCAGACGTGGTTTTTGGTGTGATATTATAGTTTCATTCAACATCTTGGTTGGGTTCCTGATGGTTGCTGTCAGTAGTGTCTAGGTTTGGTCCAGGTAGGATGCAGGGTCCGCTGGTTTCCTTTATGTCTGAAGAGATTGATAAATTATTGGAGGTTGATTGATAGGTATCAATAATTACTGTAGGGCACACCTGTATCACAAGCTGTGAGTAAATGTGTAATATTTTAGGCCCTTGTTCTGAACAACATGGTATTATACTGTAGGTGGCTCTCAGAGTATGAATAATGTTGCTCTTTTACTTTTAGGCTTGGAGAGAGGAGAATGAGAAATTGAGAATATTAGAGAGAGAGGGGGAGGGAGGGAGGGAGGGGGAGAGAGAGAGAGAGAGAGAGAGAGAGAGAGAGAGAGAGAGAGAGAGAGAGAGAGAGAGAGCAAGATCATTATTCTTGAATGCACCACTTTCACGCAATGAAATTACTATTTTATTTTATTATTTTCCAGTCATGAAGTATAATCAAACAGCTCCCCAGCTCCCCCTGTATCATTAAGTATCCAAACCTGGATTGGTGTGACATTAAAATATCATAAGAATCATCATGTCGTTCTGTTCAGTTTGTAACAAGGTTATTACACTGTTCAATCCCAGTACTTGTGATCCGACTCCCATGGTGCTACGGAGGAGAGAGTCGGAGAGAGAATCTACATTGGTGGTCTACAGCGTTAAACCTATTAAAAAATCCACTGGGGTCCGGACCCGGCACGAGGGGGGGCAGTCGGACGGTTTCTCAACTCGCCGACACGTCTAATTCATGTCAAGCGGCGTCCGGGTCGGTCTAACGAGGCCGCCCGTCACAACGTAGCCCTGGCGACAGTCATGCAGAGCGCTCCACTTGTTTAAAGGCGACACGGGAGTGACGCAGTAAACACTAGCAGGCATAATCGATGTAGGCCAACGCTCATTGTGAGGCAATTTCTTCTGAAGTGCCATAGGTCAGCCCATTCTTATTCTGCACCACAGCCGGCCGAGCCTGGAGTGCCGCACCATTCAATATCGGTGGAAATGAACAAATTGAACACATCACACGAATAGTTCCCAAACGTATCCACATCAATGTGGATTTTGAAGTATATTTTTCTATATGGCTCTGCTCTCTTGGCCAAGTGGAGTGATCATATGGTACATGCTCCGACTACGTCTGTCATCTATTGCATTTTTTGTGTCAATTTGTGTTCTGGTGTTTATTGAAAATACACAAAAATACAAAAAAGCCAGTATGACTTGGTATTGCGTGGCGATACAAAGTCAATACAAATTGGTCACATTATTCATTTGACGGTCTGTCTTTCTATTTGGCTATATGTCTTTCATTCTTATTTTTTATTTTTTGGGGGGGGGTAGATCAGCTTAATATTGCAGATAGATTGTAACTTCCATCAATGTAATTGTCTGCATCACTTCTAATCCCCCATGTTTTTTATATATATACTCCCCTTTATTACTTTTCAACCCCGCCATCCATTCCCTACTTGGGGTAAATTAGTGAACAACAATGCTTAGGCCTCTACTATGTCTTTCATTCTTTATTACTGTCTGTGTCATCTTTTCTCCCAAACATGTGACACTGTCAATTTGTTGTGCTAAACTGTCATTTTTCAGTCCTCTGTCCTTTTCCCAGAGTGCAGGTAGGCAGGCAGAAGGCCACATCTGGACAACAGTGGCAGAAATCTCCATTCCTCCCACAGTCCAGAGCAGCAGCAGCTGAGCCACTGTGAGAAACCATCATCACCACAGACACAGCTGGGGATAGCGCTCGGTGCTAACCAGATGTGTAAAGTCATATCCTGACCTTGGACCCCTGACCCCTCCTCCTCCTCACTAGTGCATCAGGTGTGCCGTCAGTACATAGACAGACACACCCAGGGCAGACACTGCAGACGTACAGCAGATACAGACACCAGATAAAATAACCTGGCCCTGTGCAGAATTGTGGATTAGGTGATGATAGATAGAATGTTATATAAAATACCAAAGCTAGCAGTTGTATCCTGTAGCACAGTGTCAGACTCTCATCAAATATTGTCTTTTTTTAAATGAACAGATTGTCACAACGGCTGATGTAGATGTGGTGAAGGAGTCAAACGCAGACACAGAAGCTCAGTCCAATACTTTACTGAACACGACCAAAAATATACAAAACACTGGCCTCAAAACAAACAAGAGGCGGACGATGTGCAACAATGCGCAAAAGGCTAGAATTCCAAGGCGCACGAAAACAGTACAGTGCGACGACAGGGAAAACAACAAACAAACAACGAGCCGACCTGATGACAGGCGAACAATAACACACAACACAAAACTAACCAAACGGGAAACTTATAGAGGACATAATCAACTAAACAGGACACAGGTGTACACAATCAGACAAAACCAACAGACAGCGAAAACATCAAACGGTGATAGCCAGTACACCGGGTACGACGACCGCCGAAGCCTGCCCGAACAAGGAGGAGGAGCAGCCTCGGCCGAAACCGTGACACAGATTCCACCAACAGCATCCAGAGCTTTATTTTTCCATGCTAACCATACTTACTGTAACTCAATATACATACAGTGCATTCAGAAAGTATTCAGACCCCTTGACTTTTGCCACATTTTGTTACGTTACAGCCTTATTCTAAAATGGATTAAATTGTTTTATTTTCTCATCAATCTACACACAATACCCCATAATGACAAAGCAAAATCAGATTTTTTGAACATTTTGCAAATGTATTAAAAATAAAAAACGGAAATATCACATTTAGATAAGTATTCAGACCTTTTACTCAGTACTTTGTTGAAGCACCTTTGGCAGCAATTACAGCCTCAAGTCTTCTTGCATATGACGCTACAAGCTTGGTACACCTATATTTGGGGAGTTTCTCCCACTCTTCTCTGCAGATCCTCTCAAGCTCTGTCAGGTTAGATGGGGAACGTCGCTGCACAGCTATTTTCAGGTCTCCAGAGATGTTCAATTTGGTTCATTTCTGGGTTCTGGCTGGGCCACTCAAGGACATTCAGAGACTTGTCCCGAAGCCACGTTGTCTTGGCTGTGTGCTTAGGTTTGTTGTCCTGTTGGAAGTTGAACCTTCGCCCCAGTCTGAGGTCTTGAGCGCTATGGAGCAGGTTTTCATCAAGGATCTCTCTCTACTTTGCTCCGTTCATCTTTCCCTCGATCCTGATTAGTCTCCCAGTCCCTGCCGTTGGAAAACATCCCCACAGCATGATGCTGCCACCAACATGCTTCACCGTAGGGATGGTGCCAGGTTTCCTCCAGACGTGACGCTTGGCATTCAGGCCAAAGAGTTCAATCTTGGTTTCATCAGACCAGAGAATCTTGTTTCTCATGGTCTGAGAGTCTTTGGGTGCCTTTTGGCAAACTCCAAGTAGGCTGTCGTGCCTTTTACTGAGGAGTGTCTTCTGTCTCGCCACTACCATAAAGGCCTGATTGGTGGAGTGCTGCAGAGATGGTTGTCCTTCTGGAAGGTTCTCCCATCTCCACAGAGGAACTCTGGAGCTCTGTCAGAGTGACCATCGGGTTCTTGGTCACCTCCCTGACCAAGGCCCTTCTCTCCCGATTGCTCAGTTTGGCCGGGCCGCCAGCTCTAGGAAGAGTCTTGGTGGTTCCAAACTTCTTCCATTTAAGAATGATGGAGGCCACTGTGTTCTTGGGGACCTTCAATGATGCAGACATTTTTTGGTACCCTTCCCCAGATCTGTGCCTAGACACAATCCTGTCTCGTAGCTCTAAGGACAATTCCTTCCACCTCATGGCTTGGTTTTTGCTCTGACATGCACTGTCAACTGTGGGACCTCAGATAGACAGGTGTGTGCCTTTCCAAATCATGTCCAATCAATTGAATTTACCACAGGTGGACTCCAATCAAGTTGTAGAAACATCTCAAGGATGATCAATGGAAACAGGATGCACCTGAGCTCAATTTCGAGTCTCATAGCAAAGGGTCTGAATAATTACGTAAATAAGGTATTTCTGTTTTTAGTTTTTAATACATTTGCAACATTTTCTAAAAACCTGTTTTCGCTTTGTTATTATGGGGTATTGTGTGTAGACTGATGAGGAAAAAAAGAATAAGGCTGTAACGTAACAAAATGTGGAAAAAGTCAAGGGGTCTGAATACTTTCCAAATGCACTATACATGAGGATGCAGTTTAAACATATCATTTGACATTTATTTGAAAAATGCAGATAGATACCGTCTTCACTGTTGCTACAGTAATGTTTATCCCTATTGACGATCGTGCTGATTGGATCATCACTCTCCCCATTCCCCCTGCCAGTAGTCTATGATCATTCACCCTCCTGTCAGTCAACTGAACTAATGTAGCATGACTGGCCCATTGATTCCGAGCAATCTGAAAATAATCCCTCATCAATTAAGCAATTAAGCAATTACCTTTTAATCAAATATCAAACAAATCGGCCAATTGACTGTAGTGAACTGGATTATTATCTCCTGATGGAAGTTCCCATCATTGATGACTGGGTTTATTGAAGGGATGAAATATGAGTTACAGGTGTTTAACGGGTCCCAGCAGGTTAGTGTCCATAACGAGGGAGATGTTTAATTGAGACATTGTTAATTAGGCCAGGTTGTTAATACTTGATCCTGATGGTTTACAGTGACAGTCTCCTCTCCTCTCCGGCTGTGCTGTCACGTCATGCTGCTGCTGCGTCTTCATTAAGAAGTGTGTATTTGTGTGTGTGTGTGTGTGTGTGCCTGTCCGTAAAGCTGCAGAAGAGCATGTGAGGATAGTCAATTTTACAGCTCAACTCACACCACAGAACTGACAAATCAATAAAAGTTAAGGAGATAAATTATTTAAAGCCAACTCTAATTAGTTAGGTATTCCTGAACTATGGATTCCTCTACAATATTGATGATGGTCCAGTTTATGGAAGGATTTGAGCTCTCCTTCTGTTGCAGGAACTCACTTTCTCACAGAATACAAATCAACATTTGAACCACAATCCAACATTCAAAGATAAATGACTGGAAGAAATGTTTTGACAAACATTATCTCTAAAAGCCTATTCAGTGCCATGATTGTACACAAATATAGTACGCCAAAATAAAAATAAATCCCTCACTAAACTAAAGTTAACAGAGAATTTACATATTTCAGGTACAAATACTTACAGTTCCAATTCTTGTAATATGCATTTTTCTAAATAGAGTTGGCATGCTCTTATCTATTTCACATATGAAAACACTCCAGTTAGAATTTAAATGAGACCCCAGCCTATCCCTCTCTCCCTCTCTGCTCTTTGTCTGTGGGCGGGGGTTTAGAGGGGGTGTGCGGGGTGTTGGGGGGTAGTTGTTATCAGACACACGGGGAGAGACTATCGATCATCTCTTTTAATTACCCTCAGCATAGCGAAAGGGCTAAATTAACTTCCTCCCCTCCTCTCCCCTGGAAAAGCCATGAATATTTCAGAGGGAAGAGCCCAATCGTATGTCCACTCTGGTAACACTTCTGCTTCACCCGCTCCCTCTCTCCTCACAGCTAACAAACATCTCAGGGTGAAAGACAAAGCTTGCAGCTGGAGGAGTGGTATGGTGGGTCAGTAGCTATCCCCCCACTTGGTATCTGGTGTGCTACATGAGAAGCAGGTGAAACATGCATTAGATCTGTTGAACAATTCCAGTCTGCTGTTGTTATTGTGGTGGCTCTCTGGGCCGTGCCAATAGCACTTGTTAGCTCCACTGGGGATACTCTCTGGTTTGGCTGTGGTAATGCTGCTGCTCATCTCTCTCTCTCTCTCTCTCTCTCTCTCTCTCTCTCTCTCTCTCTCTCTCTCTCTCTCTCTCTCTCTCTCTCTCTCTCTCTCTCCCACCCCTCTATCTTTCTCTCTCTCTTCCACTGGCAGCTACCCTCCTCTCTCAGTAGTTACCCCCCTCTCTCAGCTACCCCCCTGCTCTCTCTCTCGCTCTCTCTCGCTCTCTCTCGTTCTCGCTCTTGCTCTCTCTCTCTCTCTCTCTCTCTCTCTCTCTCTCTCTCTCTCTCTCTCTCTCTCTCTCTCTCTCTCTCTCTATCCCTCCCTCTCTCTCTTCCACCCCCACTCTCTCTCTTCCACCCCCACTCTCTTCCACCCCGACTCTCTCTCTTCCACCCCACTCTCTTTCTTCCACACCCACTCTCTCTCTCTCTCTCTCTGTCTCTGAGTTCATGGAAGGGTCAGGGTTTGGAGCGGCGAGCGAGATCTTCCATCCTAATGACAGGCTTTAGTGAGTGAGGACATCTGCATGTCAGTGCACTGCGAGGGAAGAAAAGGCAACACAAGCTGCTGATATACATTAATCCACTGCCACACCAGACCCAGAGGTGCTGCCAAGGCTTGGCTTGATCAGCAGATCAGCCCAGATCAGCCAGGACTAGTCAAACAGGAACCAGGACATGACCACATGAACCACAACCAATCCTCTTGCCCCAGAAACAACCACAACCAATCCTTTCACTCAAAATATTTTTTCGCAGTTTAGAAGTATGCTAATGATATTATTGATAAACGTGCTTCTATTCTCTGCTTGCCTGGCATAATCAGCAGTGGCAACACTGTTTTACACCCTAGTGCCAAGAATCAGAGATAAGTAATGGATTGGTTGGTCGTTGGTGCCCCTTCCCCTATTTACATTTTAGTCATTTAGCAGACGCTCTTATCCAGAGCAACTTACAGTTAGTGAGTGCATACATTTTCATACTGGCCCTCCGTGGGAAACAAACCCACAACCCTGGCGTTGCAAGCGCCATGCTCTACCAACTGAGCTACAGGGGACACATATGTGATACCCATCAGCTATCCGCTCCGTCAGTCAGTCAGTCAGGTATTCAGTAACTGTACTGGTGTGGAGCATGTGGATTTGTGGGACTGTCAGTGTAAATCAATGTAAGACATTTACCCATCTCTTCCTCCTGGTCCCTGTCCTCAGCTCTCTGCATATAAAACACTCCTCCGCTCGCCCGGCCAATCGCCTCGCTCCCCCTTTCCTCACTTTCCCCTCATAGATTTTTGGGAACGGGGGCCTGCTTCGGTGTAAGGGATGACATTTAATGGGGGAAGCTATCTTTTAAGGATTTCTCATGCACAAAAAGGTTCAATGTGACAATGTTCTCTGAATGGTAGAAGAATTCTAGTAAAACCCTGTGTAGAGCCTTCAGATGGAATGTCTAATGAGTAGCTACTGTCAATCCTCTGGACTTTGAGTATTGTTTATCGATGATATACAGCAAGCTAAGGGGGAGAGTGTCAAGCGTGGTGCTAGTAACAGTGGGACTGCGGAGACAGTAGCTAGCTACAGTACATTAGTCTCTACAAGTCCTGTATGTTGTTTTCTCTCCAGTTTGCTCTCGCCCTATGCTAGAATATCAACTTGTTGGACAGTGTAACACAGAAGTATTCCAATGAAGTCTCCATGGCACAATCCACCACCACTACTGTGTGGCTAACAATATTGATGAACTCAAACCTTGGTTAGTATGCTCGTTATCTAGACAAACAAACAAGCCTGGATACCTCCTCTGTCCTCTCCCTTGACAAGGATCTGGAGCATGGATACCTTAACACTGAGCGAGACAAGGGACAAGGACAGGCGAGAGGAGAGGAGAGGAGAGGAGAGGAGAGGAGAGGAGAGGAGAGGAGAGGAGAGGAGAGGAGAGGAGAGGAGAGGAGAGGAGAGGAGAGGAGAGGAGAGGAGAGGAGAGGAGAGGAGAGGAGAGGAGAGGAGAGGAGAGCCACTTATCTGTCAGCTCCCGACCTGCTTCCATGCCTGCCTGCCTCCCTGCCTCCAACCTTCCCTTCCACCCTACCTCTCTGCCTGCCGTCCTCCATCCCTCCCTGCCTCCCTCCCTGATAGCCTGCCTCCCTGCTGGGGGATGAGTGAAGGTTGAGGTAGGGCGATGCAGGCCCACGCTCCTCTCCTTGTTCTAATTGAAAAGGAAGAGAGTGCGGCTAGTTGTCAGGGCAAACAGAAATCAGTCAGTCAGTCAGTCAGTCAGTGCATTATTCCCCAGTGCTTGGCTGGCCTCCCCTACACTTCTGTGTAATTTAAATGACTGTCAGGTCAGTGGCGAGAGCAGCACCTCTCCTGTTAAAAGGGAGCCTGCCACCGTCGTCACCAGCCTGCCTGCCTGGCTGCCACACTGTTGATTGCCCCCCCCCCCCAAAGCTAGGCCAGGCACAGCTGTCACCCGCCGGTCACAATGCATTTACTTAGTGACAGAATTCTAATTAGTGGTTACAATGGTGTCACCAGATTGAGAGGGAGAGAGGGGGAGAGGGGGGGAGAGGGAGTTTGGTGAGCAGGGTGGTGGGTGGGTGATGAGGGAGAGGGGCGAAGTGACAGGGTGGGGTTAACTCCCCCTCCTGTAAGGAAATAGACTCACATTCGACCGGAACAATGTTCTCATTGGGATACTATTTTGTCATAGTTTTGTTGCATTCAGTACTTCAACCACAGCTTATCGTGACCATGGTCAAAGAACTGACTCATAAACACTGCAGTATTTTGGGATTATTCTCTACGCAGTTGAATTCCTTTCATAACACAACATTTTTTTTTTTTTTAAAGGATACAATCAAAGACACACTCATTCTGTTCCATAACCCAGAATCACAATGTAGCCTATAATTGGAGAAAAAATCAAAGTGCTCCTGCAGTTGCACATCAGGACTTGACACTCCAACACTTAATCCTGACATTTAGCCATCTAGGGATGCAGCTTTTACGTCACTCACTCCTCTCCAGCCTGCCAGCGTTTCTCTTTTGATAATCTTTGTTGAGTGTTGAGCTGGAGGTCATGCAGTAGAGAATGAGAGCCACACACTTGTCTCCCCTTGAAACAGTAACCTGGGGCCCCAGAGGAGGGCCCTAATAACTGGAAGCCCCCAGTTAAAAGCCCCAGGGGTCCCCTCTCTGACACACTCTGTCTCCACTCTTTACCTCTCCATCCAAACTGACTGCTCCACTCCATCTCCAGCCCTCGGCACAGTGAAAAGCCCTGGCCTAGAGAGGCTTTTAAGCCACTTGAAGAGTTCATCCTGGCCCCATTACCATAGCACAGGAGTGGGATGTTGTCGGCATGTCGGCAGTACCTGGACGGTCCAAGCCCCTGGAGCAGGACTGGAGGGCACTCCAGGAGGAGAGGAGGAGAGCCCAGCCAGGCCAGGAGAGACGAGGGCTCTCTCTCCCTCATCCTTCTCTCGTCCCTGTCTGCTCCCTCTCCTTCCATCCTTTCCTTCCGCCCCCACACTCAGCCCAGCCAGGCAGGCAGGGGAAGGGCCTGTCAAGGGTCCCCTCCAGGAGCAGTTAAAAAGGGTCAAGCATGGCAGTGGAGACGGCGTCAGTTGGCAGCAGCCGGGTCACAGCACAATTGTAATTAAGTGGTGCTGCTATGTCGCTGCACCCCACAGACAGGGCCAGGCGTCGGGAGCGTCGGGGCCACGGAGCACTGAATGACTAATTCTGTCTGTCTGGGCCTTTTATTATTATTCTTCTCCCTCTGTCCACAGATTGTCTTGTCTTGTCCTTAGCTAAATTATCTGTTTGCCAATTGTTATTGTTGTTGGAAGTAGGGGCTCGATTTAATCAGTAGCGCAGAAGATCAGCGTTATAGTGTGATTGACATTTAAAGGCAATGTTTCCGTGTTCGCGGAGACTGCATTTACGGTAAATGCTACAGTATGTCAGCTCAATCGGAAATTACCTTTACATTTCAACCACATGCTGATCTTCTGCGCTACAGATTGAACCAAGCCCTAAGTATCATTGATGGTTGGATCATCTTCACGATCATGATGGCAGAATGTTATCGCTTTTTCATTGTTGTAGGGCCGTTGGTGTACGTGTGACTTCAGATCTCACGTTGTCAATTCACACTTAACAGCTTATGATGCCATTTTCATTTGGAGAGTCTATAGTGTACTGTTTGTTTGCTGTACTGATCTTCATCTGACTGCAGACAGTTTCACAGTGTTGAAAGATATTGTATCAACAGGATCTAGACATGATGAGAGATTCAGACACCATATTTCTCCACCAATAGGACCAGATCATTAAGACTTCCTTCAGAGTCATGTTCTTGGATCAGTCTTTGGCCGTACTTCACCATCGATAGTGAAAGCCCAATCCCTGTGGCAGTCTCTCTCTCTCTCTCTCTCTCTCTCTCTCTCTCTCTCTCTCTCTCTCTCTCTCTCTCTCTCTCTCTCTCTCTCTCTCTCTCTCTCTCTCTCTCTCTCTCTCTCTCTCTCTCTCTCTCTCTCTCTCTCTCTCTCTCTCTCTCTCTCTGTCTCTCTGTCTCTCGCCACTCTGCATGTCTGCAATCAAAAGCGGGGCCAACATAATGACAGGGAAATCAAGAGGTGAGATCAACACGGGTCGAATTAACACTCGCAGGAATGGCCCCTGCTGCCATGAACCTGTCTGATCTCTGGGGAGAGCGCTGGCCACATTATGTTAATCACTCTGACTAGAGACACAGGCAGCCAGACCCACAGAGTAATGGTGTGTGTGTTGTGTGTGTTTGGGTGTGCGTGCATGCGTGTGTGTGTGTGTGTGTGTGTGGGAAAGACATAGAAGGTGAAGGAAGCAGCGATGGTGGGGCGATATCTGAAAGGCAACCCCAGATAAGGTGACATTCCTTGGATTAATTTGTGCCTAGGCATATGGATTAAGAGGACAGAGGCTGGAGAAGCGATAGAAGACAATTGAACCCCATCTAAAGGTTTTTCTCCCTTCGCCCTCGCTCTCTTTTAATTTGTACATGTGTCATGTCCTCCGCACCACCCATTTCTTTCTCCTCAACAGACTCAAGTCATTAGCGAAGGGGTGGTCAGTTCAAGGTTAGCTAGAAAGTCACAGAGCCAGGAGAAGATAAAGGCTTGGGCAATAACACAATAATGGAAAAGGCTAATTAAAATCACAGTTAAGTTGGATCTGGGAGGGCGATGACGATGATGGGCTCACTAATGAGACGAATATGCCGAATCGTTTTCCACAGCCAGTCTTTTTCTGATCTGTCTCTCTGATGAACATGTATCACGCCAGAGTAAAACCCAGAGATGAAAGCCTAAGTAAAGATTTAAAAATTTAGAGGCTAAAGAAGAGGTCATGTCTCCAAATGAGGATTAGTCCGATATGTCTGGGTTTACACAAATTCTGCACATACAGGTAAAGCACATATGAAGTTGCTGACAACTTTTCTTTGTGATATTGACAAGTTGTTGATGTAAATGTTAATGAATTTGCATAAATCATTCGACATTGCCCTACTGGTTATGGTAATGATCATTAATTAATGTACTCCCAATCCATACATTTATATTTCATCATTCACTCATCTTCTAAGATGCCTCATAAAAAGACAGACCAGGAGAGTGAAAGTATGTATATTTACATACAGAAAAGCATTGGGATAGGTTGTTGATTAGCAGTATCTGTCTATTTATGATATCATCCACAGTATTAACCCATGAGATAACAAGCACATCTTCACAGATTTTGATCCTAGCAGATGACAAAACAGATGATCACATCTGCCTGGGGAGTAGCATCACAGCCACTCCAGTGTTGGTACTGCACAGTCTGGCCAAGTAGTAATGCCAGACCCCCTTCCCCTCTGTGCCAGTGATGGTGCCCTGGGTACAGTGGCAGAGAGTTAGAGTGGTCTATCCAGGGCCTGGAGAGTGCCCTGCTCTGCACAGGGTTGACACCCAGCCCTCACCAGCCCTCCACCACTCTGAGAGAGTGAGCCCATTTAGGGTAATACCCTGAGTGTGCTACTGGGTACTGGAAGTCAGTGGGGCTGAGAGAGAGAGAGAGAGAGAGAGAGAGAGAGAGAGAGAGAGAGAGAGAGAGAGAGAGAGAGAGAGAGAGAGTAAGAGAGAGAGAGAGAGAGTAAGAGAGAGAGCGAGAGAGAGTAAGAGAGAGAGCGAGAGAGAGAGAGAGAGAGAGAGAGAGAGAGAGAGAGTAAGAGAGAGAGAGAGAGAGTAAGAGAGAGTAAGAGAGAGAGAGAGAGAGAGAGCAGAGAGAGAGAGAGAGAGAGAGAGAGAGAGAGCGAGAGAGAACGAGAGAGAGAGAGAGCGAGAGAGAGAGAGAGAGAGAGAGAGAGAGAGAGAGAGAGAGAGAGAGAGGGAGAGAGAGAAGAAGAGCTACATCAGCAGGAAGAAAAATGCTGCCTGGTTAAAGTAGGCCACCTTCATTATCATGCCTCCTGCAATAAAGCACCTGCCATTGGGCTTGATGAAGCACTTTTCCATGGCTTCGTCCTCCTCTCCTCTTTTCCTTGCCTCCTTCTCCTCGGCTAGTTGCTATCTCCTCCTGTAGGCTATACCGACGGCTCCATTACTGCATCATCCCAAATGGCACCCTATTCCCTATTTAGTGCACTATCTTTGACCAGGGCCAATAGGGCTCTGGTCAAAAGTAGTACACTTTAGGGAATAGGGTGCCATTTGAGACTCACAGAAACCTCTTTGGATAACTTCACTGACCTAGGAATCATTTATCTTTGCTAATTCCCTAGCATGTCCCCCTGCCATGGAAGAAAATCCATAAAAGAACACCGGGCTTCCCATCCTATCTCGTTCCTCCCAGCCCAGTGTGCCCATGGAACAAGTCGCCCGCCCTCCCCGGCCGAGAATGATTGAAAGAAAACGCCCAGGTAGGAAAAGTAAATGTCATCATAAATACTGTCGATCTCCCTGTAGCCCTGTGGGAGCAGCTCTGGTTGGTTCTCTCCCTGTGTGTGTCTGCCTGGCCACTGGCGTCCTAACGAATGACTCCCTCTGGACCAGAACTCATTGAGCTGGGTTGTTCTTCTCCATAATGCAACATCATCAATGGGCACACAGCAACCAACACCTATCATGATGCAGTGATACATACAGAGAGTAACCTGCTGAAATGTGCGTATGTTATGTCTCTCTCTCTTCCCTTTATTCATTGGAGGATGATCTAATTATACATGCTTTATATAAATTACAGAAATGGCTGAATAACAAAGCTATGAATATTTTTTTCTCATGAAAGGCAGTGAGATTAGCATAATGTAACATTATGCTCTTTCCTATGTGATTAACCAACGACATTTTTTATGATATTCATCCTCATAAAAACCTAGTCATTCTAATGCATAGTGATATTAAATTAAGTTCTGGTGTCCTCCAACTATCCACTCAACACTCAACTATTTATACCTGAATAATAGTGTAAACAATAACATCATTCCACAGCTTTTTTACCTCAAGTAAATAAAGTTGTCTCATTAACATTGAATGAGTTACAGTAATGGCCGCCATGCTATTATTTCTCCTGGTGTCACATACATTTCATTGCCTACCCAGCAGCAGCCTACCTTAAAACAAGTCACTGTTTTACAGAGAGATGGTACATAATGAAAACCATATTTACATCCATATGCCTCTTTACCCTCATGTCTAAAGTTCTGTTCATCCAGTGTCAGTTTCTATGCACTGTGAACAGATTTGAATGACCCATTGTCCAGATTCCCAGACTCAGACTTGATTCTTCCTCTCACATTAATTGGAGCAGCTCCAATACATACATGAAAATGGTGTTATTATTATTTATGTTCTGATTGCTGTACCATAATATTAGATATCTCTGATGCGTTATAGAAATAGATGAAGCTCCAGCCGACAGTGTAGTCGTTTGTGCCCCTCGGTGGCGGCGGTGCCTACTTTGCTGTCTCGGGTATTTGTTTCTAATGAGAGCTTGGAGCTACAGCTAGTTAGCAAGGGGGAGTGTTTGGGCAGTTCCAAATGGGCTGATTTAAGGTACAGGGTCAGAGGCCGGTCCAATTACGTCCTTGGCGAGAGCGCCTCCTGGCTCTTTGATTCCTCAGTTCTAAAGGGCTGGCTGGGCGTAGGGGTTCTATGGCTGCCACATTAAGGGGGTGTTAATTGGAGCAGGTTGTTTTCACAACGAAGCCATCAGGCCAGGGTGCAACAACTATACTTTTCTAATTGCTGAGGCAAAAGCCTTTATGTTTCTCTCTCCTGCCAAGACCTGGCGGCATCGGTTAGGGAGCGATGCAAAACAGACAAAGTTCACATTCAGGATATTATGCATTGTGGAAACGAGTTGGAGTCGCTAGCTGTAAAAATATGGAGAAAGTGCAAACGAGACGCACCCACATAGGCCATTATTTCTCTTATCAAAAGAGAGTTTTGTCAGGCTGAGTTTACATAGGGAGGAAAACAATGGCCATCATGACAATGCCACTTTCTGATTTCTGACACCATTAACAGAAAAGGTTTAATGGCTGCACTGATTATTTTTGTCTCATTCTAAAAAATGGAAGTTTGTGTTTCAACCCACTCACATCTGAAATGTTTGTTCATCACAACCCAGAATTTTGATGGTTAGAGCTATCCCGCAGAACCTTTGGCTCTCAGTATTCAAGGTGTAGAGCCTACCCACTGGGCACAGATGTCATTTCAACGTCTAGTTTTGATTTACATTTGGTTGAGTTGTCAACTAATGTGAATTCAAAGTGAACCCCCCCCAAAAAAAATTAACATGTCATTCGATTCAGGTTAAAAGTTGGGCGACTTTTTCAAGTTTTAATGTCACGTGCACATGTGCAAATCCAATCAGTTTTCCACATTGATTCAACGTCATCACATAGATGTTTTTGGTTGAAATGACGTGGAAACAACATTGATTCAACCAGTTTTTGCCAAGTGGGTAAGGCCTAAGCTATGGTGGCAGCTATAGGTTCTCTCAGGTGCAGTCAGCCGTGGCAGAGAGGGCTGCTAGCCTGCTAGCTAACACCATCTCATCCTGCTAGCAATTAGCGCTGCTGTCTCCCAGGCAGCCAGTCTTTGTGCTGTTTAATTACAGCCTAAACAAGGGATGAGGAGGAAACACAATAGAGCTGCCGAGAGCACTGTGGCCCACCGTCATAGACAGCCTGATAGAGACATCTGATCAGGAGCAGAACAGCCAGGAGACTAGACCTCTACAGTGACATCTCTTCCCCTGCATTTGGTTTTGTCCCAAATGGCACCCTATTCCTATATAGTGCGCTAATTTTGACCAGGGCCCATGGTGATCTGCTCAAAAGTAGTGCACTATGTGCAATAGGGTGCCACATGGGACCCTCTCCCGTGCACTTGCACCAATTTCTCCTTCGCTTTTAGCAATGCTTGTTTGAAAGTAAGTGTGGTTATTTGTTTAGAGCGGGATATTGTTCCCTGCGTCGTTGACACAGCACAATTTGTGTGAGATTAGGTATTGAGCTGTGAGAATGAGACAAGCCGTTATAAGGCATTTTGCCTGTCGTAAAGCATGTCTTCTTTATTGGGCCCAGCAGCGCTCTCTCCCCCCTTTCTCACCCTCTCTCTCTCTCTCCTCTCTGTGTCCAGTTGTCTTTAATCCAGTGCTAAGAGCAATCTCCTGGGCTTTGACATGCAGGATAGCTGCTACCGC
Organism: Coregonus clupeaformis; assembly: GCF_020615455.1. Taxonomy (NCBI): domain Eukaryota; kingdom Metazoa; phylum Chordata; class Actinopteri; order Salmoniformes; family Salmonidae; genus Coregonus; species Coregonus clupeaformis. The sequence goes on from NC_059212.1 coordinate 15,862,151, forward strand.
AGAGCAGGGAACAGGATCAATGCTTGTCAGGGATGTCTGTATTTAAACTACAGGGGGCTGGGGGACTGAGTGGGAGAATTTAGTGGGTCTGCTCCAGTGACCCTTGAGTACAATTCCTATTCCCATCACCTTCGACACTTTACTACACACTCAACTCAGACACTTGACTCACCCCCGGACTTATATCATTTTCCCTTCCCATTTGGGAGAGGGCTGGGATATGGATCCATGTGGATTGACTGGTAAAGGGTTATTTAGTCAGCAGATTTTGTTATGTTGAGTATTATGACAGCACAGGGATATGACAGAGTCCCTAACTACACCTCAAAGTGTTGAGGAGAGGCACAGGCCATAAAGGGATGTGAACACACTCTACAGAGAAGAGAAAGATAGACCATCGATCTATTAGCATATTGTCAATCAATAGACCTCTTTTTGGCCTATATTTTCATTCATTATCTTAACTCATTGTGAGTAACTCTTAGTTCATTCTAAGACAGTTAACGCCTGCGGGAAAGACATACTCAATAGATAGATGGGGTTTTCTAGTGATGGAGAGGCAATATAAAGGAGGTGTAGTGAATGTAATGCTATCTTTATTTTCGCTCTAGGAGTTTGCCATTTCTTTGAATATGCCACACCTACTGCCTACAGATGGAGTATCTACATGTACAATAGAATAATGCCATGCTAGTTATTCTCTCTAGTCTCTCTAGACTCAGGACGCTGTGAGAAGACACTATTCCGTTCCTCCTTGACCCATGGCTCAGGTTCTTCTGCTATTCTTAGCCTGTAAACGCTGCTCTGATCTGACTTATCAGCATGATCTTGGTTTCTTATCATCTCATTACACAAGCTCCTCTTCGCTGATCTTGGCTAAATTATTATTTTCAATCTACCTGCATTTATTACAGTAATAAGCTATTTCTCTTTCATCTACCACCTACAACACTTTATCTAGTGTAGTAGTGTAATTTTTCACTACAAAATATAATTTTGTATATCTGAGGTTAATTTTGCCCCACAACTTCAAATTCTTCATACTTCAAAGCTTCCTACACTCTTAGAAAAATGGGTTCCAAAAGTGTTCTTCAGCTGGCCCCATAGGATAACCCTTTTTGGTTCCAGGTAGAAAGGGTTCTTCAAAGGGTTCTCCTTTAAAGACAGCCCCAAAAAACGTATAGGTTCTAGATAGCACCGTTTTTTGTACTTGACTTTTCCTGGACCAGGTGAGAGTGGTGGTGGACCCCACCAGGCTCCAACAAAGATCTGTCTTCATCCCTGTTACATTCATCTATTCTCCATCACCAACCTACCAGTGAAGTGCCCCAGACAACAAGAGTACCCATCCAGTGTTGTGCAAAGCTCCTAAAAGTTTCCCTGCAATAGCACACAGAGTTCTCCAGAATAAGCCCCTCTACAGTCAGGCCACCCTTCCTGGTCCTGATCTGTGATGCATGTGACCTGATGGATGGCTTCCCTCTCTGGGTAGACACCATGATGAACACCACGCCTGCAGATAGTCCAGGGACGCGCCCTACCTAACCGTGGCAGCCCTGCTGGAACCTGCTACCCCTCTCAGTGCTACACCTCCACCACCACCATCCATTCTCCTGCTTTTAGTTATTCATCAGCTCACGGCCTGTTGGTTTTTTAAGCAAGACAAATTGAATGAAATAAAATAACCAGGCTAGAGTTTGTTGTTTGTACTGCTCTGTGTCAAAAGGCAGCAGCGTAGGTTGTGAATCATGCCATGTGGGGTATGCATAATATGTTACACAGCAGGCGGGAGGATTCAAAGGTTGAGAAAAACTCAGGTGTTGCCGGCTGGTACCATGCTAGCTGGAGACTACATAACAAAGGAAAGCTATATGATGCTACAATCAGGCCTATCAAACAGGGGGTAAAATGACCAGACAAAGTAATGTGACTGTAGAAGAGGGAGTTGACATCAAACTGTAAATGCCGTAAATACTGTTTAGAAAAAAAAACTCAGTACATTGGCATGTACTTTCACCAAAGTACTTCCCTAAACCAAGTTCTTTCTTCAATCAAGGTGGCATTAAGGAATTGCAAATGTACCGATATACTATATGTTGTTGTATAAGGTTTCTATTGTTTTAACAAAAAACCACTGACCCACAGCTTGATATATCTGGCTACCTGACTACCTGAAAGGAAAATACGCAGATACGCTGTCTTCACTGTAAGAGGTTGGTTTGAACAACACATAAAAAAACAAAGGTAGCCTGGCTGTCTGAGAATGCCTCTCAATGCAGTGTCACACATTGTTGTCATATCGGTATAAGTTGCGTGCCTGACGGACTGGAAACAGAATCAAAGCCCCCAGATGAAAGACAAGCAGAGCGGAAGCAGTTGTGCCCAGGAGAAGGGCACATCAATCATTTTGCAAACGCTCCGACCGCTCTACTCACTGAGCCCTGATGAGATCCACTCACTCCGCTGGCCAAGCCTGAACCACAAACCTCTGGGTCCACAGGCACACCAGACCAGACCAGAGCAGATTAGGGCTTCATCCCAAATGGCACCCTATTCCCTATTTAGTGCACTACATTTGACCAGACCCCATAGGGTGCCATTTGGGACGCAGCCTAGTTCATCACCTCTGGTACTCTCTCCTCATTCCCCTGTGGCCTGCTCTGCTGCAACTACAGAGGGAAGCTCCAGCTTTTTGTTTGAGAGGTAGGTTCCTTATTTGTTTTCAGCACCCTGGACAGCAGCACTGACTGACTGTCAAAGCTCTGCTACCCTCAGTGTAGCTACTCACAAAAACTAACCCAGAGGCACAGGCCGACGACGTGAGGAGGACTCTCAACACCCATCCAGGTGAGAAGAGTGGAGGGTTCTACCTTTAGAGGTAGAACAACTGTTCTTTTATCTATGGGTCTACCTTTGGGAAAGGGAAGTAGGGGAAAATATAGGCTGGTGTCAATGAATCTTTACGTGGAGTCCAGAGGAGTTGAAGCCTCTTAAACTGTCCTGCTCTCTGATAAGACTTCCAACCATACTTGTGTGAGTATGAGGGACACTCCCACCAGGCCATACAGAAGAGTTCCAGCACACTGCTTTTACAAGACAGGACAAAAGCTCTTCATTCTGCTCTTGCTGGGAGGAGAGAGAGGGAGAGAGAGAGGGGGCAGAATCCCCGGAGTGTAACTCAATAAAGGAGAAAGTGTCACATTGACAAATCTACAGGGTGAGATATTATTTAGAACAGAGACTATGTTTGTTCTGTGTACTTTCTCCCCTCCTTTTAAAAAACGACATAGATAGATCTTCTGGCAGGGCAGTGATAAATAAGGCCAGGGGAAGTGAGGCGGAAGCGGTGGTGGTTGGTGGGCGGCGGCTGTGGCAGTTTCCTGTTTGCTGTTGTTGATGTTCCTATAGGTTTACCCCCCACCATGCGCGTCTCACTGCCTTTCCACAAAGCTGGAACAGTGGGGCCTACGGTGGGGAACGGGCAGGCAGGCAGCCTCTGACAGAGAGTGCTAGCTTTAATTTTGTCCAGAGGGGCTTCAAGCCCTCCTCTCTCTTGCTCTCCTGTGGAACAAACAAATATTTGTCCTCATTACTAATTAAACAGGGAGAGGAAGAGCACGGAGGGTAATTGACGACTACACACCAAGCACGCATGCACGCACGCATGCGCGGGCACACACACACACACTAAAACACATACCCTCTGAGACACACTTACATATAATCGTACACTCCCCCGGCTTAGAGAAACGACTTGGTGTTGTGATTTACGAGTGCCGTTGCATTTGGTCTCGGGCGTCCACCTGTAAGCTATTCATAAACAAAATAGCTAAATAATAAATGTCTTTGGCTGTGGCGCTTGCCCATGTGGCGTTTAAATGAATAGGAATTAGTGAGGAAGAGTGGAGAAGGGAAGGGCCCTATGTGGGATGTTGTTTATGTGTATGGGGAGATCCATTTATCAGACTGTGCTGCCAGGTGGAACAGAGAGGAGCAGAGAGGAGAGGAGGGTTGGCTGTGAGGAGAGGACCAGGGGTGATCCTGGAGCATGCTGGTCTTCTCTGTTTGATTAAAACCCCTGGCAACCCCATTCACAACAACAACATGGACATCTCTGCTTACTGCCAAGGATTTTATTTCGCCCACTTCCTTGTAGAACCCTTATAGTGTACAATGTATGGGCCTGTAGGGAAGAAATGCTCCAAATGAATGCAATCAAATTGAGCACACATTTGTTATTGATTGTTTATGCCATGTGTGTTTCATAACTTAATGATGCTATTAGTAGTCCTAATTTATACATCAACTCATTATAAAACCCTGGCTGAATGCTGGTTTCTCTGAGGCCCTCCTCCCTCCATCTGGAGCGTTTAGTCTGTCTGTAAATCAGCTGGCGTGGGTAAGAGGCTGACCTTTCCACTGTCCAGCGGCCCAGCCCATGGTCAGCACACAGCTAATGGCACCTGCCACTCATCCAGCCTCTGCCCTCGCTGCTGCCACTGGAGGGAGAAACTGTCACAAGTGTTAAGAATTAGTGGGCCGTGTGATCTAATGGCAGGATGGAAGGATGGATAGAGGATGGCCAGGCTAAGGCAGAGGAGGGAGGAGGGAGAGCCTCCAGACATGGTTTCTGAATACCAGCATGATGGGCGTCACCCGGGGTGATTGACAGCTGTACGTCTGGGTTAGGACAGCCTGGGTCCTGTCACACACAAATACATTATGATGATGCTCAGTCTTGGACACACACAGATGTTATTTACAGCTCAATACAAGCAACACACAAGACTTCCGTTGCTACATTATTTAGTCAGATAATTATTATAAAAAGTTTGTCTTTATTTTTAAAATTTGAAGTTCAGATGTTATTTTCATCGCTCCAGACATTTTTTGAAATATTTAGTTAAAACATTATTATTGAGTAACAACAGGGATATGTAGCTATAGGTCTGCGTGTGCGTGTAATGAAATCCCTGATGCCCAGCCCCACCCTAATTAAGTGTAATCAGTGTGACCCAGAGCCCTCCCAGAGCCCTCATACTGACACAACACTAGCAGTTGTGACAGCAGTCAGACAGGAGAGAGGAGAGAGAGCACTACCCCTGGGCTATCCTTGCACCTCCACTGACATTTAACTAAAAACCAATCTCCATGTCTATGAGTGGAGGCCCTTACCAGAGGGCTGCTGTGCTGTGCTGTGTGCTGGATGAGAGTGTGCTTGTGTCTGTGTGTCACTATGTGTATACAGTACATGATATATCTGTGCATGGTGTATGCAGGGTTGCGTGTTTATGCTTGTGCATTGCTCAAGTATATAAATGTGTGTGTGTGTGAGCACACTTTGTATTTGCGGGCTGCCTGGTGTGTGTGTCCACGGGTCTCTGTGTGGGTGAGCCAGAGTAGCAGTGCAGGGGATCTCTGTTACCAGAAGAGAGGTCAAGGTCCGACACACTGGGACATCATCATCTCCATCTTATCAGCGTTGTAATAATTTGACAATAAAATAAAATAAATAATAAAAAGGCACCATAATCCCAGCTCTCTGGAATTGGAAACTTATACAAGGGCTAGCGATTGGAGGTGGATGATGCCCTTGGGCCTCCACTGTGCATTGGCAGGGGAGAGAGAAAGAGTGAAAATGTCCTTCTGTTTGACATATTGCACATCATGTCGCCCCTCTTTTACGGTTCTGCAATCTTTAGCATTTCACAGAAGGGTCTCCGAGTGCAGGTTAACTAGTAGCCAGGGGCTAAAAGAATTCTGTGTGACAAATGGGACAGTCAATTGGAATGGGGAAGTGGAGGGGGGTGTAGGAGAGGGCTGAGGAGGAGGTAGAGGGGGGTCCAGGGGAAATGGAGTGGGCTGATCAGTGGTCGGTTGTAGAGGGGGATGGAGCTGGAGGAGGGAGAGTGGGATGGAGGGGGTTGAAAGAGTCAGATAAATCTCTCTGTTTGCATCGCTTTAACCAGGTAAGTAAGGAACATGGATGCTCCGTGGTGGGTCAGAGGTCAATGGCTGGAGTTCTAAGGGCCATCAGGGCACCAGGCAATGTGATTTTTCATTGCACCGACTGCCCCCAACTGACACAGCCTGCTGACTGCACTATCAGTTCCTAGGCTCTAGCCTTTTGTGGGCCCTAAGCGAGATTTAGTTGGGGGGTTCCTCTTGGCAGTGGATTTTTTTTTTTTCAGTGTTGAAGTTAATTTCCTGCAATACTACACATTTTGCCATGGGGTGTAGAGAAAATGTTGCAGTTTTAAAGCAAATGTTCTGCAATTCTTCACATTTTTCCATGGGGCGGAGAACATTTTGCAGTTTTAAAACTAATTTCATGCAATTCAACTCATTTTAACTTGGGGTGGAGAGAAAATGTTGCAGTTTCATAGGTAATATCCTCCAATTCTACCCATTTTTCCATGGGGGTAGAGAAAATGTTGCAGTTTTAAAGAATATTTTCTGTGTCACGCCCTGGCTCTGGGGACACTTGTATGTTGAGCCAGGGTGTGAGTTTCCATTTGTTTTCTAGTAGTTGCATTTCTATGTTGGCCAGAGTGGTTCCCAATCAGAGGCAACGAGTGTCAGCTGTTGCTGGTTGTCTCTGATTGGGAACCATATTTAGACAAGCTGTTTTCCCACAGTGGTTGTGGGATCTTGTTCCAGTGTGCCTTTTGGTTTGTGCCGTAGGACTGCACGTATCGTTTGTTGTTTTGTTCGGGTAATCACAAATAAAGAGTATGTTTGCTTTCAACGCTGCGCCTTGGTCCTCCTCTCTTCCCGACGAGCGTGACAGAAGATCCCACCAAGACTGGACCAAGCAGCAAGTCCAGGAGCCATCGCCAGGGAGATCTCTAGTGGATCTCCTTCGCCTCCTCGACTGGGTCAAGCCGTGTGAGGAAGAGAGGGGCTTGACGTGGAAGCAGAAGGGCGAAAGGCTGGAGAAAAGTAGGGAGACCTGGTCCACGGGTAGGAGTGAAGCCCATACATTTTTTAGGGGGGGGCTCACGCCGTGGACGACGGGGCAGCAGGAGACCGCGGTAGAGCGGCCCAGTGGGTTGGCAGAGGAGACCGCCAGGTTACGAGGGCCACTGGTCGAAGAGGGGAAGGAAGGTGTAGAGGCACGGCGAGAGGTACTGGGGTGTGTTACCAGTCCGGTCCGGCCCGTTCCTGATCCCGGCGTAGGGCCAGTGGTGTGTGTCCCCAGTACGGTCCGGTCTGTTCCTGTCCCTTGCACCGAGCCTATGGTGCGCGTCGCCAGCCCGGTCCGGCCCGTTCCTGCTCCCCGCACCGAGCCAATGGTGCGCGTCGCCAGCCCGGTCCGGCCCGTTCCTGCTCCCCGCACCAAGCCAATGGTGCGCGTCGCCAGCCCGGCCCGGCCTTTTCCTGCTCCCCGCACCAAGCCAATGGTGCGCGTCACCAGCCCGGCCCGGCCTATTCCTGCTCCCCACACCAAGCCAATGGTGCGCGTCGCCAGCCCGGTCCGGCCCGTTCCTGCTCCCCGCACCAAGCCTATGGTGCGCGTCGCCAGCCCGGCCCGGCCCGCTCCTGCTCCCCGCACCAAGTCAGTGGTGCGCTTCGTCAGCCCGGCTCGGTCCGTTCCTGCTCCCCACACCAAGCCAGTGGTGTGCGTCGTCAGTCCGGCACGGCCCATGCCTGTTCCACCGGTGCCTGGTCCGGCACCGGTCAGCTGCTTCACGCCGGAGCTAGAGCATTCCGCTCCACCAGTGCTCAGTTCAGCTCCGGTCAGCAGGGCCAGACCGGACCAGGGGTACTTTGGGAGGTTAGAGAGGGAGTGGGGATCATGCCCGGGGCCGGATCCGCCGCCAAGGCGGAGTGCCCACCTGGTCCCTCCCCTGTGGTATTTGGTTGGCGCGGTCGGAGTCCGCGCCTTTAAGGGGGGGTACTGTCACGCCCTGGCTCTGGGGACACTTATATGTTGAGCCAGGGTGTGAGTTTCCATTTGTTTTCTAGTAGTTGCATTTCTATGTTGGCCAGAGTGGTTCCCAATCAGAGGCAACGAGTGTCAGCTGTTGCTGGTTGTCTCTGATTGGGAACCATATTTAGACAAGCTGTTTTCCCACAGTGGTTGTGGGATCTTGTTCCAGTGTGCCTTTTGGTTTGTACCGTAGGACTGCACGTATCGTTTGTTGTTTTGTTCGGGTAATCACAAATAAAGAGTATGTTTGCTTTCAACGCTGCGCCTTGGTCCTCCTCTCTTCCCGACGAGCGTGACATTCTGCAATTCTTCACATTTTGACATGCGGTGGTGTGAAAAAAAATCTGTTTTAAAGCTAATTTCCTGCCATTCTACATATTATGCAATGAATTATGCAATTTTCATACAGTATGTGACTGGTTACATGTTCCTTAGGCATTTGACTCTAGTTCCTACTTCACAGGAGGGGTGTTTGAAAAAGAAAATGCAGAAATGCCTTCTAGAATATGTGAATTTTCATGTGCCTTAATTACAAACTTGTATGTGATCTGTAAATATGAATAAAACTATTTAATTACGAGCCTAGTTTAGCCAAGGAGAAAGCACTGCGCTGTATAGGAAGAAAGGATCCTTCCAGGCTAGCCATGATTGGCTGAGATAATGGAAGGGGTGAACATGCCGAGAGATGAGTCCTGATTGGTCTGTCATGTCACAGGCTTCTGTCTATAACAGAATGGGTGCAGCCCTGGTCAGGATATAGATCATCTTTGCTACCACAGTTTTTTTGAAAGATATAGCTATGGACAACTGCAAAAGTGTAGCAACAGCACTCAACAACATTGCTGCCCTGACTTTAGCTGGTGCTAGGAGAATGCCATGCAGACTCCCATGACTCCCATGAGTGTCCAAAGGCACGGACACAACGGTAGCGTCTGCCGGCCAAGAGTTCTTAGCACCTCTGCACAGAGTGCCGGCTGTAATGTTCAAACCGAGTGCAAACCGATTCTACGTGTAGAATCACGCGAAAATGTCATCAGTCAGACATCCACTAAAGTAAGTTACATGGACTCACTCTGTGTAAAATAATAGGGGTTGGCATGAATTACTCTGTCCCCCATACATACAACATCTGTAACGTCCCTCAGTCAAGTATTACATTTCAAGCACAGATTCAACTACAGAGACCAGGGAGCTTTTCGAAAGCCTCGTAAAAAAAAATGCAGTGATTGGTAGATGGGTAACAATAACAAATCAGACATTGAATATCTCTTTAAGCATGGTCAAGTTAAGAATTAGGCTGTGGATCATGTATTAAACCACCCAGACACATCAAAGATACAGTCGTCCTTCTGAACTGAGCTGCAGGAGAGGAAGTCAACTGCTCAGGGAGGTCACCATGAGGCCATTGGTGATTTTAAAACAGTTAAATGGCTGTGATGGGAGAAAACTGAGGATGGATCAAGAACATTGTTGTGACTCCACAATAGTGACCTAAATGACAAAGTGAAAATAAATTTTAAAATACATAGCAAAAAAATATTTAGAAACATGTATCCTGTATGCAACAAGGCACTAAAGTAATACTGCCACACAAAAAAACAGAGCAAAGGAATACGCTTTTTGGCCTAAATGCAAAGCATTTTGTTTGTTTGTGGCCAATCCATCACTGAGTAACTGCCTCCTTATTTTCAGGCATGGTGGTGGCTGCATCATAGTATGGGTATGATTGACATCGGCAAAGACGATTTTTTCAGGATATACGTTTTTCAGGATAAAGTTTTTCAGGATAAAAGAAATGGGATGGAGCAAAGCACAGGCAAAATCCTAGAGGAAAACCTGCTTCCGTTTGCTTTACACCAGACAATGGGAGAGGAATTCACCTTTCAGCAGGACAATAACCTATAACACCGGGCCAAATCCATACTGGAGTTGCTTACCAAGAAGACAGGGAATTTTCCTGAGTGGCAAAGTTACAGTTTTGACTTAAATCTGCTTGACAATATATAGCAAGACTTGAAATTGCTGTCTAGCCATGATCCCCAACACCTTGACAGAGCTTGAAGAATTTAGAGTATTTTGTGTAGATCGTTGACAAAAAAAGAATACATGAAATCCATTTTAATCCCACTTTTTAACTCAATAAAATGTGAAGTAATCCAAGGGGGGTGAACACTTATCATAGGCTGCATATCAACTTTCATAGCAGCATTACTTTCCCATTACTTTTTCCAATTACAGTGTATGATATACAATTTTGAAGTTCTGAGTCTGCACTTTCATAAACTGTAAAGAACCGTAAAAGGTAAAAAAAGACAATAAGCCTAGGATCTTGTAAGCAGTCATATGATATCTGAGTGAGAGTGACTAACAAAATGGGGGCCCTGTGTGCCCGGTTGGTAATTTGGTGATGATTACTACAAGGTTTAGATAGCTGGCTAGACTAACTTACCTATCAATCTAAAAAATGGTAGCTGACATGGGCTAATTCAATGACTATCAGTGACTGACAACAACTGGATAACTACTGATGCACTACCAAATTTCGAAATTGCACCTTGTATATTCTACTTGTATCACTCTCAACAGAACATTTCTTGTTTTGGTCCGGGGCCCCCTAGCAGCCATGGGGCCCTACACGCAGCACGTAGTCTGCATATAGGCAGATGCAGCACTGCCTAGGCCTCACTGACTGCTAGTGAAGACAGTAAACAGACTAGTATACTACGGATATCTATCTACCACCTTGACATACTACATTATTTAAGTATATGTTATGCTCTTCTAATTGTAGGTTAAATCATTATCTGAAACATATTTTCCTGAACCTGCTAACGATTTGAAACAGCTAATAAGGGCTCTGAATGTACCATTATATGGTAGCAGAACACTAGACCTACGCTGTAGAGTTTAAACATGTTGGATATTTTGTCTAAGATCCCATACTACTGCCTACCTCTGAAGCAAACGTTTATTGTTAGAACACCCAGACACTTCTTCATTCTCCTCACTCTCTCTCTTTTCTGTTATGAAAAGGCCATCATCTCCACACAAGTTTTTCCAACATCCTCATCCTCTCATTTTTCATCAGTCCCCATCCCCCCCTCCCTCTGTCAGTGGCACAAATGCATTTGTTCAATACCTCCAGCAAACAGATTAGAGGCCTCTTATCGGAGACAGGGAGTACGTGATAATGGTTTTCACCAGATCCCTGCACTGTCACAGATTAAAATGGCCCCGGCTGGAGCATTTTTTTTTGTCTCTGCTTGCCATTGGATTTCCTGTCCAATCTATTGTCACAGGACCCTAAAGATACAAGGAGAAGTCAGTTTCAATCTGATAGGTGATTGTTTTTCCCCTCTCCCTGTTGCTGATTCCCTGGTCTGCTATCGATCGTGGCTTCGCCCGGCTGCTTGTCACCTTGGTGTGTGTGTGTGTTTGTGTGTATGTGTGTTTCTGCCTACCCATGCACGGGTGTGTGTGTGTGTGTGTGTCTTAGAACTCACCTCCCGCACTTCCTTTAAACTTGATCCAAAGTGATTGATCTCGGGGTCCACTGAACAAAGGCAGACAAGTGAGCCTGAGGACAGACACAATGTGCCGTGCCACGCACCCACTGACGCTCAATTACCAGGGTTACCCGCTCTGAGACTACACCTCCCAATGGGCACCAAGGCCCCAGAACCAGTGGTGGCTGGTGGCACTTTAAATCGTTCAACACGCTCATTGTAATGGCTGGAATAGAATGAAAGGAATGGTATCAAGCACATCAAAACACATGGTTTCCTTGTGTTTGATACCATTCCTCCCCTCACCAGCCTCCTCTGCCCCTGAACCCACAACACAACAGGTTCCCTTACCACAGATGGTACACAAAATTTTTCCTAACACGCTAATTTGCATCCAATGACAGGGAATGTATAATAATACTTTATACCTTTGTCATTTAAACCTGTCTGGCTTTACATGGAATCTATTTTCCGCTGCCTGTGTAGCGGGATCCAGTGGAGCTGGTCTTTAACTAGAATATCAGAGCCATAACAGCATAGTTATGCCTCTGCAGCAATGATTAATGTTTTCCCTGCAAAGCCCCTGGCAACAGGAATCAAGTCAATAATTATTGTTAGGATGCTACATCTTTTACAACAAACGCTTGTCTTTTTTATCAGCAGGGAAGATCATTCTCATTAGGGACGAGTCAATGAAGACATACTGTACGTTGTCCTCTTTTATTATTTGGGAGGCCTCTGCCGGTGTTCCATTCCAGGTCCAGGGGCTCTCTCTCTCGCAGCCCACCCTGTCCATGCATGGCAGCCCATTAGCAGGCCAGTCCTATCCCTGTGAACACCTCAGGCCTCCCTGTCCCCTCCCTGTTCTGTCGCTGGCAGGAATTTACAGCATGCAAATAGGCCCCAGCAAGCTCCTGCCTGCTGAGGGTGTGTGATGAGATATCCATATTTAATGAGACGGAATGAGACGTGGGCAAAGGCGAGGAGGGTGGAGGAAGTGCATCAGACCACAGTCACATTCACGCAAGCACACACACACATACACACACAAACCTACCTACAGTCACCCCCCCCACCACCTCCTCGTTTGGCAGTTTTTATAGACTTACAAGGAACCAAATGTCAGTGCTGTTGTTATTCCCACTACAGCTGGACTAATGAGGCTGTACTCGTGTGTGTGTGTGTGTGTGTCCGTGTTTTGTGTCTGTGTGTGTTTACATGCCTGATGTACTGGGGATCTTTACACTGTAGCTACAGCACACACAACACTTGATCTCTGTCTCCTGCCTCTGACGCCAACCCTGTCATCTTCCCGCCCAGAGGCGAGACCCAAAACGTTTTACATAAAAATTCAACTATGCATGCTTTTTAGGAGCACATCCCGTGTCAGACTGGACCAGGGTGAGGATGTGTTGCAGGACCTTAGCTCACTGACTGTCACCACTGTTGGGAAACCACTGCAGTACAGACACCATTTACAGTGTCCTTAGGATGGGGACAGGGGAGGAGAGGAATAGGGGCTGGGGCTGCATTGGAGACAAACAAGCAAATTAAACCTAACGACTGGAATAGGATTTTGGTTGAGAGTTTCTCTTTTTGTACTTATAGTACATGTTTGGTTGAGTCTTGCCAGGGCTTGGATAGTTGGGTTGGCTGGTTTATATTGTTAGCTTTGTGCAATAACTTTAGCTACCCTGGTAAGGAGTTGCCTGTAGCGTTTTAGATGAAGAGTGTCCGGCTCACCGCATGTGTAGTTCAGAAGAAAATTGGATCTCTCTGGCCTGATTGTGCTGGTAAATGGAAGTGTGTGAGTTAGGTTTGTGTGGGGGGTTTTGCTGGGTGTGTGTGTTTGTTCAGTATGTGTGTGTGTGTGTGTGTGTGTGTGTGTGTGTGTGTGTGTGTGTGTGTGTGTGTATGTGTGTGTGTGTGTGAGTTCAGTGTGTGTTCTGACTGTCTGAAGGGATGGAAGTAGCCTACAGTTAGAGTAATTCATCCCGTTTCAACTTAAACAGTAGAGTAACTTTTTCATTAATTTTTTCATTTTTAATTTACTTTGCAATGATCTTATAGCAGCTCCAGATTTCTATGTGACTTTCAATGTAGAGAGAATGATCTAAACTATTCTGGATAAATGTTTCACAGAAAGAAAGCTTATTAGTCAAAGTCATGTCAGATCTTCACTTATGAGACAGTACTGCAAAGAATGACTGCAATAACCCTTGGCTGTGACACTTTCTCTAACTTGCCAAATGAGTAAATGGTACACTCTTTAAAAAAAAGGTACTATCTAAAACCTAAAAGGGTTCTTTGGTTGTCCCCATAGGAGAACTCTTTGAAGAACCCTTTTTGATTCCAGGGCATACCCTTTAGGAGTCAATGTACCCTTTCCACAGAGGGTTCTACATGGATCCCAATAGTGTTCTACCTTGAACCAAAAAGGGTTCTACCTGGATCCAAAAAGGGTTCTCCTATGGGGACAGCCAAAGAACCCTTTTGGAACCCTTTTTCTGTTCCATTTTGTATTTTCATCTTTTGAATGAATGGACTGCTTGAGCTGAACAGTATTGAAATAATAAACTATCCTTCAATTACAGAAAAACCTACATGAATAAAGAAAAATCTATAGAAAAATGCATGATGCAATGAAGTACAGTCTGTATGGACGGGTGAGCTTTCCAGAAATGGCCCAGCTTTAGGGAGCCTGTGTATGATTGGCAGAATCCCCCTATTACGCCATGGTACTGTTATTTTTTACTTATCTATTTTTTACTTAACACTTATTTTTCTTAAATCTGCATTGTTGGTTAAGGGCTTGTAAGTAAGCATTTCACTGTAAGGTCTACACCTGTTGTATTCGGCGCATGTGACAAATAATATTTGATTTGATTTGATTTGTGGTGGCCTGGGCCAGCGCAGTCTCTGTCACCGCGCCATTATTATGAATAGTGAGCATAATGCATTGCTATGAATAGGATTGTCGGCCTGATTGTGATGTATAGTTTTTCATTACTGTTCCCCAGCCCCTGCCATTAGGCATGTGGAAAATTCTATTTATCCCCTAATTTGTAAAAATCCCCTCCCTGTCTGATAGCAATCAGAGGGCTGTAATTGTCTGTGCAGCTTTGACGGCTGGGGGCTGATGAAGAGCTATGTGCCGGAGCCTGGCCGCCCTGTCGCCCTGCTGTCGCCACCGTCACCGCCTGCCCACCTGCCCGCCACCGTCACCTCCCGCCCGTCGCCCGCCACCCCACACCTCATCCCACCATGCAATTAATAACCATTTGCAAATGGCAGACACGTAACAGCTCTCCCTATCCTGAATCATCCTCCTGCACACCACCATGGCCACCCCTACACAGGCTCATAGATACCCATTTACCTGTATGCAGGGACAGCGACAGCGACAGAGACAGAGACAGCGACAGAGACAGGGACAGGGACAGGGACAGAGACAGAGACAGGGACAGGGACAGGGACAGGGACAGGGACAGGGACAGGGACAGGGACAGGGACAGGGACAGGGACAGGGACAGGGACAGGGACAGGGACAGGGACGGGGACGGAGACGGAGACGGAGACGGAGACGGAGACGGAGACGGAGACGGAGACGGAGACGGAGACGGAGACGGAGACGGAGATGGAGACGGAGATGGAGATGGGGAGGAGGTAGTGGTGTTTTGGTGTTCAGGTTCGACCTAGACAGGCAGGGAAATAAAGATTTAAGGGGTGTAATGAATGAATGCGTGTGTCCTCTGGATTCTGTGAAAGAGATTGTTAATTGTGGGTACACAAAAAAAAAAGATGTGAGGAAAGATCAAAAACAGCAGAGCTCCCCATAGAGAATTTGTGTAACTTTATTGAAATCAAGTGTTCTTTTTTATGTTGTAGCAATTAACTGAATATATACAGTACTTCTCTCCTCTTAGCTTATAAAGATAAAAGCATAGGAAATAAAATACAGTAAGTACATCTTCTCCCTAGCTCATCATTCCTTTCATCTAGTCATGATCTATGTATGTACTTTATTCTGAGAGCTTTACCCGTTAATTCAGTTATTGTAATTTATGATACAACATTATGCAGATAATACTGAATTACTTCTTGATTGAGGACCACTAATAACACTCCTTCCCAACCCCCCAAATCTTAGCTACAGAACCGTTTTTGTTCTACCCGTGTTTACAGTGAAGTGGCTCAGTATTTTAGTGGATCCTTTCTAAGTGGACGTTGTCTGTCTTGATAAACACTTTATGCATATAAGCCTCCACTTGTAGCCCAACAGTGAGAATAATGGCTGTCTAATTGTCTCATTTGGATGCTTTTTGCCTACAGGAAGGAGGACTTTGGATTAACTGTTTGATCGGCCTAATTTCCAAACACATCATTAGGTCCAGCTCGCTCTCCTCTCTTAATAAGGACTTTATGAGCCTCGCTGCTTTAAAAGTCTTTGTCTCTTAATGCCAGGTCCGGGACCATAATTAAGTCAAATATTTCAAAATATGGTAATGCGGGACCTGTTTGAATAAGTGTCTTCTATTTCCATAATTTCATTATCACGTAAAACACACTAATTGTGTGAGAGTGTGGTTCAGTGCTTGGAAGAAATGTTGTACTAAGTACAATGAGTGTCTGGCCTAGCTGCACTCCCAGCCAGTAAGCAGCCAGAGACCATTTAGACATTTTTGACCACAGTGTCTTGATCAACCGTTATTCCATCCTCTATTATTTGGATAGAGGACAGACTCAGGGCTTGTTAATATTTATTGTTATTAATAAATGGACTTCCTAAAAGGTCAATATTATTGTATCCATTAGGAGAGAACATTTAAAAACAGTTAGATTAGAATATCCAAGACCACTAATTAAAAATGTTTTAATCTGAACAGAAATATCCACCTCTGCTATTATTTCATCATGACAAAATACAGTATCTATCAATTTGAATAGATCTGTCTTGGTCTTTGGGCATGTGTATTCAGTTCTTTCCCCCACTACCGCCAGTGAGGGAATGCTGTTGACATCCTGCCTTCCTCGAGCTGTAGGATTGTTGTTGCACAGCCCACAGCTGTGACTATTGGTTCAAGTAGAGCGTCACCATACTTCCCCTATACCCAAATGACTTGGACCAAAATAATCTCCTGATTTTTGTTCAGCTTTCCTTATTTACTAATTGCCACGGAATACAAAGTCTGGAAGTCTGCTGGAAACATCTTTATATGACAAAATGGAACTGGCTCTGGACATAATTCATAAAGCTTAAAATCATATGAAAATTGTTGATTTGATTTTGTTGCTATTCTAAAAAAAAAAGCACATGTAATCTGTTACGAAATTGTGAAAGATTTGAATGTTTAGTATAAAGATTCAGTCAGAGAGGTTTGAAAAAAGGAGCTAGCTAAAATGTTGTGTTCCATTCATGGAAATGTCACCTTTTCAGAAATCTTAAAGCTTTCACTATTATCAATTTTAGTCACCAGGGTTTAAAAACATGGAAGGAAAATGTAATTCTTGAGTGGGGTTTCAAATAAATTAGCTTTTAGCCGTTCAGGGTTAGGCTAACCGATTATAATTTCCCATCTGCTCCACCTAAATCATCTCTGACTCCGCTTAGCACAAAGGGCAAGCTTCTCATCTCTCACTGCTGGACAGATTGCATTACAGAGCAATATATACCTTCAATTTAATCCTTACCATGTAATGGAGGAGTGCAAACTCCAGTAATAAGACACAACAACCAAATGTAATTTTTAATCAGTCGTCTGGGCAATCAACTTGGTACTGTTTACCCAGTGCATTGTGTTACAGAGACCGTGTCAAAACATTCTCGGTGAGGGGGAGACAAACGGTTGAAAAACACCTTCAGCACTGCCACCTACGGCTTCTGCATCTGTAATCAACCTTGATGCTTAGTGCTGTTGTTTCCATTGATTTTTCTGTTTCACATGTGGGTGAAAATTGCACTTTAAGTTACCCTGAGTATTAAATTAATAATGAAACCGCAAGAGTGCCCTCCTCTGACTTTCAATTAAAACGATCAGGCTTATGGGGGTGGAGAGGGAAGAGGAGAGTAGGCCCAGTAGAAGACATCCGGCTGGTAGGGATGGAGGGGGGAGAGGACAAGAGAGCCCAGTGGAAGAGAAAAGACTAATAGGCTCAGTGGAAGAGATCAGACTAATAGCCCCAGTGGAAGAGATCAGACTGGTAGGCCCAGTAGAAGAGATTAGACTAATAGGCCCAGTAGAAGAGATTAGACTAATAGGCCCAGTAGAAGAGATCAGACTAGTAGTGGTAGGCCCAGTCGAAGAGATCAGACTAGTAGGCTCAGTATAAGAGATCCGACTAGAAGAGAATAGAAGAGGGTTAGATGGATAAGAAGAGAGGGAAGGTCTCCCCCACTCAGGGAGAAGAAGGACTATCAGTCTAGTGGGCGCTCAGTAGAAGGGATCAGACTAGTAGGCCCAGCAGAAGAGATCAGGCTATAAGGCCCAGTACAAGAGATCAGGCTGGTAGCCCCAGTAGAATATATCAGAATAATAAACCCAGTGGAAGATATCAGCCTGGTAGGCCCAGTAGAAGAGATAAGACTAGTAGGCCCAGTGGAAGAGACTGAACTTGTATGCCAAGTGGAAGAGATCTGACTGGTACGCCCAGTAGAAGAGATAAGACTAATAGGCCCAGTAGAAGAGATCAGATTAATGCGCCCAGTGAGAGAGATCAGACTAATAGGCCCAGTGGAAGAGATCAGGCTGGTAGGCCCAATAGAATAGGCCCAGTAGAAGATATCAGACTAATAGGCCCAGTAGAAGAGATCAGACTAGTAGGCCCAGTAGAAGAGATCAGACTAGTAGTGAAAAGCCCAGTGAAGAGATCAGCCTAGTAGGCCCAGTAGAAGAGATCAGACTAGTAGGCCCATTAGAAGAGATTAGACTAGTAGACTCAGTAGATAAGATCAGACTAGTAGGCCCAGTAGAAGAGATAATTTTAGTAGGCCTCTCCTAGCCAGAAGAGCCTCTACAGGGCTAGACAGCTGGGTCACGTGACTACAGGAAGCCGGCCAGAGCCAACAGGCCAACAGCGATACAAACAACAATGTTCCAGAGGAAACAGGTGCCTGCTGCTGCCTTGTGTCAGGGGCTCTGGAGCATGGTGGTGGAGTCGTTGTCCCCTCACAGCTTCCTAATTAGACTGCTCGTCAGCCAGGTGCTTCCACCACGGAGGAGTGCCAGGGTCCACGCCGGCAGTCAGCATGAGCATGCACATAGCAGGAGAGAGTGTCCTATGGTCATTGGTCAGTATCCCCTGTATGTAGCCTCGTTATTGTTATTTTATTGTGTTACTTTTTATTATTTTTTACTTTAGTTTATTTGGTAAATATTTTAGTAACTCTTTCTTGAACTACATTGTTGGTTAAGGGCTTGTACGTAAGCACTTCACGGTAAGGTCTACACCTGTTGTATTCGGTGCATGTGACAAATAAAGTTTGATTTGATTTGATGTGGTCACTCTGACAGTCAGCCTAAACATGAGTCAGTCACATGTAGACAATATACATGTAACTCAGACAGTGTAGGACACTGACACAGTGGGTGAATTAGTGAGTGACTACACACAAAGGCAGAGATCTTGTGTAACAACACATTATAATAGATGTATTTTGGAAAGCCTTCCCTCGGTGTGGGAGTGCAGGTGAAGTATTGTCATGACATGATGAGGTAAAAGTGCATCATGTGGTCAATAGACTGACAGTCTGGCTAATGTCTTCCTCTTCCTGTTGCCCTGGCGCATCCTGGTGCGTCCTGCTCCCTGGTCCAAGCAGCGTCCACCCTCTGGGCCACGTGGAGCCATGCCCATAAAAACACACACACAAACCCCCCTCTCCCCCCACACATTCCCCCCCATCCGGCTCAAATAGTCAGGGAGCAGGTAGCAGGTGGGCTGGATGGAACAGTGAGTGGAACTGTGTGTGTGTGTGTGTGTGTGTGTGTGTGTGTGTGTGTGTGTGTGTGTGTGTGTGTGTGTGTGTGTGTGTGTGTGTGTGTGTGTGGAGTGGTTTGGAAGTCATTTCAGAGTTGTTTGATGATGAGACATCACATGGGAGGATGTTTGTGTCTAATGTAACCTCGTCTCGTCTAATTAAAGCGCAGTGCGGTCAAAGGAAATTCCATCACAGTGAGGTAATGCCGCTTCCTGAGCGATTAATATGATGTTGACGCTGGTCAAGGGGAATGAGATCTACTGTACATACATAGAGAGAATTCACACTCAGTATGATGAGTAAAACAGGGGTCATATTGTCTATCGCTGACTTACAAGAAATTATTTTGTTTTGTCTATAATTTACTTTACTCAACCTTTATAAATGTATGATCTATTGTATTTTGCTCAGTAGGGAGAAGAGTCTTCTGTCATGGGCTGATGGCTGACAGGACTCTAGCTGTTCAAATCGCCTGGCACATTTGCTTATGGGTGAGTGACATCTGCTGGGGACTTTTATGAGGAAGCCCTATCACTCTCCCTGACACACTTTGAGTTTAGAGAACCACATCTGGGTCTGGATTGGTCAAACCAAGAGGACGGAACCAAAACATGTAGTTACTTAGGCCCGGATGTGATGGGATATGTGAGGGATGGTGGGGATGGTGGGTATGAGGAATACATTTATTTAAGTGTAAACATTTAGTTATTTATGCATGTGTACCATTCATGACAGGTTGGTTACTGTATCAACAATGGGAAATGTCTTTCGAACAGCCAAGTCCCTTGTCTTCCCCTGCCCTGTAGGAAGGAAAACCTCCAGTTTCTCTTATTCCTACATCATCAGGCACTCTATCATTACAATCTGACTAGGACTAGTGTGCATTTGAATGTTCCCTCATAAGAAGTTGTGGGGAGTGGATTATAGGGTTCCACAGCCTATAGCCTGCCTGAGTGTCCCTGCTAGCCCGGCAGTTATTAAGCACAGTTAAATATCACTCACTAAATGAAATCCACTCTCAACACCGTCATATAAAAAAGTGATAGAGGGGAGCAGGGAGGTTGCACTGCGTGTGTGCAGACAGAGGTAGGGTGAGGAGAGGAGGAGGGGTCTCTCATGACATACACGCTGAACACAAATATCATTGTTTAACAGTAATCTGCTATTTTAACACTGATGTATGGCCCCCTGGTAGCTGAGCCACTGATTCACATCCCAGGCTACAATTTCAATATGGACCTGCTGTGCTGGGGCTGACTGGCTATCCGTCTCCCGGCCCCCATCCTACCCTCCCCCCTCCGTCACTACCCCAGAGTCTCAGGTGCCACGCCAGCGCGCCGGAAATGAACACATTTCCAGCAGCTTTGATGGCTCTATGATTCCTAGTGGGTCAATAGCTGGCAGGCAGTGGAAGAGGAGAGGAGACAGCAGCACTGGAGTGGCTGGCCGACAGCATGGTGATGATACAGAGACACTGGAGGGGAGAGGAGGCAGGCAATAGAAACCACAAGGCTGGAGTGGGCCCCAGGGAGAAAAGGCAGAATATGTCTATGTCTAGGTTCAGTTGTGCTGTTTGAGAACACAGCAAAGCGGTAGCTAAAGTAGTGTTTATACTCCACTACACCTCATGCTGGAATGCAAACGACATATTTAGCTACACTTGTTCAGGCATTACAGCCAAAGGTTAGAAGAGATTACATAAACAGTACCGCTATTACTCTACTATTATCAGTAACTACACTGTAACCATAATCCATGAATAAAAACAATAGTATCAGTATTTGCTATGAGTATGATTTGGATTATTACGCAAGCTCAATTTGGCTGCCATTTGCAACTATCTGCTGAGGCCACTTTACAGCTTCCGTTGGTCTTCAACTTTGTCTCACATTTCAATTTACACATTCTAGTCAGCTGCATTAAGCAGAAAGCAGACTAACACTCTTGCTTGTCCCCAGGTGACTGTCGCGAATACTTAAATTAATACCTTGGAGATGTTTTCCTACAACAAGCCTCAAGTCCCAGAGACCCCTAGACAGACAGACAGTGGATAACCAAGCTGTCTCTTCCCTACATGCCTTGTCTGCTATATTGTTGTACAGCCATGGCTCTTCCCCTGTCAAGCCCAGTAAAAACTCTCCCCCCGCTACACACCCAGCTTGTCAGCTGAAATGAATTAGTAGACATCTTAATTATCTTACCGGTCAGTTATTCGAGGTTCCAAATAAATATTAATATAATGTGATCCATGGCAGTGTTTCCCATCAGGCCCGGCTAGCTATTAAACTGATTATATTAGAGAAGTGATAGTTTGAGAGATGGCTACTGCCACGTTTATGTGCCAATGGGCCTCAACCACCATCCACCAGGCCATTATAACACATAAAGTCATTTGGCGAGACGCGTTTGGTAATATGAGAATTTATGCAGTGAGCTGACCTCTTTGTCCTCTCATTTCAATGCTACCATTTTGTTGTGAGGATGGTGAGGATCCATAGTGGTGTCATGGTGGTAGTTTGTCCTCATTAGAACCACCTCTGAATAGGAGAATAGAATAGTACTAGTCTACGTGTTGTCGGACACATCTGATAACACAGCGCTGAGCAGAGTGAAACATCTATCTGCAGAGGCTTTGACAACGGAAATGAGTGGAGAAATTGCTTTCGTGTTGTGGGATGAGTCAGGAATGTATGTCTTCTTCACCGTGTGGAGAGAGAGAGAGATGGAGGGAGAGAGGAGAGCAAGAACAAGAGGGGAGAGAGAATGAGATAGGGAAAGCGAGAGAGCTGTGAATCATATCTCTCCAGAGTGAATATAGAGGTTATCACAACACCACATCAGTGATATGTAGCCACTATGAGCATTATCATATAGAGCCATATCCTGATAGACATAAGTTCATGTTGTCTTGCTGTCATTATTGTTATTGATTGGGCACATTTCGTAAATGCGGAATACATAATGTAGGATATATAGAGTATATCACTGTAGATGAACTATTGTTATAAAAAGGGTTAGTGAAACTGTTAATCATTGACTCAAGTAGATATCCTCTTCATTCTCTCCCATACTTATTGCCTAGAGATCTGTAACAAAATATGTTTGGCCAAGCGTTGCAAATCATTCAAGAGTGTGTTTTGCCGAATACAGATGTAGGCTACTGTATGTGAAGTGGAAAAGCAGAGAGCATTTCTATTAGACTGCCCACCCTTCTGTCTTTGTCCCCTTTATTCTCCCTGTTTGATGTATAGACAGGAGAACACAATCGTAGTGTGGCTTTTGAAGATCTAGTCGTGCAATGTGGTCCACTGCGTCTTCAATACACCTGTCAAGGGTTATTTGAGAGCACTGGACACACACACACACACACACACACACACACACACACACACACACACACACGCTGTAGATATTGGTCAGTGGCAAGTGGTGACAGATTGATTTAGTGAGCATGCAGTCTGCGATAACCCCCACAAACATCCCATGGAGTCCAGCTGCTTTGTTTAGGTTTCCCCCCTGAAGGATATACAGCCATCTCCATGTGGATAGAAATGTATGAAAATTGCGTTTCTAATATTCACCAAGCCCTGCCCAAGTAACGGCCCTATTAAATCAATTGGGGATGATTGCGTTGAGTGGAACAAATCAATGCCACCCTGTAATTGTATATTACAAAGTTATTTTCTGCATAGATATTGATAATACGTATGTTTACATTTCATATCATTAAAATCAATGTTGTAAAGTGAGTTATGACAGCTGCCCCTGATGATACATATTTATGGAGCAGGCTTAATGGGGTTGTTGATGCTTGCCATGGATTGCCTTCATCCATCTCCATACAGAATGCTTCCGGGGGTCCCAGCCATCCAGGGTGCTGTTCTACAGCTAATGCCTGCCTGTATCACACATGTACACCACTTAAACAATCCATTGTCTCTGGGGCCTGGGCTGTAACCATGGTTTTCAAAGGTGCCCTGGTAAATCTTTGGCCTGCTCTGACTGTAAATATTTTATATGAATAATCTAAATATGATTATGGATTTTGGTTTATTTTTGTTGTTGTAAAATTACTGGCAATACCCAAATTTCCAGACATTTTATTCAATTCAATTTTTTTACCTACCCAGAGCCATGTTCGACCTCATATTTGATTCGATGATATGTCCATCATTGAAATGAGATTGAGTTCCATTTTAAGATGGATGCCCCTTTCTGAACGTTTTCCCCCTTAAATAGGTGTGTCATTTTACACCAAGACCACTGATCCAGTCAGCCTGGTGCTCAGCAGCTAGCTAACAGCTCCTCTACTTAATTGTGTTATGTGGCTCTTTGGATGATGCATTTTACTTTGGGAGCCAATGTTTGCAGCATGTTCCTGGTATCAGGTGCCTGGGTCCTGTAGTGTGTGTGAAACCAGATCCACCTCAGGGAGGCAGTTGCAGTCGAACATCATAAGAGGCACACACTCATCCTCAGCCGCGGTGTCTTTAACCACCACAAGGCCCTCCGAGCTCTCTAGCACATCACAGAGAATCATTGACAGCCACAGGGCTATCGGATAGCAGGCATGCTCAAAGGACATTTGGATTCTGTGTGTAAAATGCTTTTAGGTAAGACGGCTGTTTGCCTGTGTAAAATTGTTTTCCCTCCAGAGTAGACGATGTACACAATTGCTGCTTAATGACTCATAACTGGAGAACACTATGGACCCAGACAGGATTATACATTACCTTGCCACAAACACGGTTAAGCTTCCACAAACAAGCAAGACCAATGTACATATCATTTTGTCAGCCGCACAGATATACAGAGTGAAGGGGGGGTGCAGAGAGAGACATTTACCAAGTGGGTAGGTGGAGGTTTGGGGAGGGGAAAAGCACTCTCACTTTCGCCAGCATAAATCCATTGTTAGTTATTAAGGACATAACCTCGTCCATTAGGTAAAATTCAAGGAAATTACCTCCACTCTTCCGTGATGTTAGGGCCCAGATTGGGTAGAGGAGGTTAGCGGAGGGGGGCAGTGGCACAACTAACCCCTATCCATTCTACCTCCCATCTCGTCCCGAGGTTTCAATCCGCTGCTGAAGCTTTAAGTTTAATTAAAAGTTTATTTCCTTCTAGGTGACTTATGTTCTCTGCCCAGGTGAGTGAGAGTCAAGGAGAGGTGACAGAACTGATTAGAGAAGAGGGACGGGAGGAAATGAATGAAAGGAATGAAAGGGAAGGATAGTTGGATAGGTAGGCATTCTGCAGGGAAATGCGTGCCTCTTTTGTAATAAAAAATTGTTTTGTACATTTGGATGTTTGAGTCCACCAGCTTCTACAGTGAGCTCCAAAAGTATTGGGACAGTGACAATTTTGTTGTTGTTTTGGCTCTGTACTCCAGTACTTTGGATTTTAAATGATACAATGACTATGGAGTTAAAGTGAAGACTGTCAGCTTTAATTTGAGGGTATTTTCATCCATATCGGGTGAACCGTTTAGAAATTACGGCACTTTTTGTACAAAGTCCCCCCATTTTAGGGACCAAAAGTATTGGGACAAATTCACTTATAAGTGTATTAAAGTAGTAAAAAGTTAAGTATTTGGTCCCATATTCATACCACACAATGACTACATCAAGCTTGTGACTACAAATGTGTTGAATGGATTTGCTTTTTGGTTTGGTTGTGTTTCATTTTGGAGTCTCTTTTATTGTAAATAAGAATAGAATATGTTTCTAAATACAGTTACAGACGCACAAATATCATACCTCCAAGACATGCTAACCCCTCATCATTACAATAAGAGGTAAGGTTAGCATTTTTTGGCAGGGGTATGATATTTGTGCATCTGTAACTTTCTCACTCATTATTATTCAGGATTCATTCAGGATTCTCCATAATCATGGTAGCATCCACATTAATGTAGAAGTATTTAGAGACATATTATATTCTTATTTATAAATAAAAGTCACTCCAAAATGACACAATAGATTATTTGAACCACTTCAACCTCATAGTCATTGTATCATTTCAAATCCAAAGTGCAGGAGTACAGAGCCAAAACAACTAAAATTGTGTCACTGTCCCAATACTTTTAGAGCTCATTGTATTTCCTGCATGAATAAGGAAACTATAGTACAGTTGAAGTACATGCATGTCACATAAAATCACACAATTTATATCCGTGTTGAAGTTTTACATTTCACAATACAGTTTAACACTATGTTATAATCAAACATACATACATACATACATACATACATACATACATACATACATAGCATACATGCATACATACAGTGGGGAGAACAAGTATTTGATACACTGCCGATTTTGCAGGTTTTCCTACTTACAAAGCATGTAGAGGTCTGTAATTTGTATCATAGGTACACTTCAACTGTGAGAGACGGAATCAAAAACAAAAATCCAGAAAATCACATTGTATGATTTTTAAGTAATTAATTTGCATTTTATTGCATGACATAAGTATTTGATACATCAGAAAAGCAGAACTTAATATTTGGTACAGAAACCTTTGTTTGCAATTACAGAGATCATACGTTTCCTGTAGGTCTTGACCAGGTTTGCACACACTGCTGCAGGGATTTTGGCCCACTCCTCCATGCAGATCCTTCAGGTTTCGGGGCTGTTGCTGGGCAATACGGACTTTCAGCTCCCTCCAAAGATTTTATATTGGGTTCAGATCTGGAGACTGGCTAGGCCACTCCAGGACCTTGAGATGCTTCTTACGGAGCCACTCCTTAGTTGCCCTGGCTGTGTGTTTCGGGTCGTTGTCATGCTGGAAGACCCAGCCACGACCCATCTTCAATGCTCTTACTGAGGGAAGGAGGTTGTTGGCCAAGATCTCGCGATACATGGCTCCATCCATCCTCCCCTCAATACGGTGCAGTCGTCCTGTCCCCTTTGCAGAAAAATCCCCAAAGAATGATGTTTCCACCTCCATGCTTCACGGTTCGGATGGTGTTCTTGGGGTTGTACTCATCCTTCTTCTTCCTCCAAACACGGCGAGTGGAGTTTAGACCAAAAAGCTATATTTTTGTCTCATCAGACCACATGACCTTCTCCCATTCCTCCTCTGGATCATCCAGATGGTCATTGGCAAACTTCAGACGGGCCTGGACATGTGCTGGCTTGAGCAGGGGGACCTTTTAATCCATGACGGCGTAGTGTGTTACTAATGGTTTTCTTTGAGACTGTGGTCCCAGCTCTCTTCAGGTCATTGACCAGGTCCTGCCGTGTAGTTCTGGGCTGATCCCTCACCTTCCTCATGATCATTGATGCCCCACGAGGTGAGATCTTGCATGGAGCCCCAGACCGAGGGTGATTGACCGTCATCTTGAACTTCTTCCATTTTCTAATAATTGCGCCAACAGTTGTTGCCTTCTCACCAAGCTGCTTGCCTATTGTCCTGTAGCCCATCCCAGCCTTGTGCAGGTCTACAATTTTATCCCTGATGTCCTTACACAGCTCTCTGGTCTTGGCCATTGTGGAGAGGTTGGAGTCTGTTTGATTGAGTGTGTGGACAAGTGTCTTTTATACAGGTAACGAGTTCAAACAGGTGCAGTTAATACAGGTAATGAGTGGAGAACAGGAGGGCTTCTTAAAGAAAAACTAACAGGTCTGTGAGAGACGGAATTCTTACTGGTTGGTAGGTGATCAAATACTTATGTCATGCAATAAAATGCAAATTAATTACTTAAAAATAATACAATGTAATTTTCTGGATTTTTGTTTTAGATTCCGTCTCCCACAGTTGAAGTGTACCTATGATAAAAATTACAGACCTCTACATGATTTGTAAGTAGGAAAACCTGCAAAATCAGCAGTGTATCAAATACTTGTTCTCCCCACTGTACATACATACATACTGCTAGACCATAAATCTCTGGACGATTGCTGACTCTCCAGCTCTCAGGTAAGGTTACTCATTATGTGAGGCTAGTTGTACTTTTCTCTGTTAATGAATTTGGACCACAATCAACTACAATCATTCCTTTGATATGCATTATTATGCCTACATACAGTATAGATGTGACCATCCCATCCTGCTAAGCTAAGGGACTATCCTGAAACTTAACATCCTCATATGATCTACACAGCCCAGGCATGAACTCCAGGGAGATCCATCCTGCTTTGGTAAGGGGGTGAGGGGTGCAGAGGTGGAAGAGGAGGAGGTGAGGGGGACCCTCTGTTTCACTTAGTGTCTGTCTCTTCCCTCGCTCCCAGCTGAGCCCTCCCTGTGACTTGACTTTATCTGCGTTCAATCACGCCGCAGCTCCAGCAGGCCAAATCGTTCGCCACCCAGGCTCCAGGACAGTGAAATATGGCCACAATTAGCCCCGGACACAGTTCAATGATGATAAAGAGTATTCGCACCTTTTAGACCATGATTAAAAGGCCTGCCTACTCTGCCATTGATAGAGAGAACTAATTTCACATTACTATTATTATCACCATCTCTTGATTATAATGCACTCTCCCATTTATTTCTCATCCTCCTTCCCTCTTTTCTTTTTCCTCGGCTCTTCCTTTCCTCTCTTGGCCGCAGATAGATGTCGTGGCTTCTTTATCATTTACACATCAGTGGCAATGCCTTGTCCCATTTATTTGGACTCCTTTTTTTTTCATTTATACCTATGATACTCTGTTTCTATTCACATCATCCAGTCTGCATTCAGGGCAGCCCATCTCCCTCCTCCAGCCCCCCACCACTACCAGGCAGATTGTGTGACTATCACAATCACAGTCCCCCCAAAATATAACCCCCCCCCACCACTACCAGGCAGATAGTCACACCATCACAATCCCCCCTAAAATGTGCATGAGGAAAGTCACTCCCGAAAAGAAAGAAAAAAATGGGTTGATAAATGGAGGGGCAGTAATAAAATGGAGACATCAAGGAGCATGAAAAGGAGAGGAGAAAAGGTGAGAGGGAGGGGAGGGGGCAGTAATCCGGCAGGAACGGAGCTGTCCACAGAAAGAGAAAGGGAACGAGAGAGAGCGAGAGAGTGAGGGAGAGAGAAGGAGAGAGAAAGAGGCAGAGGAATAAGAAGGATCGCCTCTCGCCTGTGTTCCATCAAGGGAGAAATTACACATTTACTAAGGTTTTTTCTTAAGACGACGGCCCCATAGATCAAACCACTGGATGTACGAGCCAATTTTCAACATGAAATATAGACACCAGGAATCAATTTCACATGTGTTCTCTATCACTCTCTACCACAGAATACTACTCCTGGCTCTTTTAGGGAATGTATCTACCTATGACTTTCACTGACAGTTACTGTACATTATGCGATGTACTGATGTATTATATTGTTAATGATTATGTGAGCATTTAAATAGTCTAAGCTTCGGAATGCTTTTGTTTTACATTTCTGTAAAATTGGTGAGATATAAAAGCTCTCAAGCCAGCACCGATAAGGATAATAATATCTATTTGTTCTAGGAGATTAATGCATACCCTCATGAAACACATTTCATTAGACAAAAAAAAACATTAGATATATTTCACTAATTTGAATAGAATGAGTAATGTTGTTTTTGTGAAACAGAAAAATTATTACCATTGTCTACTTCAATAGAATTCAGTTAGATCATACATGTTTGTGTTACAGTAATTAGGTTGTTTCCACACCTACTGCAAATCATTTTAAAAAAGCAATGGATTTTACAGTAAAAGAAGCTGACATCACATTCATTGTTCTCTTGACCCATGTCATGTTTTTTTGCTTATAGCGGTAATAGTCTTATTGTCATTCAATAGATAGAAGAGAGTACATGGAATGCCATGATACAGCTGGTGTCTCCTGCACCTGGCTGGCAGGAAGTGTGTCATTATCAGAGGGGAAACGCCGCTGTGCAAAAAGCTCCATCCCGTATGGAGCAGGAGCAGGAGGGCACCTGGCTAGTTCTCAGTCTGACAGCAGACACCTTGGAAAGTCATGGTCAGCAGCATAGCAGACGACTAGGACAGGAATATGGGCTGAAATCCTCTGGGATATAGGAGAGGGGATAAGATGTCAGGGGAAAAATAAGATAATCTATACATGCACCTCAATGTAAGGATATTTAGGCCTGTAACAAAAGTCTGCATCTATATCATCATATTAAAATGAATCAAGATGTGTGTTTTTCTTCATTTTGTACTATTTTACTGTCTCTTATTTGACTATATTTTATCCTTACTTTGTCATTTTGGACTATGTGACTGTCTCTTCAGTCTGTATATTTTTTAACTTCTGAACAAATGCCAGCGGTGGACAAAGCCCCCCCCCCCCCACCCCCGCCACAGCCGTCTATGAACATAGCATTACTTCAGCTCACCCCCAGCCCCAGTCATCCTCTGTGTCACAACGCAATTACTGCACAACCATCTTCATGTAAAATTCACTTAGGTCCATATTTTTCCTCCTGGACAAGATTAATTGCATTATAACTCGTTTTGGGAAGAATAATGGCAGTGCTGGCGTGTTGCTCAAACACCCTGTCTCACAGCGATTTCTTAATACATCCCACCAAATGGAGGTTAAGAGGGGATATTCTGGAGGTTATCTGGATCTTCTGCACGAGGCGGAGGAGATTGATGGGCTAAAAAGACTAGTGTTCTCTCGGCCATATTCATATGGTAATGGTCTATTGTCAAGAGGAGCTGGGGCTTTTCTTAATCTGGGCTGGAGTGAAATGGAGCTAGCTGTGCTAAGCACCTTATCTCCACACCTTGATGATGCTGTATGAGTGTTGCGACAAAACAACATATTTTGTAAATTAAAGAGGGTTTGATAGAAAAAAAAATTGAACGCAGATTATGTCATGTGGAAAATGATAACTCTTTTATGATTTAGTTATAATAACTACTATATGGCTGGTACTAAAATGATACTTAAGACATTTGACTCAAATAAATATTATACTTCATAAACAGAACAACCCTTTGATATCAGTCATGTCATTTTGACTTTTAAAAAACTAACTTTTTAGTCATTTAGCAGACGCTCTTATCCAGAGTGATTTATAGGAGCAATTAGGGTTAAGTATCTTGCTCAAGAACACATCAACAGATTTTTCACCTAATCGGCTCAGGAATTAGAACCAGCAACCTTTCAATTACTAGTCCAACGCTCTTAACTGCTAGGCTACCTGCCGTCCTTATCTTAGATCCAATGGCATACAGGTTCAATGTATGGATGTGTGCAAAAATATTAAATGTATGCATGTCTGCAAAACGTATTATATATTTTCGTTAAAGAAAAAATAACTATTATGATATTCATTGCAGCTTTAAATGGACAGCACTAAGCCCTTTCACTTTGAATGATACCTGCACCTTCCAGGGATCACACATCACTGATCTATAACTAATCTATACACATGGAACACACAACTATATGCCTGCATCCCAAATAGAACCCTATTCCCCATAGGGCTCTGCTAAAAAATAGTGCACTATATAGGGGATAGTGTGCCATTTGGGAAACAGACTATATATAGACAGTATTGATACCCCTACTGAGAGCCAGCATGGCTTGGAGCAGCTTTGATTAAGTTGGATGCAGTGTTTTTGATTGCTGGTCACTCTTTAAGTGCCCATTGGATTTTTGTATCCTAGTGCTTGTGCATGCATTTTTCTCCATATTATCAACACACTTGCCAGGCCCTAATCAATAGGTATATTAATCATTTGGAAGAAAAAAAAAGGTGACAAACCAATTATTAATCTGCCCTTTCAAGTCCAATACAGTAATGAATTTACAAAAAATGGTCTTAACTTCATCCATTCATTAACTGCTGAAGGGTGGCAGACTTCACAATGTCATAGGAATTTCTCTGGTATTGACGCCAGCTCTGGCAGCTAATTTACAACCATCTCTTGTGCAGAGCTCTACCATGCGCTAATAAAACGTACAGAGGAGTTTGAAATACATCACCCTCTGTCTGACTCCATGTCCCAAATAGCCCGGTTTCTGGAAGTTGGAGTTCACCTTTAAAACACATGTTCCCTAGCTGTAGTAGTGTGTGTGTCTGGTGCACTTCTTCCTCTGTAGGCCACATTAATACAGTCTTCATTCCTCATACCTTGCCCCTGCTTGGCAAATATGTTTGAAATTAACTGCCTTTATGTGTTCAACATTTAGCAACAACTTAAGCTTATCCTGAATCAAATGCACAAGAGCATCAATTTAATAAAAAGAAAAGCTTTAAAATGATGCACTCAAATCAAACTGTCTATTGTGCTGTCTGCCTATTCCCAGTCAACACCAGTAGAGGGCGTAATGCTGTAGCACTCCCCATGTCTTCTCTTCACCGCTACTTATTGATGAGACTGCTTATGCTCCACTAAGCCTGT
Source organism: Coregonus clupeaformis (assembly GCF_020615455.1). Lineage (NCBI taxonomy): Eukaryota > Metazoa > Chordata > Actinopteri > Salmoniformes > Salmonidae > Coregonus > Coregonus clupeaformis. The sequence continues at coordinate 15,893,920 of NC_059212.1, forward strand.
ACTCAACAGAAAAAGACCAAAGCAGGATGATGCATCTGGAAATTATTTACTGGGACCACCCCACTCCAGTAACCACAATTTATGATCATTTGATGAATTGATGAGCTCATGTTTCAGACAGTAAGCAAGGAAGCTTGCTGAGCAGATATTTACTAAATGAGCGCCAGCAGCAGGAGTGTAACTCATTTTCTACCTTCTTAAATGTTGACACATGATGTGTTCTTCTAGTTTGCTAGTGATAAAATGATAGGTTCTCTAGCCCAGCCATGCAACCCAGTCTAAGATTATGTTCTATTTATACACTTTAATGTTGTTGAGTGGTGAACCCCTCTCCTTCCCCATAACCCTAAATTTGCATACAAATGAAGTTCTAAATGGGCTCAATGACATAATTGACTCGCAATTAGAAATATTCTCGAGCTGGTCACTTTGCAGTGGACAGAGCAAGTACAAAATGAGGGGAAAAGGCCTGTTTAGCATTTTAATGAAGCTCATTAGCTGTCACTTCACTAAGCTGACAAGAGGACTTATTTATGCACTGGCCTTACAGCTTCATTTGAAACGTGAGTTCTCAGCAGTAATTGTTTTTGAGCATGTTGTCCCTTGATCATCACCGAAATTAGGCCCATTTGACTGAACTTGGCCAACATGTAGAAAGTGTAGCCTACCATGTCTAACTTGTGTGTAGCTTTTATCATTCTGTTCTGATCCAAGGCATGGCAAGTTCCAGAAAAAGGGAGCGAAAAACAATCAGACATGCTTCAAATACTTCCAAACCTTTTTAAGGTTCAACATAGCTTTGTAAGAATTCAAAAACCTCTTTGAACTATAGCGACCCCACTGTTTTGACATTCACAAAGCCTGATCTGATTTGAACAGAGAAGGGCACAGCACAACTTACTTTGTATCCGAGGCACCTCTGTTTTATCCGAGGTACCCACCCTAATTATCCTGCGATGCAGCTATTTTTCTAAGTGTGTTCGTGCCAAGCAGGCAAGGAGGGAGGCAGCGCTACACAGGGGGGTGTTAGGTCTGGGGGGGAGGGGGAGGGTTATTTCCTATCTCCCAGACAGGTTTAGCACCCCCAGATTGTAAACAAGGGCCCCAGTCGCTTCCTCCAGCTTGTTAACATCATCTCCGTCATTCAGCGCACCGTTACTGTCAGGTCCTCGCTGCGCCCTACGCAATCAGCATTAACCATGTCAGGCCCTTAATGGGAGCGCTGTAAAACCCGTTGACAGGCCCCGTACTGTGGATTCACATGGAAGACAAACTGCCTCCTCCACCTCCACCACACAGTACTCATACGCCGTACTCAGAGACACACACACACACACACACACACACACTGAAGGCTGTAGTATAAAAGTACTGTAAAAATGAGCAGCATACATAAACATCTTTCTCTCAAAAAGTAGCATCATAATAGTGTTTGTAAATCTATGTATTATTTCCTTGTTAGTACCTCAGCACTGATTGTGTCAGTTACAGTCTGGCAAAGAATATTGTGTGACCCCTGTGAATAGTGCATTATGAAAGCATATGTTGTAAGGGGCCATGGGCTGTGCATTTATTTATGCATTATAGACTGTTATGAAGTACACTACATTAACAAAAGTATGTGGACACCTGCTCGTTGAACATCTCATTCCAAAATCACGGGCATTAATATGGAGTTGGTCCCCCCTTTGCTGCTATAACACCCTCCACTCTTCTGGGAAGGCTTTCCACCAGATGTTGGAACATTGCTGTGGGGATTTGCTTCCATTCAGCCACAAGAGCATTAGTGAGGTCAGGCACTGATGTTGGGCGATTAGGCCTGGCTCGCAGTCGGTGTTTCAATTCATTCCAAAGGTGTTCGATGGGGTTGAGGTCAGAGCTCTGTGCACGCCAGTCAAGTTCTTCCACACCGATCTCGACAAACCATTTCGGTATGGACCTCGCTTTGTGCACGGGGGCATTGTCATGCTGAAACAGGAAAGGGCCTCCCCGAAACTGTTGCCACAAAGTTGGAAGCACAGAATCATCTAGAATATCATTGTATGCTGTAGCATTAAGATTTCCCTTCACTGGAACTAAGGGGCCTAGCCCAAACCAGACCATTATTCCTCCTCCACTAAACTTTATAGTTGGCACTATGCATTCGGGCAGGTAGCGTTCTCCTGGCATCCGCCAAACCCAGATTTGTCCGTCGGACTGCCAGATGATGAAGCGTGATTCATCATTTTAGAGAACGCGTTTCCACTGCTCCAGAGTCCAATTGCGGCGAGCTTTACACCACTTGGTATTGCACATGGTGATCTTAGGCTTGTGTGCGGCTGCTCGGGCCATGGAAACCCGATGAACAGTTATTGTACTGACGTTGCTTCCAGAGGCAGTTTGGAACTCAGTAGTGAGTGTTGCAACCGAGGACAGGCGATTTTTATGCGCTTCAGCACTCAGCGGTCCCATTCTGTGAGCTTGTGTGGCCTACCACTTCGCAGCTGAGCCGTTGTTGCTCCTAGACGTTCCAATTCACAATAACAGCACTTACAGTTGACCGGGGCAGCTCTAGCAGGGCAGAAATCTGACGAACTGACTTGTTGGAAAGGTGACATCCTATGACGGCGCCACGTTGAAAGTCACTGGGCTCTTCAGTAAGGCCATTCTACTGCCAATGTTAGTCTATGGAGATTGCATGGCTGTGTGCTCGATTTTATACACCTGTCAGCAACGGGTGTGGCGGAAATACCTAAATCCACTCATTTGAAGGGGGGTCCACATACTGTTGTATATATAGTGTACCAATGAACTGTTCTAAACGCTGTTAAGTCTTTTAATACACTAAGATTTGATAGAAGGCATTATACATGCATTGCATATTATGCATCATGTTTAGATTTATATCCTCCACTAGTGCTGTGTCAGATTTCGTACAATTACAAAGCAGTTGTAGGCTACAGATAATTATTGCATGTTTATAACATTGCTACAAAGAGAAACTCAGAGACATGCCAAAGAGGTGTGTGAGAGAAACATATGTCTGAAAGTGAGTGAGCAGAGAGGTAAAGTCAGAGTTAATGTGGACTGTGCTGTGGCGACTGATTGCATCATCCACCTCCACCGCCACTGGCTGCATCCCAACTGGCACCCTATTCCCTACATAGTGCACTACTTTTGACCAGGGTCCATAGGGCTCTGGTCAGAAAGTGGCACTATATGGAATGGAGTGCCATTTGGGGCACAGACACTGTCTGCTGCCTCTGCCCTTCATTTAGATTAAACAGGCCATTCTCCATCTCTCCCATCCCACGATTAGTGCCCCACAGCAATTTACAGGTTATATGTGACTTCATTTTGGTGTAAAAGGGACACTCAAGAGGTGTAAGAGGGATGAATATAATGGAATGACATGTAATTTAAAGTCTAGTGGTAGCAGGGTACAATCATGGCAGAAAGGCTTGAGGAGATGGGGAGACAGACAACGTGATAAGGTTTGAGGATAGTCAGCATCTGGTTTATTCTATAGAATTGAATAACACCATCTTCTAAGCCCATTAATAGAAACAGAGAAACCAATAAAAATATTCTTAGAGGGAATCACTGAGGTTGAAGATGCTCTCAGCCAGGTATCCATTTGGGACATAAAAAGGACATGCGAACCATGTCATGATCTTGCCCTTTCTGTAAACGGCTCTTGAGGCCACAAAGGCTAACTGCCCCCTCGCTTGGAGCCAATAGGTGCTTTCCGGGATGCCACTTTGAAACAATCTCTACCTGGTCGAGCCGAACGGCCACAACTGTGAACGTGCTTGACCTTTCCCTCCCTGGACTAATCTGATTGTGCCTTCTTTATGAAATCAGCCGGTAAAGGTCAAAGAGCTATTTAACATGGGAACCCTTTAGCTATGGAATTTGCCTTGCAGTAAATTACCTTTATTATGTTTCATTCACATGTCACCCATGCAAAAGGCTACTTAACTCCTTGGGTGTCAAGAGCCAAGAGAGTCTACAGCAATGATGTTTATGGTTAATTGTTAATGTAACTGTCTTATTTGACCATCAATCATGGGATGGGTCGGGAAATGCCAAATATGTAGGCTATGGGATTCATGTTTTTAGGAGCAGAACCCTGAAAATGATTATACAAGCCTAGGACACATCATTCTCTTCTATTAAAAAAACACAGTAAAAGGCTACGTGGTCACTGTGACTCCCAGACCAAAGCGAGCTTTCTGAATATGACCAATAACATCAATGTCTGACTTGAAAATTCCCAACCATTCATCGAGTGTTGTTAGAGAGATGTTAGAGAGAATCAGAAAGGATAGACCTTCAACAAATATCAAATCCATACTGGAGAGAGACTGTCTCAGAATTAGGAAGCAAAATGTCAAGCCTTCAGTTTGTAGTAGATGTCAAGGCAGGAACTAATAATGGGCTTGTCATTTGAACTGTTGAGCCATCATCCAGCAGCTCATGACCCTTTGCTTTCATAGATACTGTATGTCAGATATCCTCGGCCCCAGTTCCACTGTATGTCACTCATGGACAACTGGATTACTGTCTTATTGGTGACATCAGACTTTCTGCTGCTGCCTAGGAGGGGGGGAAATAATAGGATGCATCTCAGAGCTGCAGACATTGGTTGAGTGCCAAACAGTAGCGTCGTAAAGCCTGGGCCTCCGGGGCTTCAGCCCCGGATGTTTTTGGTCCAGCCCTGAATCTTTTCATGGTCCAATAAAATGATTATTATTTTCATATTTTTATTTATTTCAGGCTGTACATCTGAAATGAGTTTCCATTACCGTGCATCACTTGCGCTATGCAGTATTTTAAAATATTTTTATACAATACAATATACTGCACTAGGCAGTAGCAGTAGGCATAAGCCCCTGGAGTGACGCGCTGGTGCCTGCTGTGATTGGTTGAGATTTCACAACGCAGTGGACCACTCACGTCGCTTGACCACTCCCCTACCCACCATTCACATTTCACATCATCACTCAGCAAAACTCCTGTCACTCAGTCAGAGTCTGCAGCATAGCACAGAGCAAATATGGATATTCGGAACTTCTTCCGAAAGACAGGCAAAAAAAGCAAGCAAATTGAGCATGAGCAGTTAGCAGTGAATGAGGTGGAGAGGGCAGAACAGCCAGAAAGTCAAAGTGCAGCAGCAGTAGAGTAAGCCACAGGTTTGTGCAGGGTTGGTGGTAGCTAACTAGCTAGCTAGCTAGCTAGTCTCCCTCAGCATAATAATAATAATAATAATAATAATAATAATAATAATAAGCCATTTAGCAGACACTTTTATCCAAAGCGACTTACAGTCATACGTGCATACATTTTTGTGTATGGGTGGTCCCGGAAATCGAACCCACTACCCTGGCATTACAAGCGCCGTGCTTTACCAGCTGAGCTACAGAGGACCACTAAGGGTTGACTAATGCTAATAAGTTAGCGCTTAGCATCCATAAGCTATTGGTTGTCAGTCAGAGTTATTTAAATGTAGATGTTGACATAAGGATGTGGACATAAGTTATTATATTAGGAAAAGTGTTTTATTTTTATGGGTTTCGTTTCTGTAGCTAGCTAAGCTGGCTAGTCACCTCGTTAGCTACTGGCTGACTAGCTAGCTGAGACTGAAGAGAATATAGATTTTTTTTCTTCTGACAGTGACACAGTGCCCCCCTGTGGACTGAAGCTGAACTTTACTACAACTAGATATTTAATCCTGTTTAAAATGGGCAATGTTGAGGTGGTAGAACTGACCAAATTTAATGAATCATAGAAGTCTTATAACCTATTCCATTCCACAGGTAAACATTTTTGGCTCATGTCCCTTAATATTCATATAGGCTATGAAGCTTCTTATCTGTCATGTTTGGAGTTGTGTGGCTCTTAATGGACACTTAAATTTTTCTTTACAGTTGAGTTGCCCTGGTCGTGTCAGTATACAGTAACTTTAAAACTAACTAATGACATGTTGCACCTCTTACCTTGCTACCTTGCAGATGAGCCAAGGACAAGGACAGATTAGAACAGCAGGCCAGTGGAGCAGCAGCCAGGGGCAACTGGTAGGGAAGAGGATGGTTTAGGTGACCCAGACACAAGCCCAAAACAGTTTAAGCTACCCCAGTTTCCCTTTGACCGTGTTGGATTGCAAAAGAGGGTGTTTCAACACAAGTGGTTTGAAACCTTTGATTAGTTAGAATACTCAGTTGAGAGAAATGCAGCCTTCTGCTTTTCCTGTAGACCAGGGCTTTCTAACCCTGTTCCTGGAGATCTACCCTCCTGTAGGTTTTCAATCCAACCCCAGTTGTAACTAAACTGATTCAGCTTATCAACCAGAGTCAGGTGTGCTAGATTAGGGTTGGAGTGAAAACCTACAGGACGGTAGCTCTCCAGGAACAGGGTTGGGGAGCCATGCTGTAGACTATGGAAGAAAACATAGCAAAAACAATAAGGATACATTGATCAGTACAGGGTATACCAATCGGAAGACAGCTCTGGACTCATTCTGTGACCATGAGAAAACCGCTATGCACAAAGCTACAATGGTGTCTTGGAAAGGTAATAGGAGTAGTGTAGAGCAGCGTTCCCAACTCCAGTACCCTTAACAGTACTAATGTTTATTGTAACCATGGACAAGCACACCTGATTCGACTTTTCAACTAATCATCAAGCCCTCAATGAGTTGAATCAGGTATATTTGTCCATGGCGACAACAAAAATGTGTGCTGTCATACATTATAAACGGAAACACCTCCAACATTGGCATTTCTGTATTTTCTGTAGATGTTATAACCATGTATTGCTACCACTGTATCATCAAAGGTATTATCTAAGTGAGTTTCAGAGATTGTCAGAATATGAATGTCATCTGTTACTAGCAAATTATTGACTTCATGAACCTTGTTTCTTAAGCTACATATGCTAATGTTGGCTATTTTTAGCACTTTTCTGGGATGCTTGATTGTTTTCATTGCTTTTCTGGGAAGATTAGCAGAAGTAGACATGCTCATGTTATTTATGTTAGTGCAGGGTGAGCTGCACACAATGGACTTCCTACTATGGCTCACCGCCTCAGCGCAAACAGTATAACTCTGGCTCATAGGCACATGATTATTGCATACAATAGCTGTAGGATCAGCAGAGGCATTCAGGGCAGTTAGAGGGACATGAATTAGGTTACTTACATTGTGTCTTCCAACGCCCCTGGGATAATGTACATTTGCTGAAGCATTATGACAACTCAGTGACACAGTGGTAGGGATTAACTGAGCTGGGCTTGGGTCATTGATAAGTCATTGTTTCAATGCAGCCTTATAATGCTGTGAAAGGATCCAGGAACCCTAATGATTTGGGTGGATCCCATCCTCCTTATAAAACAAGCTTTGTTTCCAGAAGATATCAAAATTGTCAATAAATGTTACAACCACAGAGCTGCAATAGTCACATAGCCAGTTATGGAGGGCTAAAAGTCTGCTGAAACGTTAAATGCCACGATTTAGGGAGGGCACAGGGCCATATATTATGGGGCGTTTGTTGGTGTCTAGCAGAGACCCAATCAGTTCTTTAATATCCATCTTCAGCTGTTCTGAACTGCCCTTCATAATGTCATATTATTATTATGCCATATTTCTTTCTATTAGGCTAGATATTGTTGTAAATGTAATCTCTGTGCCTATGCATATGTATGCATGTTCAACTAGTCTACCCTGATGTTGATGTTATTCTGGCACGGTTCAACCGTTGTTCTTCCAGACAATACTGTGTGGTGCCTGCTGGCTTCTTCCTGGAGTGAATTCTAGATACAAAAACATAATTATTTTGCCTGTGTCTGTCAATGTAGCAGAACTGTATCCCTCTCGAGGGATTAGACATTATGCTGGATTTCAAGCAGATGACTCATGAGGAGCTGAATGGTAGTTTGATCATGACAACACTCCTCCCACAGCTTTACAAGTATTACCTGAATTTACTGTATGTTTCTTTGGAATGGCAATATCATCATGACCACCTCTCCCATCATCTGCTGATCACCAGTTCTCTTAGCTATGGATTGTTACACCAGATAATGTGATTTAACCAAAGAGTTTTGGTATCCATTACTGGGAATTACAGGATAGGTACTGTTTGGTGTAGCACTGAGAATTCTTGACCAACCTTAGCGATGCCGTCTTCGTCCTTGATTCGGGGGAAACAGGAGTCTCATAAAATGTCTCCGTCCAGCTGCGGAGCTGGGTTTAAATCTAGCAAATGCTCCGTTGTCTTGGTGCGAGGAGCAGGAACAGACCGGGCCGGACTGGCGACGCGCACCACAGGCTTGGTGCGACGAGAAGGAACAGGCCGGGCCGGACTGGGAACATGCACCACTGGCTTGGCGCTGGAGGTCTATGACTGTCTCCGTCCTTTACACTCCGCGCCCCGTCCTCCTCCAGTGAGGGCTCCTCCTTGAGCCCCCATGAGTGCAGTGGTCGGGGCTCCTCTCTGTCGCTCCCCGACCACCCTTTTAGCCCCACACATTTTTTTATTGGGGCTGTCTCTCCTTCTCCACCCTGATCCCTTTCAGGGCCTCCATCTGCCTTGCCAGATCCTCTCTTATCTCCCGCCAAGTCCATACTCTCTGCTCCTCCACCTGTGTCCAGGGTGTATGCTGCTCCTGGGCACGCTGCTTGGTCCTCGTTTGGTGGGTTCTTCTGTCACGTTCGTTTAAAGAAGGGTCAGACCAAGGCGCAGCGTGATATGCGTACATGTTTATTAACGATAAACACAAGACAAAACAGCAAAGGAAACGAAACGTGAAGTCCAAAGGTACAACACAACAAACCTTACACAGAACAACAACCCACAACTAGACAGTGCCAAAAGGCTGCCTAAGTATGATTCCCAATCAGAGACAACGAGCGACAGCTGCCTCTGATTGGGAACCACACCCTGACCAAACTAGCTAGAGTTCTGTAGGCCAGGACGTGACAGTCAGTCAAAGATAGAATTAACAAACAAACAAACAAACATGTTTACTCTGCTGAAGGCAGCTACCAGTCTAGCAGTGACTATCATGGCATAAGCGAAATTGATTGACATTGTGTATACCAAAAGATAGCTATATGAATTAGCTAATGGCTTTCAGAGTTCAATATAGGACTGTAACATTAGCTAGCTAGCTAGCTAGCTAGCTAACTTACCAAGCTAGTCCAGCTAGGCTAGCAAGCTAGCTAATGTTAGGTTACCTCTAACTGAAAATCTTCTGTTTTGTTGTAAAAAAAATCAATAAAAATCAATGGTATCGCATCACTTCTCAGCTGTCGTCGAAATGGATTCCCCATCAGTTCAGCCTGAAAGTCCCTCTGATAATCTTTGGTCACTGCATCATTCTTGATAGCCACAAGCCACTGGCATAATCGTGGTGAATCTCTGGTAGGTAGAAAGGTGAAAGATAACTCATTTTCATGCTTGTTTGTAATTAGCACAGCCAGGCACAGAACACCACATGGGCATGATGACAAACATTAGTGAAAAACAAACGTTTTCAAAAAGAATATTGTGTGTTGTTGGTCATTTGAAGTAAACAACACCATTATTCATGTTTAACGTTTGTTTTTCACTAATGTTTGTCATCATGCCCATGTGGTGTTCTGTGCCTGGCTGTGCTAATTACAAACAAGCATGAAAATGAGTATATGAACAGCGCCGGAAGAAGATGGCTGCCGTTTTACAGCCCTCTAACCAATTGTACTATTATGTGTGTTTTTCCGCGTTATTTGTAATTTATTTTGTACATAATGTTTCTGCCATCGTCTCTTATAACCAAAGAGAGCTTCTGGATATCAGGACAGCGATTACTCACCTCGCATTGGACGAATATTTTTTCTTCAACGAGGCGTTCGCGAAGGATATCATACAGACACCCGACAAGGCCCAGATCCCCGTCATTCGCGTGAGGAAGAGACGGAGATATCGCGGACGCAGATCCGGGTGCCTCGTAAGGATCCGACGGCGAGCGAGTAAACTGCCTCTCCCATCAATCCTATTAGCCAACGTTCAATCTTTTGAGAATAAAATTGACGATTTAAGATTACGGTTATCCTACCAACGGGACATTAAAAACTGTAATATCTTATGTTTCACGGAGTCGTGGCTGAACGACAACAATGATAACATTCAGCTAGCGGGCTATACGCTACATCGACAGGACAGAACTGCAGACTCTGGTAAGACAAGGGGTGGCGGTCTCTGAATATTTGTAAACAACAGCTGGTGCACAAAATCAAATACCAAGGAAGTCTCGAGGTTTTGCTCGCCTGAGGTAGAGTATCTTATGATAAGCTGTAGACCACACTATTTACCAAGAGAGTTTTCATCTATATTTTTCATAGCTGTCTATTTACCACCACAAACCAATGCTGGCATTAAGATTGCACTGAATGAGTTGTACAAGGCCATTAATCAACAGGAAAACGCTCATCCAGATGCAGCGCTCCTAGTAGCCGGGGACTTTAATGCAGGGAAACTTAAATCCGTTCTACCTAATTTCTACCAGCATGTTAAATGTGCAACCAGAGGGAAAAAAACTCTAGACCACCTTTACTCCACACACAGAGACGCATACAAAGCTCTCCCTCGCCCTCCATTTGGCAAATCTGACCATAACTCTATCCTCCTGATTCCTGCTTATAAGCAAAAACTGAAGCAGGAAGCACCAGTGATTCGGTTAATAAAAAAGTGGTCAGATGACGCAGATGCTAAGCTACAGGACTGTTTTGCTAGCACAGACTGGAACATGTTCCGGGATTCTTCAGACAGCATTGAGGAGTACACCACATCAGTCACTGGCTTCATCAATAAGTGCATCGAGGATGTCGTCCCCACAGTGACCGTACGTACATACCCCAACCAGAAGCCATGGATTACAGGAAACATCCGCACTGAGCTAAAGGGTAGAGCTGCCGCTTTCAAGGAACGGGACTCTAACCCGGACGCTTATAAGAAATCCCGCTATGACCTCCGACGAACCATCAAACAGGCAAAGAGTCAATACAGGTCTAAGATTGAATCATACTACACTGGCTCTGACGCTCGTCGGATGTGGCAGGGCTTGAAAACTATTACAGACTACAAAGGGAAGCACAGCCGCGAGCTGCCCAGTGACACAAGCCTACCAGACGAGCTAAACCACTTCTATGCTCGCTTCGAGGCAAGCAACACTGAAGCATGCATGAGAGCACCAGCTGTTCCGGACGACTATGTGATCACGCTCTCCGTAGCCGATGTGAGTAAGACTTTTAAGCAGGTCAACATTCACAAGGCCGCAGGGCCAGACGGATTACCAGGACGTGTACTCCGAGCATGTGCTGACCAACTGGCAAGTGTCTTCACTGACATTTTCAACATGTCCCTGACTGAGTCTGTAATACCAACATGTTTCAAGCAGACCACCATAGTCCCCGTGCCCAAGAACTCTAAGATAACCTGCCTAAATGACTACCGACCCGTAGCACTGACGTCTGTAGCCATGAAGTGCTTTGAAAGACTGGTCATGGCTCACATCAACAGCATAATCCCAGAAACCCTAGACCCACTCCAATTTGCATACCGCCCCAACAGATCCACAGATGATGCAATCTCTATCGCACTCCACACTGCCCTTTCCCACCTGGACAAGAGGAACACCTACGTGAGAATGCTATTCATTGACTACAGCTCAGCATTCAACACCATAGTGCCCTCTAAGCTCATCACTAAGCTAAGGATCCTGGGACTAAACACCTCCCTCTGCAACTGGATCCTGGACTTCCTGACGGGCCGCCCCCAGGTGGTAAGGGTAGGTAACAACACATCTGCCACACTGATCCTCAACACGGGGGCCCCTCAGGGGTGCGTGCTCAGTCCCCTCCTGTACTCTCTGTTCACCCATGACTGCATGGCCAGGCACGACTCCAACACCATCATTAAGTTTGCCGACGACACAACAGTGGTAGGCCTGATCACCGACAACGATGAGACAGCCTATAGGGAGGAGGTCAGAGATCTGGCCGTGTGGTGCCAGGACAACAACCTCTCCCTCAACGTGACCAAGACAAAGGAGATGATTGTGGACTACAGGAAAAAAAGAGGACTGAGCACGCCCCCATTCTCATCGACGGGGCTGTAGTGGAACAGGTTGAGAGCTTCAAGTTCCTTGGTGTCCACATCACCAACGAACTATCATGGTCCAAACACACCAAGACAGTCGTGAAGAGGGCACGACAAAGCCTATTCCCCCTCAGGAGACTAAAAAGATTTGGCATGGGTCCTCAGATCCTCAAAAAATTCTACAGCTGCACCATCGAGAGCATCCTGACTGGTTGCATCACCGCCTGGTATGGCAACTGCTTGGCCTCTGACCGCAAGGCACTACAGAGGGTAGTGCGTACGGCCCAGTACATCACTGGGGCAAAGCTCCCTGCCATCCAGGACCTCTATACCAGGCGGTGTCAGAGGAAGGCCCTCAAAATTGTCAAAGACTCCAGCCACCCTAGTCATAGACTGTTCTCTCTGCTACCGCACGGCAAGCGGTACCGGAGTGCCAAGTCTAGGTCCAAAAGACTTCTCAACAGCTTCTACCCCCAAGCCATAAGACTCCTGAACAGCTAATCATGGCTACCCGGACTATTTGCGCTGCCCCCCACCCCATCCTTTTTACGCTGCTGCTACTCTGTTAAGTATTTATGCATAGTCACTTTAACTCTACCCACATGTACATATTACCTCAACTACCTCAACTAGCCGGTGCCCCCGCACATTGACTCTGCAACGGTACCCCCCTGTATATATAGCCTCCCTACTGTCACTTTATTTTACTGTATATATAGCCTCCCTACTGTCACTTTATTTTACTTCTGCTCTTTTTTTCTCAACACTTTTTTGTTGTTGTTGTTTTATTCTTACTTTTTTTGTTTAAAATAAATGCACTGTTGGTTAAGGGCTGTAAGTAAGCATTTCACTGCAATGTCTGCACCTGTTGTATTCGGCGCATGTGACCAATAAAATTTGATTTGATTTGATTTGATTTTTATGGGCACGCCCCCTCATTTTAAGGTTATACATGTAGAATCCCTACCTGCAAGTTATACATGTAACATTTCTACCTCAATCACATATCAGTAGTAATGAAGGATGTTGTCAGCGACTGGGTGAAGTGGTGAAACGGAATCAGGCGCAGGACACAGAACTGAGAAAAGTATGAATTTACTAAACACAAAGTAAACCATATCAAACCCTCCACGCAGGGAAGAGCAAAACAACAGCTCAACAGATGACGTAACATCGAACAATCACGCACAAACCCAGGAGGGAAAACAGAGGTAATATAGGGAAACCAATAAGCCTAATGAGTAACAGGTGTGAATAATAAAGACAGGACTAGTGTGACACAGAAACATCGATCGGTGGCAGCTAATACTCCGGTGACTACGAACGCAGAAGCCTGCCCGAGCAAGGAGGAGGGGCAGCCTCGGCTGTTTCCATGACAGTACCCCCCTCCCCCCTCCAGCCGTGCCTCGACACCGGCCTCGGGGACGGCCAGGAGGATGCGGAGCAGGGCGAGTCGAATGACGACGATGGAACTCCCTTAACAAGGAGGGATCGAGGATGTCCCTCCTGGGAACCCAGCTCCGTTCCTCCGGACCGTACCCCTCCCACTCCACGAGATATTGCAGGCCTCCAACCCGACGCCTCGAATCCAGGATGGAACGGACCGAGTACGCCGGGGCCCCCTCAATGTCCAATGGGGGCGGAGGAACCTCCCGCACCTCAGACTTCTGGAGCGGACCAGCTACCACCGGCCTGAGGAGAGTCACATGGAACGAGGGGTTAATACGGTAATCAGGGGGGAGCTGTAACCTATAACAAACCTAGTTCAACCTCCTCAGGACTTTAAAGGGCCCCACAAACCGCCGACCCAGCTTCCGGCAGGGCAGGCGAAGGGGCAAGTTTTGGGTCGAGAGCCAGACCCGGTCCCCCGGTGCATACACCGGAGCCTCACTGCGGTGGCGGTCGGCACTCGCCTTCTGTCTCCTAATAGCCCTTTGCAGGCGTACATGGGCAGCATTCCATGTCTCCTCAGAGCGCCGAAAACCATTCATCCACCGCAGGAACCTCGATCTGGCACTGAAAGGGAGACAGATCAGTGGAGGAGTGGCGGAGGGAATTTTGTGCCATCTCTGCCCAGGGGATGTAAACTGACCAATCCCCCTGCCGGTCCTGGCAATATGACCTCAGAAACCTACCCACATCCTGGTTTACACTCTCCACCTGCCAATTACTCTCGGGGTGAAAACCTGAGGTCAGGCTGACCGAGACCCCCAGATGGTCCATAAACGCCTTCCAGACCCTCGATGTGAACTGGGGACCTCGATCAGACACTATATCCTCAGGTACCCCGTAGTGCCGGAAGATGTGTGTAAGCAGGGCCTCTGCGGTCTGTAGGGCAGTAGGGAGACCGGGCAAAGGAATGAGACGACAGGACTTAGAAAACCGATCCACAACGACCAGGATCGTGGTGTTACCTTGTGACGGAGGAAGATCCGTAACAAAGTCCACCGATAGGTATGACCACGGCCATTGTGGAACGGGGAGAGGTTGTAATTTACCTCTGGGCAGGTGTCTAGGTGCCTTGCACTGGGCGTACACCGAACAGGAAGAAACATAAACCCTCACGTCCTGAGCTAAGGTAGGCCACCAGTACTTCCCACTAAGACAGCGCACTGTCCGACCGATGCCAGGATGGCCAGAAGAGCTTGACGTGTGAGCCCAATAGATCAAACGATCGCGAACCTCAGATGGAACGTACACACGACCCACTGGACACTGGGGGGGAGTGGGCTCCGTGCGTAACACCCACTCCGCGTCAACCTCCCATACCACCGGGGCCACCAGACAAAAAGCCGGAAGTATGGGAGTGGGCTCCCTGGTCCGCTCCTCTGAGTCATACAGCCGGGACAGAGCGTCTGCCTTAGCATTCTGGGAACCTGGTCTATATGATAGGGTGAACACAAAACACATGAAAAACATGGCCCACCTTGCCTGACGAGGATTCAGTCTCCTCGCTGCCCGTATGTACTCCAGATTGCGGTGGTCAGTCAAGGTGAAAAGGGTGTTTAGCCCCCTCAAGCCAATGTCTCCACACCTTAAGAGCTTTCACAACAGCTAACAGCTCCCAATCCCCCACGTCATAGTTTTGCTCCGCCGGGCTGAGCTTCTTCGAAAAGAAAGCACAGGGGTGGAGTTTGGGAGGCGTACCCGAGCGCTGAGACAGTACAGCTCCTATCCCAGCCTTGGACGCGTCCACCTCGACTGTGAATTGCAAGGAAGGATCCGGATGAGCCAGCACGGGAGCCGAGGTGAACAGCGCCTTCAGCTGGCCAAAAGCCCTGTTCGCCTCAGCTGACCACTGCAGACGCACCGGTCCGCCCTTTAGCAAAGAGGTGATGGGAGCTGCTACCTGGCCAAAGCCCCGGATAAATCTCCGGTAGTAGTTGGCAAAACCCAAAAATCGCGGGTCCTCTTTTACCATGGTAGGAGTCGGCGAATTACGCACGGCTGAAATGCGGTCACACTCCATCTCGACCCCTGACTCTGACAAGCGGTATCCTAAGAAAGAGACGGACTGTTTGAAGAACAGACATTTCTCAGCCTTAACGTACAGGTCATGCTCCAACAGTCTACCAAGCACCTTCCGCACCAGGGATACATGCTCGTCGCGTGTAGCGGAGTAGATTAGAATATCATCTATATACACCACTACACCCTGTCCGTGCAGATCCCTGAAAATCTCATCGACAAAGGATTGAAAGACTGAGGGAGCATTCATCAAACCGTACGGCATGACGAGGTACTCATAGTGACCAGAGGTGGTACTAAATGCCGTCTTCCACTCGTCCCCCTCCCGGATACGGATCAGATTGTACGCGCTCCTGAGGTCCAATTTTGTGAAGAAGCGCGCCCCGTGCAATGACTCCGTCATACTAGCTATGAGAGGAAGAGGATAGCTGTATTTTACGGTTATCTGATTTAGACCTCGATAGTCAATGCACGGGCGTAAACCTCCATCCTTCTTCTTCACAAAAAAGAAACTTGAGGAGGCAGAGGAAGTGGAGGGCCGAATGTATCCCTGTCCCAGAGATTCGGTGACATATGTCTCCATAGCCACCATCTCCTCCTGTGACAGAGGATACACATGACTCCTGGGAAGTGCAGCGCCCTCACGGAGATCTATCGCACAATCCCCTCGTCGATGGGGTGGTAAGAGAGCCAAATCGGCATATTCTGAGGGAATGTGCATTGTGGAGACATGGTTTGGACTCTCCACCGTGGTTGCCCCTACGGAAACCCCTACACACCTTCCCGAGCACTGAGGTGACCATCCCTTAAGAGCCCTCTGTTGCCACGAAATACTGGGGTCATGGGTGGTTAGCCAGGGAAGCCCCAGCACCACGGGAAACACAGGAGAATCAATAAGGAAGAGACTAATTCTCTCCCCCCCTGCTAACCACGGAATACCTAAGACTACAGGGTAAGCAGGAGACTCAATAGTCAAAAAAGTGATCTGCTCAACATGCGTCTCCTGTGTAATCATGGTGACTGGTACAGTAATCTCCTTAACCAATCCGGACCCTAATGGTCGACTATCAAATGCTCTGATGGGGAGTGGAATGGATAGGGGAACCAATGAAATTCCTAGACTGGGCTCTGAACATGTTTGGGTGTTCGTTACCTGGGGTGATGCGTGAGTACCCTGCCTACCGCCTCTAGACCCAAAGGAACGTTGACTGCGACGTGAGGTGAATTGTCCCTTCGTGCCACCAGAGTGGCACTGTCGCTGTCCTCCTGCGCACTCTCGACCGGCGGCTCCCCCCAGCTCCATCTGCTCGGGGTCAGAGTCATCCGGAGTGGGAACGGGCAGACCCCTACCAGGACGTCCTCTGGCTGCTAGCAGATTGTCCAGCCGGATGGCCATGTCCACCAGTTGGGAGAACGATAGCATGGCATCACGGCAGGCTAGCTCCCGTCTGACGTCCTCCCTTAGGTGGCACCGGAAATGGTTGATCAGGGCCCGCTCGTTCCACCCGGACCCCACCGCCAGCGTCCGGAACTCCAGCGCGTAGTCCTGTGCGGTCCTTGTCCCCTGCCTCAGATGGACCAGTCGTTCGCCCACCTCTTGACCCTCAGGCGGGTGATCGAAAACGGCCCGAAAGAGGCGAGCAAACTCCCCATAGTCCTCCAATGCGGCACCTCCCTCGTTCCACACCGCGTTGGCCCACTCCAGGGCTCTCCCACAAAGGCAGGAAACAAGGACGGATACCTTCTCCCTTACATCGCGCTGCCGTCCCATCAAACGCCAGTGGCCGGGATATCTGGATCCCTCCAGGGGCTGGGGTGTAGGTGGCTGGATCCGGCTGAAGAACCCGATCCATCGCTTCCCCCAAGCTGGCCAGCATCGAGGAATGCTCCTGGACCCTTGCCACAACTCCAGGCATGCAGTCTTCTCCTGCTGACTCCATTCAGCGGGTGAGTGATTCTGTGATAGTTGTGAATGAAGGAGTCAGGCGCAGGAGGTAAAACACCGAAGTCCAGAGTTATTTCCGTTTACATAAATAAAACGCACCCAGCGTCAAAACGAAACTATCACAAGGGAAATATTCCACCTTGGCAATATCAAATGAAACAATCACTCACAAAGACAAGGGGAACAGAGGGAACACTTATACACATACTAATTAGGGGAATGAGCACCAGGTGTGTGTGATTGACAAGACAAGACATGACAAGTGGAGTGATGAGAATGGGATCGGCAGTAGCTAGTAAGCCGGTGACGACGAACGCCGAAACCTGCCCGAACAAGGAGGGGAGGCAGCCTCGACGGAAGTCGTGAGACACCCCATTACCCCAACCCCACCCATCTAACATGTTTTTCACCTCTTCTTGTAGACTGACTGAGGTGAATGAAGTTACAGCAACCAATGTGATAACGGCTGGGGTAATTTATGCTTGTTTTTACTGTTCTCCAAATAGCATTATAGAGTTTTAAAATTGGATAGAAATGCAGTAAATGAGCTTCAACTTTCTAAAAATGTCTTAAATGCCAGGGCCCAACATGACTTAACTAATGATTAGTAAATGGTTTATAAGGACCTATATTAAACATCTGGTGAATGGAGTAATGATTAATAAATTAATAAAGTATTTACTAATCCATTATAAATGCTTTATTACGTGGAGTTATTATAAAGTGCTACGATATACAGTGCATTCAGAAAGTATTCAGACCCCTTGACTTTTTCCACATTTTGTTACGTTTCAGCCTTATTCTAAAATTGATTAAATTATTTTTTTTCCCTCATTAGTCTACACACAATACCCCATAATGACAAAGTGAAAACAGGTTTTTTGAATTTTTTGCAAATGTATATATATATAGAAATATATAGATATTTACATAGGTATTCAGATATTTTGCTATGCGACTCGAAATTGAGCTCAGGTGCATCCTGTTTCCATTGATCATCCTTGAGATGTTTTTACAACTTGATTGGAGTCCAGCTGTGGTAAATTCAATTGATTGGACATGATTTGGAAAGGCACACACCTGTTTATATAAGGTCCCACAGTTGACAGTGCATGTCAGAGCAAAAACCAAGCCATGAGGTCGAAGGAATTGTCCGTAGAGCTCCGAGACATGATTGTGTCGAGGCACAGATCTGGGGAAGGGTACCAAAAAACGTTATGCAGCATTGAATGTCCCCAAGAACACAGTGGCCTCCATCATTCTTAAATGGAAGAAGTTTGGAACCACCAAGACTCTTCCT
This sequence comes from Coregonus clupeaformis, assembly GCF_020615455.1. Taxonomy (NCBI): domain Eukaryota; kingdom Metazoa; phylum Chordata; class Actinopteri; order Salmoniformes; family Salmonidae; genus Coregonus; species Coregonus clupeaformis. The sequence goes on from NC_059212.1 coordinate 15,912,750, forward strand.
AGAACTGGCCGCCTGGCCAAACTGAGCAATCGGGGGAGAAAGGCCTTGGTCAGGAAGGTGACCAAGAATCCGATGGTCACTCTGATAGAGCTCCAGAGTTCCTCTGTGGATATGGGATAACCTTCCAGAAGGACAACCATCTCTGCAGCACTCAACCAATCAGGCCTTTGTGGTAGAGTGGCCAGACGGAAGTCACTCCTCAGTAAAAGGCACATGACAGTCTGCTTGGAGTTTGCCGAAAGGCACCTAAAGACTCTCAGACCATGAGAAACAAGATTCTCTGGTCTGATGAAACCAAGATTGAACTCTTTGGCCAAATACTTTTAGACTTTTACTCAAGTAGTATTTTACTGGGTGACTTTCACTTTTACATGAGTCATTTTCTATTAAGGTATCTTTACTTTTAGTCAAGTATGAAAATGGGGTACTTTTTCCACCACTGGAGAGAAAATAGCTGTGGAGTGAAAATAGCTGTGCAGCAACGCTCCCCATCCAACCTGACAGAGCTTGAGAGGATCTGCAGAGAAGAATGGGAGAAACTCCCCAATTACAGGTATGCCAAGCTTGTAGCGTCATACCCAAGAAGACTCGAGGCTGTAATCACCGCCAAAGGTGCTTCAACAAAGTACTGAGTAAAGGGTCAGAATACTTATGTAAATGTGATATTTCTGTTTTTTATTTTAATAAATTTACAAACATTTCTAAAAACCTGTTTTTACTTTGTCATTATGGGGTATTGTGTGTAGATTGATGAGGGAAAAAAGCTATTTAATCAATTTTAGAATAAAGCTGTAACGTAACAAAATGTGGAAAAAGTCAAGGGGTCTGAATACTTTCCGAATGCACTGTATATATTTAACTCAACTGCCTCTAAAAGTTCACTGTGGAGAATGTATTGTAGTTGATTAAGATTCAGAAAAAATCTTAATCAACTATCTTGAAAAATCTTGTTCCATCAAATGATAATTTGTGCCCTGCAATATATAAAAAAATACACAGAGACAGTCAGTCAACTAATTTTCTAATATGTTCAACATACAGTACCAGTCAAAAGTTTGGACACACCTACTCATTCCAGGGTTTTTCTTTATTTTTACTATTTTCTACAATGTAGAATAATAGTGAAGACATCAACACTATGAAATAACACATATGGAATCATGTACTAACCAAAAAAGTGTTAAACAAATCCAAATATATATATATTTTTCAAGGTAGCCACCCTTTGCCTTGATGACAGTTTTGCACACTCTTGGCATTCTCTCAACCAGTTTCATGAGGTAGTCACCTGAACTCCTGAGTGGCGCAGTGGTCTAAGGCACTGCATCGCAGTGCTAACTGTGCCACTAGAGATCCTGGTTCGAATCCAGGCTCTGTCGCAGCCGGCCGTGACCGGGAGACTCATGGGCGGCGCACAATTGGCCCAGCGTCGTCCAGGGTAGGGGAGGGAATGGCCGGCAGGGATGTAGCTCAGTTCATAGAGCATGGCGTTTGCAACGCCAGGGTTGTGGGTTTGATTCCCACGGGGGGCCAGTATAAAAAAAATATATATATGTATTCACTAACTGTAAGTCGCTCTGGATAAGAGCGTCTGCTAAATGACTAAAATGTAAATGAATGAATTTCAATTAACAGGTGTGCCCTGTTAAAAGTTAATTTGTGGAATTTCTTTCCTTCTTAATACGTTTGAGTCAATCAGTTGTGTTGTGGCAAGGTCGGGTTGGTATACAGAAAATGGCCCTATTTGGTAAAAGACCAAGTACATATTATGGCAAGAACAGCTCAAATAAACAAAGAGAAATGACAGTCCATCATTACTTTAAGACAGGAAGGTCAGTCAATTTTGCAGTTGCAAAAACCATCAAGCGCTATGATGAAACTAGCTCTCATGAGGACCGCCTCAGAAAAGGAAGACCCAAGCTGTGTTCGAATACTTATACTAACATACTGTATACTACATACTTAATGAGTGTATACTACATACTATATACTATTAGTTCATTTTAGTATACTGTAAACGAAAGTTATGCTTTCAGTTGAGCATACTAGAGCTTCGCCTGTCTACCGGAAGTTGATGCTGTTGCTATGCAACCTCTTGCATGCTTGTTAGCATAACAAATTACTAGTTAGACACCTTACGATTTTGAATGTGTTCTTACATTCAATATGGAGTGCCAGAGTGCACTTAGAGTGCGCTCTGAGCGTTTGTAAATTCAGAGCTTTGTCAGATTGTCCATTTGTAAATTCAGAGCGTTTCGCTCTCGGAGCGTTCAGAGCGCACACTGGACGCTCTGGCTGAGGAGTAGGGTTGACCCGAGCGTTCTGGCCTCACAACGGCAGCAAGCACCCAAGCTAGCTTGCTAGCTACTTCCAGACACAAATGAGAGAACACCTCACTCTGACCATTTTACTCGCCCTAGCAGAGCTGGTTATGAAGTTTTTATGTTATCCAGAGCATTGCAGACTGTAACTATGCTGCTGGTAACAATTTAACTACGCTTTTTTGCCGACGTTTTCTGACAATGGCCATATTCAACGGGTGTTGAGCGCTCTGGTACACTGATGAGAGTGCTCTGAAAATGAGTAGATAGACAGAGCGAATTTACGAAAGCACCCGAATGTCCATTGAGAACGCAAAACGACTATACCACTTAGCTAAGCTAAGAATGACGGGAATAATCAAGTCAATAAACATTGTGTAGTTAGTTAGATAGCATATAGTTAATATACTGAAAAGTTTGATGTAGTAGGTAACGAACGTTAGGTACAGTTGAAGTCGGAAGTTTACATACACCTTAGCCAAATACATTTAAACTCAGTTTTTCACAATTCCTGACATGTAATCCTAGTAGAAATTCCCTGTTTTACGTCAGTTAGGATCACCACTTTATTTTAAGAATGTGAAATGTCAGAATAATAGTAGAGAGAATGATTTATTTCAGCTTTTATTTCTTTCATCACATTCCCAGTGGGTCAGAAGTTTACATACACTCAATTAGTATTTGGTAGCATTGCCTTTAAATTGTTTAATTTGGGTCAAACATTTCGGGTAGCCTTCCACAAGCTTCCTACAATAAATTGGGTGAATTTTGGCCCATTCCTCCTGACAGAGCTGGTGTAACTGAGTCAGGTTTGTAGGCCTCATTGCTCGCACACACTTTTTCAGTTCTGCCCACAACTTTTCTATAGGATTGAGGTCAGGGCTTTGTGATGGCCACTCCAATACCTTGACTTTGTTGTCCGTAAGCCATTTTGCCACAACTTTGGAAGTATGCTTGGGGTCATTGTCCATTTGGAAGACCCATTTGCGACCAAGCTTTAACTTCCTGACTGATGTCTTAAGATGTTGCTTCAATATATCTACATAATTTTCCTTCCGCATGATGTCATCTATTTTGTGAAGTGCACCAGTCCCTCCTTCAGCAAAGCACCCCCACAGCATGATCCTGCCACCCCCGTGCTTCACAGTTGGGATGGTGTTCTTCGGCTTGCAAGCACCCCCTTTTTCCTTCAAACATAACGATGGTCATTATGGCCAAACAGTTCTATTTTTGTTTCATCAGACCAGAGGACGTTACTCCAAAAAGTACGATCTTTGTCCCCATGTGCAGTTGCAAACCGTAGTCTGGCTTTTTTATGGCGGTTTTGGAGCAGTGGCTTCTTCTTTGCTGAGCGGCCTTTCAGGTTATGCCGATATAGGACTCGTTTTACTGTGGATATAGATACTTTTGTACCTGTTTCCTCCAGCATCTTCACAAGGTCCTTTGCTGTTGTTCTGGGATTGATTTGCACTTTTCGCACCAAAGTACGTTCATCTCTAGTAGACAGAACGTGTCTCATTCCTGAGCGGTATGACAGCTGCGTTGTCCCATGGTGTTTATACTTGCGTACTATTGTTTGTACAGATGAACGTGGTACCTTCAGGCGTTTGGAAATTGCTCCCAAGGATGAACAAGACTTGTGGAGGTCTACAATTCTTTTTCTGAGTCTTGGCTGATTTCTTTAGATTTACCCATGATGTCAAGCAAAGAGGCACTGAGTTTGAAGGTAGGCCTTGAAATACATCCACAGGTACACCTCCAATTGACTCAAATTATGTAAATTAGCCTATCAGAAGCTTCTAAAGCCATGACATCATTTTCTGGAATTTTCCAAGCTGTTTAAAGGCACAGTCAACTTAGTGTATGTAAACTTCTGACCCACTGGAATTGTGATACAGTGAATTATAAGTGAAATAATCTGTCTGTAAACAATTGTTGGAAAAATTACTTGTGTCATGCACAAAGTAGATGTCCTAACCGACTTGCCAAAACTATAGTTTGTTACCAAAAAATGTGTGGAGTGGTTGAAAAACAAGTTTAAATGACTCATTTACATTTACATTTACGTCATTTAGCAGACGCTCTTATCCAGAGCGACTTACAAATTGGTGCATTCACCCTATAGCCAGTGGGATAACCACTTTACAATTATTTTTTTTATTTTTTTTGGGGGGGGGTAGAAGGATTACTTTATCCTATCCCAGGTATTCCTTAAAGAGGTGGGGTTTCAAATGTCTCCGGAAGGTGGTGAGTGACTCCGCTGTCCTGGCGTCGTGAGGGAGCTTGTTCCACCATTGGGGTGCCAGAGCAGCGAACAGTTTTGACTGGGCTGAGCGGGAACTATGCTTCCGCAGAGGAAGGGGAGCCAGCAGGCCAGAGGTGGATGAACGCAATGCCCTCGTTTGGGTGTAGGGACTGATCAGAGCCTGAAGGTACGGAGGTGCCGTTCCCCTCACTGCTCCATAGGCAAGCACCATGGTCTTGTAACGGATGCGAGCTTCAACTGGAAGCCAGTGGAGTGTGCGGAGGAGCGGGGTGACGTGAGAGAACTTGGGAAGGTTGAACACCAGACGGGCTGCGGAATTCTGGATGAGTTGTAGGGGTTTAATTGCACAGGCAGGGAGCCCAGCCTACAGCGAGTTGCAGTAATCCAGACGGGAGATGACAAGTGCCTGGATTAGGACCTGTGCCGCTTCCTGTGTAAGGCAGGGTCGTACTCTCCGAATGTTGTAGAGCATGAACCTGCAGGATCGGGTCACCGCCTTGATGTTAGCGGAGAACGACAGGGTGTTGTCCAGGGTCACGCCAAGGCTCTTCGCACTCTGGGAGGAGGACACAACGGAGTTGTCAACCGTGATGGCGAGATCATGGAACGGGCAGTCCTTCCCCGGGAGGAAGAGCAGCTCTGTCTTGCCAGGGTTCAGCTTGAGGTGGTGATCCGTCATCCATACTGATATGTCTGCCAGACATGCAGAGATGCGATTCGCCACCTGGTTATCAGAAGGGGGAAAGGAGAAGATTAGTTGTGTATCGTCAGCGTAGCAATGATAGGAGAGGCCATGTGAGGATATGACAGAGCCAAGTGACTTGGTGTATAGGGAGAAAAGGAGAGGGCCTAGAACTGAGCCCTGGGGGACACCAGTGGTGAGAGCACGTGGTGCGGAGACAGCTTCTCGCCACGCCACTTGGTAGGAGCGACCGGTCAGGTAGGACGCAATCCAAGAGTGAGCCGCGCCGGAGATGCCCAGCTCGGAGAGGGTGGAGAGGAGGATCTGATGGTTCACAGTATCAAAGGCAGCAGACAGGTCTAGAAGGACAAGAGCAGAGGAGAGAGAGTTAGCTTTAGCAGTGCGGAGAGCCTCCGTGACACAGAGAAGAGCAGTCTCAGTTGAATGACCAGTCCTGAAACCTGACTGGTTTGGATCAAGAAGGTCATTCTGAGAGAGATAGCAAGAGAGTTGGCTAAAGACGGCACGCTCAATCGTTTTGGAAAGAAAAGAAAGAAGGGATACTGGTCTGTAGTTGTTGACATCAGTGGGATCGAGTGTTGGTTTTTTTGAGAAGGGGTGCAACTCTCGCTCTCTTGAAGACGGAAGGGACATAGCCAGCGGTCAAGGATGAGTTGATCAGCGAGGTGAGGTAGGGGAGAAGGTCACCGGAGATGGTCTGGAGAAGAGAGGAGGGGATGGGGTCAAGCGGGCAGGTTGTTGGGCGGCCTGCAGTCACTAGTCGCAAGATTTTATCTGGAGAGAGAGGGGAGAAAGAAGTCAAAGCATAGGGTAGGGCAGTGTGAGCAGGACCAGCAGTGTCATTAGACTTAACAAACGAGGATCGGATGTCGTCAACCTTCTTTTCAAAGTGGTTGACGAAGTCATCCACAGAGGGAGGAGGGGGGTGGGGGGGGAGGATTCAGCAGTGAGGAGAATGTGGCAAAGAGCTTCCTAGGGTTAGAGGCAGATGCTTGGAATTTAGAGTGGTAGAAAGTGGCCTTAGCAGCAGAAACAGATGAAGAAAATGTAGAGAGGAGGGAGTGAAAAGATGCCAGGTCGGCAGGGAGTTTAGTTTTCTTCCATTTCCGCTCAGCTGCCCGGAGCTCTGTTCTGTGAGCTCGCAATGAGTCATCAAGCCACGGAGCTGGAGGGGAGGACCGAGCCGGCCGGGAGGATAGGGGACACAGGGAGTCAAAGGATGCAGAAAGGGAGGAGAGGAGGGTTGAGGAGGCAGAATCAGGAGATTGGAGGGAGAAGGATTGAGCAGAGGGAAGAGATGATAGGATGGAAGAGGAGAGAGTAGTGGGAGAGAGAGAGCGAAGGTTGCGGCGGCGGCGTTACCATCTGTGTAGGGGCAGAGTGAGTAGTGTTGGAGGAGAGCGAGAGAGAAAAGGATACAAAGTAGTGGTCGGAGACATGGAGGGGAGTTGCAGTGAGATTAGTAGAAGAGCAACATCTAGTAAAGATGAAGTCAAGCGTATTGCCTGCCTTGTGAGTAGGGGGGACGGTGAGAGGGTGAGGTCAAAAGAGGAGAGGAGTGGAAAGAAGGAGGCAGAGAGAAATGAGTCAAATGTAGACGTAGGGAGGTTGAAATCCCCCAAAACTGTGAAGGGTGAGCCATCCTCAGGAAAGGAACTTATCAAGGCGTCAAGCTCATTGATGAACTCTCCAAGGGAACCTGGAGGGCGATAGATGACAAGGATATTAAGCTTAAATGGGCTAGTGACTGTGACAGCGTGGAATTCAAATGAGGAGATAGACAGATGGGTTAGGGGAAAAATTGAGAATGACCACTTGGGAGAGATGAGGATTCCTGTGCCACCACCCCTCTGACCAGATGCTCTCGGGGTATGCGAGAACACATGGTCAGACGAGGAGAGAGCAGTAGGAGTAGCAGTGTTTTCAGTGGTAATCCATGTTTCCGTCAGCGCCAGGAAGTCGAGGGACTAGAGGGTAGCATAGGCTGGGATGAAGTCAGCCTTGTTGGCAGCAGAACGGCAGTTCCAGAGGCTGCCTGAGACCTGGAACTCCAGGTGTGTGGTGCGTGCAGGGACCACCAGGTTAGAGAGGCAGCAGCCACGCGGTGTGAGGTGTTTGTGTAGCCTGTGCGGAGAGGAGAGAACAGGGATAGGCAGAGGCATAGTTGACAGGCTGTAGCAGATGACTCCAACCTAAGTGTATGTAAACTTCCGACTTCAACTGTAGGTAGCTAACATACCGGTACATACTGCTGTAATGATATGCTATGTAGTTCGTAAGGATAGCGTAGCTAACAAAATGTCAGCCAACATAACATGTAAGGTAACTTATTTGAAAAGTAATTACTTTATTACATTGCTCAACATTTTCTTAACATTTGTCATAATTTGTTAAAGCAATACATTTGTACCCGCTCTCGTTGGACTTCGGCTGCATATTTTCCGCCATTTTCTTCAAATCTGAAAACGATGAGAAGCCACGCCCATTTTCAGAAGAATTGCATTATGGGCCCTAAAAGCACGGAAATAGTGTCCACTGCTTGTATACTTTGTATTTTTGCGAATGTAGTACGACATCTGGGAACTTTTGGTATAATAACTCAATTTACATCACAAATAGTATGGTTAGTGCGGTTAGTATTAGTATTCGAACACAGCTCCAGAGTTACCTCTGCTGCAGAGTTCATTAGAGTTACCAGCCTCAAGAATTGCAGCCCAAATAAATGCTTCACAGAGTTCAAGTAACAGACACATCTCAGCATCAAGTGTTCAGAGGAGACTGCTTGAATCAGGCCTTCGTGGTTGAATTGCTGCAAAGAAACCACTACTAAAGGACATCAATAATAAGAAGAGACTTGTTTGGGCCAAGAAACACCAGCAATGGACATTAGACCGGTGGAAATCTGTCCTTTGGTCTGATGAGTCCAAATTTGAGATTTTTGGTGTTTAGCTTCAATCAAAGCATATATTTTGCCTAGTGGTGCCACGAGACAAACATTTTACCATTCGCACAATCATCCTGAAATCTCATAAGAATTAGGCAGTGTTTTTTGTCTTACAGTAACATTATACCATATTAGGTTATGTTATGTACAATACTATCATTATTAATTAATAATTTAATTAATATGCCATTTAGCAGACGCTTTTATCCAAAGCGACTTACAGTCATGCGTGCATACATTTTTGTGTATGGGTGGTCCCGGGGATCGAACCCACTACCTTGGCGTTACAAGCGCCGTGCTCTACCAGCTGAGCTACAGAGGACCACCATTATGTGATCTTACAGACATTGATTCAGCTTTGATCTAACTTTATTAAACAAGCAGTATTTGCCAGTGTAGCTTTTCTCTATGAGGAGAGAAGAGACTGTGCATAAAGTAGAGAATCACACATTTGCGCAGATGCTTGAGGACCTTTAGCTGTCGGGAAGAGGGGTCCAGAAAAATTTGATCCGCAGGCACTTCGTTTTAACTTTAGTAGTACATGTAAGAAGAATCAAGTTAGCGACCTAGACAATTTTTTCCCCCATTAGCTAGTGATAGCTAGTGATAGTGATGCACAAGCTAGGCCTATTTTAAACATCGCCATCTCCTGGTCGCATTTACCCCATTGAAACCCCCATTAGATTTTTTATCAAAGTTTAGAAAAAAACATCAACATAATTCATGATGGATTTTATTTTATTGTAGTTACTTTTGGAGTCAAAGATAATAGTTTTAGTTTTTCAAACGGGTTTGTTGATTATTTTATTAAACACACAGTAATCGAACATGGTCCTGAAAACAGTCCAGATATAATTTATCATGTCTGTTTTGTGTGAATGGCAAAGCAACGTTTTTATAATAGATTCATATGTCATCCATACTAAAAGCCTCTCCTCGGGAACAATTAAAGATAACAAATTAATATTGCCTATTATTTCAAACAGATTCCTATATGCATAATCCATCATTCTAAACCAATTGTAAAATTATGAATGTGCTGCAACGTGTAATGTAATGTTTTTTTCAGACTGAAGCCATTTCTTTCATTAATCAGCGGTTAATGACACTGAAGTTTTAGAGTTGATGTGATGAGAGGCCTGTGCACTCAGACTCTGAACACTCAACTTTTTGCAGTAGAGAGCAAAACGATTCTATACTATATAGGATGATATGGGTACTGTATGGAGACAAAGCAAAAGTTTAGAGAGAGTGTAAAATAGTATTTTACACCCACACTAGCTTCCCTAGCAAGCCTTAATTTATTAATTCATGTTAAATCTATTTGTTACTAGGCTTAATGACTATAATCCCCAATTTAAGCATACATCATAAATAAGACTATTGTGTTGCGTCGTTAAAAATGTTAAGTACATATAGTGCTCATGTGTAAACAGATATTCTCTCTCAAAAATGTACTGCAGTACTACTAGTAATTACATGATTATTTACAATATCTAACATAGAGCACAGTAGCTCCACATCATTGTCTCTCCACCAGTCCTTTGTCATGCCGCTGTGTGGAAAATGCCTGATGAGGGATTCATACAATCATTGCAATTTCATTATATTTTTTACAACTCTCAAATTGGAAAGGTTGTATTTCTCTCCTCCTGAAATCACTTGTATGTTCAGAGAGGAAGTGGAGACAATTTCCAAATCTCCTGAATTTACTATTGTAACCAGGGATTTAACAGAACATCAATCTCCAGAAAATGTAAAATGTCCCATCTATGTCTATACACAAGACTGCAAACCAAACGCCTGAATAAGGCTTTGTTGGATCATCAAGCGTACAGTGCTTGCAAAAGTATTCATCCCCCTTGGCGTTTTTTCAATTTTGTTGCATTACAACCTGTAATTTAAATGGATTTTTATTTGGATTTCATGTAATGGACATACACAAAATAGTCAAAATTGGTGAAGTGAAATGAAAAAAATAACTTGTTTAAAAAAAATGTAAAAATAAATAATGGAAATGTGGTGCGTGCATATGTATTCACATCCTTTGCTATGAAGTCCCTAAATAAGATCTGGCGCAACCAATTACCTTCAGAAGTCACATAATTAGTTAAACAAAGTCCACCTGTGTGCAATCTAAGTGTCACATGATCTCTCACATGATCTCAGTATGTTTACACCTGTTCTGAAAGGCCCCAGAGTCTGCAACACCACTAAGCAAGGGCCACCACCAAGCAAGCGGCACCATGAAGACCAAGGAGATCTCCAAACAGGTCAGGGACAAAGTTGTGGAGAAGTACAGATCAGGGTTGGGTTATAAAAAAAATATCAGAAACTTTGAACATCCCACAGAGCACCATTAAATCCATTATTAAAAAATTGAAAGAATATGGCACCACAACAAACCTGCCAAGAGAGGGCCGCCCACCAAAACTCACGGACCAAGCAAAGAGGGCATTAATCAGAGAGGAAACAAAGAGACCAAAGATAACCCTGAAGGAGCTGCAAAGCTCCACAGCGGAGTATCTGTCCATAGAATCACTTTAAGCCATACACTCCACAGAGCTGGGCTTTACGGATGAGTGGCCAGAAAAAAGCCATTGCTTGAAGAAAAAAATAAGCAAACACGTTTGGTGTTCACCAAAAGGCATGTGGGAGACTCCCCAAACATATGGAAGAAGGTACTCTGGTCAGATGAGACTAAAATTGAGCTTTTTGGCCATCAAGGAAATCACTATGTCTGGCGCAAACCCAACACCTCTCATCACCCCGAGAACACCATCCCCACAGTGAAGCATGGTGGTGGCAGCATCATGCTGTGGGGATGTTTTTCATCGGCAGGGACTGGGAAACTGGTCAGAATTGAAGGAATGATGGATGGCGCTAAATACAGGGAAATTCTTGAGGGAAACCTGTTTCAGTCTTCCAGAGATTTGAGACTGGGACGGAGGCTCACCTTCCAGCAGGACAATGACCCTAAGCATACTGCTAAAGCAACACTCGAGTGGTTTAAGGGGAAACATTTAAATGTCTTGGAAGGGCCTAGTCAAAGCCCAGACCTCAATCCAATTGAGAATCTGTGGTATGACTTAAAGATTGCTGTACACCAGCAGAACCCATCCAACTTGAAGGAGCTGGAGCAGTTTTGCCTTGAAGAATGGGCAAAAATCCCAGTGGCTAGATGTGCCAAGCTTATAGAGACATACCCCAAGAGACTTGCAGCTGTAATTGCTGCAAAAGGTGGCACTACAAAGTATTGACTTTGGGGGGGGTGAAAAGTTATGTACGCTCAAGTTTTCTGTTTTTCTTTTGTCTTATTTCTTGTTTGTTTCACAATAAAAAATATTTTGCATCTTCAAAGTGGTAGGCATGTGTAAATCAAATGATACAAACCCTCCAAAAATCCATTTTAATTCCAGGTTGTAAGGCAACAAAATAGGAAAAATGCCAAGGGGGGTGAATACCTTCGCAAGCCACTGTAGGTTCCAGAAGTGGTGCAGCAGCCACACTGACTGTACTACAGTGTAGAGAGGGTGGCGAAGGGTCAGGTAAATAGTGCCCAGATCAGGTAAAGGAGCTGTAATATTTTCCAAATACGGTTTCTATTATTTAAATGACATTGTAGCAGGAAGGAAGGAACCATGCTGGCCTGGCACATACACAACAGACAGTGAATAGGGAGGAAGATGATTTAATGTAATGGGGGAAATAAAGCATCATTAGCGCAAATGAACTTTTGTCAGCCGAGGTGATCTTTTTGGGTGATAATGCCACTGGCAACCGTGGAGATAGCAATTTATGTGCGGGGGGGGAGTCAAGTGAAGTGCACTTCGTGATGCATTTAGCCCTGAATGGCAGCGGCGGTCACCGGCGTTCCACATTGTTTTGCCTTTCTGAGTTTGCAGTGCCAAGACGAAGAATGCACAATTTTTAATTCATACCGTTGGTGTTTCACTCATGGCCAGGAATTAGCCCTTGTCCATTAATTAGTACCAAACGGCTATTCAAAACAAGATCTGCCTTGTATAGGTCACCAATTTTGCAGCACTCTAGTGTTGCCTTGCTCATTTGACTGGAGTGGAGTGGACATCCAAGGCTCAGAGCAGGAGTCCTGCTGACTGCATGTAGCTGGAATGTATCACAACAATACAGTTTCTCATAATGCAGATTATAGCTGCCTAAATGAAGCCTTGCAGATGCCATTTTTGAGAAAGCAGTTATTGGAACAGTCAGATTATCATTATCATTATTGAACTGCTGATGCTGTTAAGGATGATATGATTGTTTGATATTATAATGGATCATGGTACAATAAGATGTCCTGTGGACTTGTGGTTTGTCTCTTGGCTGCTGTGTAGCTACGCCTGAGTACTTTGTGTTTCCTTGCCTTCCAAACATTTCATTGGCTTTAGTTAATTTATTATTATAGTAGTATTCAAAAGGGACACATGAAAATACTTAATAAAAGCCACTGATGATACAGGAATATGAGAAAATGTTGATGCTAACAAAACTGTATGACATGGTTTTCTGTCCATTTTAAAGTGGCAATTAGGTGACAACAGAAGTGGAGGACCTACCATATCCCACCTCTATTATCACTCATTTTGTAAGCAGCCATAAATGTAAAGAACTAAGTACAATTAAAAAGACAAACGAACAGTGTTGACAAATTCAGATGGACCCTGGTGACAGGATTCTCCTTTCCTGGGGAACGAAGCCAAATTGATCCACCCCACAGTGTCATTTCCTTTTTTCCACCACCTTTTCATGCCATGAAACCAGTTATTACTGCAGAGGCCACAGACATCTCCCTTCTGCAGTTTATCTTTGTTTCAATTCATTGTTCAATGTTATTTATTTGGTTGTGCTGATATACTTTTTGTTAACCTGTATTTTCTCCATTAAATTATAATGATGGAAATATTAAAAACCACTCTTCTATTTTTAGGATGTGTTTCTGTTATTTTCTTGGTATAAGAACTAACCAGATTACATGTATTAGTAGTTAGCATTGTTACAATGGGAAAAGAGGAGAGCAGCGGTGACTAAAACATGATCTGAAACTCTGGCGGAGTAGCTGAGAGACTAGGAGCACCATGTTAGATGGGAGGGAGATTAAAGCCTTATGTTAATCAAGCCATGATGAATAGACCATACTCACACAAACACAGGCACGTCACGAGTCCCTTGTGCATTCTCCACACAACTGGGACGGGGGGACGTGGAGAGAGAATTAATTCTATAAAGTGAGCTTGTAAGGATGTACTGTATGCAGGTAAGTGGTGTGTATCAGGGAAAATTGTGGGGGTGGGGGTCACTGGAAAGTTAAGTTCATGTAATGCACTTCTGAGGTGGGGCTGTCATCGCTGTGACATATCTAAATCTGCTTAGTTAGTGGGGTCTAGCTAACGGATTATCAGCCACATTTGAGTAATAGACTCCTCATTTAGCTTTAATGCGTTTTGCATAGAGAGCAACCTCCCCTCATCACTCTTAAAGATGAATCGGCTTCCTAGGCAAAATTCTAAAGATATTAGTCTGCCGGCAACTGCATAAATCATAACATTTTACTAATGGGAGCAAAGTTAAACACTCCTCCCACCCTTTTAAGCACACATGGAGGAGGATTATGATGATGCTGCCGTAGCAGTTCTCCCATGCAGGCAGGCAAAGGTCCTCTTTATTTACATGAAGCTTGCGCCCAAATGGCACCCTATTCCCTTTAAAGAACACTACTTTTGACTAGAGCACTATGGGACTTGGTCAAAAGTAGTGCAATACAAAGGGAATAGGGTGCCCCTTTATTTACGTGGAGTTTTGTGTCCACACAGCCCACAGGGAAGCTGGCTTTACATAAGCATAAAGCCATTAATCATTTATATTTATTTCAATTAACTACTACATTATCATAGTGTAATTTATACTGTTTGCCTCTGCATAGGACAAATACTAATGGTAGTGTTGACCTACCGTGTGTTTACCTCTCATGAGAAGATTATATAAAGAGATGGAGAGAACAGTGTGAACATTTGGATTATTAAAGGTGCAGTAAAGTCAAAAACATGATTTTCCTGTGTTATTTACAGTACCAGTCAAAAGTTTGGACACACCTACTCATTCAAGGGTTTTTCTTTATTTTTGCTATTTTCTACATTGTAGAATAATAGTGAAGACATCAAAACTATGAAATAACACATATGGAATCATGTAGTAACCAAAAAGTGTTAAACAAATCAAAATATATTTTATATTAGAGATTCTTCAAAGTATCCACCCTTTGCCTTGATGACAGCTTTGCACACTCTTGGCATTCTCTCAAACAGCTTCACCTGGAATGCTTTTCCAACAGTCTTGAAGGAGTTCCCACATATGCTGAGCACTTTTCTTTCACTCTGCCATCCGACTCATCCCAAACCATCTCAATTGGGTTGAGGTTGGGGGATTGTGGAGGCCAGGTCATCTGATGCAGCACTCCATCACTCTCCTTCTTGGTAAAGTAGCCTTACACAGCCTGGAGGTGTGTTGGGTCATTGTCCTGTTGAAAAGCAAATGATAGACCCACTAAGCCCAAAGCAGATGGGATGGCGTATCGCTGCAGAATGCTGTGGTAGCCATGCTGGTTAAGTGTGCCTTGAATTCTAAATAAATCACAGACAGTGTCACCAGCAAAGCACCCCTACACCATAACACCTCCTCCTCCATGCTTTACGGTGGGAACTACACATGCGGAGGTCATCCGTTCACCCACATCGCGTCTCACAAAGACACGTCGGTTGGAACCAAGAATCTCCTATTTGGACTCCAGACCAAAGGACACATTTCCACCGGTCTAATGTCCATTGCTCGTGTTTCTTGGCCCAAGCAGGTCTCTTCTTCTTATTGGTGTCCTTTAGTAGTGGTTTCTTTGCAGCAATTCAACCATGAAGGCCTGATTCACACAGTCCCTCTGAACAGTTGATGTTGAGATGTGTCTGTGAAGCATTTATTTGGGCTGCAATTTCTGAGGCTAGTAACTCTAATGAACTTATCCTCTGCAGCAGAGGTAACTCTGGGTGTTCCATTCCTGTGGCGGTCCTCATGAGAGCCAGTTTCATCATAGCGCTTGATGTTGTTTGCGACTGCACTTGAAGAAACGTACAAAGTTCTTGAAATGTTCCGTATTGACTGACCTTCATGTCTTCAAGTAATGATGGACTGTTGTTTCTCTTTGCTTATTTGAGCTGTTCTTGCCATAATCTGGACTTGGTCTTTTACCAAATAGGGCTATCTTCTGTATATCCCCCATACCTTGTCACAACACAACTGATTGGCTCAAACGCATTAAGAAGGCACACTTGTTAATTGAAATGCATTCCAGGTGACTACCTCATGAAGGTGGTTGAGAGAATGCCAAGAGTGTGCAAAACTGTCATCAAGGCAAAGGGTGGCTATTTGAAGAATCTCAAATATAAAATATATTTGGATTTGTTTAACACTTTTTTGGTTACTACATGATTCCATATGTGTTATTTCAACGTTTTGATGTCTTCACTATTATTCTACAATGAAAATAGTAGAAAATAGTAAAAATAAAGAAAAACCCTTGAATGAGTAGGTGTTCTAAAACTTTTCACCGGGTGTATATATATATATACTATGAGGTTGGGATAATACTGTAAAATTGTGAAAATGATGATAACCCACTGGGCACAGACATCAGTTCAACGTTTAGTTTTGATTTACATTTGGTTGAGTTGTCAACTAACAAGAATTCAACGTGAAATCAACAACAAAATATGAGGTTAAAGGTTGGGTGAAAAAATATGAAATGCCCTTTTGTTGATGACCTTTTGCAAATCCAATTAGTTTTCCATGTTGATTCAACGTCATCACATTTATTTTTTGGGTTGAAATTATGTGGAAACAACATTGATTCAACAAATTTTTGCCCAGTGGGAATACCCTTTTTAGTGT
This sequence comes from Coregonus clupeaformis, assembly GCF_020615455.1. Classification (NCBI taxonomy): domain Eukaryota; kingdom Metazoa; phylum Chordata; class Actinopteri; order Salmoniformes; family Salmonidae; genus Coregonus; species Coregonus clupeaformis. The sequence goes on from NC_059212.1 coordinate 15,928,940, forward strand.
AAGAGCTGTTTGAAAAGACCACCTGAAATTTCAGCCTGTTTTGGTGGGATGGAGTTTTGGCCTGCCTGGTGACATCACCAGGTGGTAAATTAGTTAATAGACCAATAAGAAAGAGAGTTCCAAACCTCTCTGACAATAACAGCTAGTTTTCAGTTTTCCCCTCCCCACTCAGACCACTCCCAGACAGTCCATGCAAAATTCGTCATTGAGAAATTGCTCTTTGCTAATGAGCAATTATTTTATTTTTTTGAACATCTTAATTGAAAACAATCACAATAAGGTCATTAATTGTTACCCAGAAATGATTTGATATTGAGATAAAAAACAGCTGCACTGGACCTTTAACCTTTAAGCTGACTATTAAAATAAACTTAAATGGGGTACATGATACATTTATTTTATAACCTACAAATACTCTATGAAACTGCATTTAATTACTCACCATTGATAATTATCAAATTAATTTAACAATGAGAATAACTGTATTTTGTGCCCCTGTATTTTAAACCGTATAAAACCTATAACCTAGAGGTTTCTTGAAATAAACAAAAACACACAAAGACAGTTCATGTCGACAGGAGGCTTGACGACAAGGCATGAGGCAGTATCAAAAGGCTGCTAGCTTGTGCCTGGGCCTGTGTGTGTCTGGCTCGTGGCTTTTGACAGTCCCACACTGTTGGCCTGTCAGACACTGGCACTGCTCTCCCCCTCATTAGTCACGCTTCCCCAGTGCCACTCCCTGTGTGCCTCTCTCCCCCTCCAAGCCAAATTAAACACAAACACACACATAAGCGTGAGCACACACACATCGCCCAGTACACCGCCATCACACTGGCGACGCCTAGCTGACACACAGTTTGTTTTGTACATTTCATTTGACAGTGCTTTAACTAGAGAGCCTGCATCTTGTCAAATGCGCCGGCAGCACCCAGCTGAGCTGGAGGTGTTCTGTTGAAGGGCATCTGTGAAGCAGCAGAGTCACTTTTGAACAGGCCGCGCTGGCTGCTGCTCGCCCTGTGTGCTGAGTGGTGCTGTGCACACGCTGAGGGCGTCTCTTTATTTATTTCCCTTCTTAAGTGGAGGGCTGATGGGAGACGGGGATTCTGATGATGACAGTTGGTTCCATGTCTAGTCCAGCTCAAACCCCCCACACACACTCTCTCTCTTCATGCTTCAAACCAAGCACCAGTGAAACCTTTTAAAGTGTCTCAAAGCAGCACTGACTTTGGTCCCTATAGCTTCCTGGCTTTGAAACAGAGAGGGGGGGTGCAGTGCTGTCACCTCCAGCATGTTCCACAGGACACTTTGCTCATTAGGGAAGAGGGGACTGGTTTGTGGCTCCCTGCTCAACTTGATAACAAGTCAGTCAGCCAAAACAGGTGCTGAGGAAAGGGTAGGACTAGGAAGTAGTGTGTTTTCAGTAAACGTCAGTGTTCTGTGCCAGAGTAGTGTGAGGGCAGTAGAAACGGAAAGACAAACCAGGGATGCTGTCGGGTGTGTTTCCTGACTCCAGACAGTCAAGGATGGAAAACAAATGCCTACGAGCTTAGAGAGCCAAATGGAAGAGGAAAAAGGTGAACTAACATATCTGTTCACATTTGACCTTTAAAACTGAGACACTTTTTAAATATAAATATAATGTATTGGGTTGAATAGGGAGGTGGGTCCTAAAGGTGGGGAGAGGAGCAGTTTTATTCTACCTTTATTAGAATGCTTTGCTGTTTGCATGGTTTTATTGTAATTTTGTTTGAAAAGAAGGAACTTGATTTGGTCAGAATTATAACTATTAGAACATACTGAATGTTGAATGTGAATAAAATTCTGTGAACCTAAATTAGTTCAATAATAAATCTAAATGTCATGAGGATAGTTATACCCCATCATATATGCGCATAATCTGAGGAGAACAGATAGCCCATTGGGCACAGACGTCAACTCAATGTCTATTCCACGTTGGTTCAACAAAGTTGATTCAACCAGTGTGTGCATAGTGAGAGATGTGAGCGATTCTATCTACAACATCTACTGATCAAAAATTGGTTAATAGCAGTACTTGGATATTACATTGGCCTATTGCCTGTAAACTGTAATAAATCAAAATACAGTGTTCCACCTCAAAAGCCCTAAGCTTAAATCAGACATATAGCCCGACATTAAACTCAGAGCAAAAGCAGCCTAGTAAAAGAAAGATCATTCTCTCTTGTAGGGTTGGTGCTACTGTACATGGTTGACGGTCTACACAGCAGGCAGTATACTGGTCACACATCCATCCATATTTAAGACGGCCATTTACTTAAGGGACAATAATATACTGACTGATGCCTACAGAAAACGTTGGAAATCCATTAGCTCCTGTGACCAGCATTGATTCACATCATCCAATCTCATGTTGTTAGGCAGGCACTGCCCCCTGAAGAGCAAGACTAGAAATGCTCGAGACATATATGAGACTATCAGATTAAACTGAGAAAATGTTGCTCAATTACCAAATGCTACCACTTAACACCCTTCATCTTAGTGCTTGCCTTGCTTTCTGTATGAACGATGAGCGTCCTCTAATGTAAGGAGCTTGACAGTTACCATTTTCCATGGAAGAGGAGGCTAAAGAGGCCCATTGACCCCTCCTCACCACAATTTATGCTCATCGTGTCGAGAGACTTCATTAACTTTTAGGGCAATTTCAGTGCATTTTCAGATCAGAGCAACCTCCTTAGAGCTTCTACTGTCAGTTACACAGCCCTACTACTGGTACATCAATGACAGCCTATCGTATAATAAAGTGTTTGGCTTTGCGGTTCTTTGAAGGCCATTGAATGGTAAAATTGTGTAAATAATATACTGGAAAATATACAGCAAAAAGTGAACAATTACACCTTCTATATTTCAAGAGCAATGAGAAAGGGTACAGTGCTTAACAACATTTGAAGAAAAAAATTGTGTGTGTATGTATGTATACAGTATATTGTGATGAGATGCTGAATGACTGATAACAATAGGTTGTTGGAAATAATGGATAAATGCTGCCCTCCACAGGCATAGGCATGTTACTGTGGTCACAATACAGCTCAACTACTGTAGGCCTATGTGAACACATGGATCTGCCTTGAGTTTTCCAGCATTTGACTCACAACAATAGTGTCATTATAGTCGCTATAGACCTATTAGGAAGCAGATTGAATAGTTCATTGGATTGATACTAGGATGAGTTTATGAAAAAAATCTATAGACATTTTGGGGAGTTTTATTTTTACACTTTAGGGATCTGGGCCTTGTTTTGGGGAAAAGCCTATAACGATTGGCTATTTGTTACACTTTTTTAAGGTAAACAAAATAATGAATGACCTTGAGACGAAACACCAGATGAGGCAGGTTAAGAAAATTATAAAGTTAACATTTTTATTACGGATGACAAGTGTATTATTGATTACAAGTTGTTGTTGTTTTTTGGCCCATCCACCACCCACCTCATCGGAGGACAAAAAAAAAAAATGTGTTTCCCCCAAAAAAAGTGATTACAAGTTTGTAGGGTAATCAAAACATTTACTAGAAAATGAAATGTTGCCAAAACAAGGGCCTGCTACAGTGAATAATAAAGGATCTGGACGCACACTCAGCCAAAATTGAAATAATGTGAGGTGTCCACATAATTGTACCAATACTAGGTCTACTGGTGAATAGAACCAGTGTTAAAAAAATTATAATTATAATAGGTGCGAGAACACATTTTTACAGAGGGTACTTTTAATTTTTTTTACTTAGTGTTCACATTTTAACAGTCTTATGTTGAGTAAAACAATGTAAATAAACAAATGCAATAGCACAACTGGTGGATTACAGGATAAATTATGTGTTGTGCAAGATGGGACGGAATGGGGGAGATTTTCAAAAGGACAAGATTGTTGCGGGACTGTGACAGTATAGAAGAAAATTACAGACTGAGCAAGATAGCATGTTGCGTATCGCGTTCAGCCAATCAGACCAGGGGTGAAAAAAACAGACTGTTCCAACCTGATTGTCTGAACACAATACTCATCCGGGACTAGCATTAGCCACTGCAGCATGGTGGTGGAAAATTGTGTTTCATAAAGACAGTATGCATATCTTCCCCGTTTTTTTCTGCCTTCGCCATTAACTCGAGTAAAGGAGGAAATCGATGCCTTTGCAGCCTGAATGGAGAATGTTTTATGTAGGAACCGTTCCACGTGGGATACAAGTGTATAGCCAGCTGCATAGATTCCCTTTGGCCGGTAAAATGAAACGACTCAATATCGCAATCTGCCAGCCTTTGGGCTCCATCATATTAATAATTCTAGAAAAGTAAAGCAAGTCAATATTATCAAAACCTTTTTGGAAAGACTATTTGTATTGTAGCAATGTTTTCCGATATTTTGATTATTGATTGCAAAGAAAAAAACATAGTATAGTAGTATATTTTGTGGTTTGAATGCCAGATATTGGTTTGGCAGTCTCATATTATTTGGTTGTGGGTCTCATATTACTCTTTCTAATAATACATTTGCCGATCAAAGGGTAATACTAGACAGTGCATATGTTTAACAATTAAAACAGTATGGCTAAGCGAAATAAATATTAATGCTTACCTTGTAATTGATGAGGGGTTCTTCATGTTTCCTGATCGGATAATGTGACACAAACGAGCTTGTGTTCGAGAGTGCACTGTCTTGCATGGTGGGGTTGGGAGAAAATAGTTGAGCGCCATCAGCATAACAGTGAGAAGAAAGACCATGTGAGGATGAGACAAAACTAAGTGACTTGTTGTACAGAAAGAACCAAAGGGGACCCAGTACCAAGCCCTGGGGACACAAGTAGTGAGGGGGTAAGGTGTGGACACTGCCCCTTTCCTACCCCATGTTTAATTTTTCTATTGTGTCCACCTCCCAGGCTGTGAAGAACCTCAGTGTGACCTTGAACGACACCCTGTTGTGGAGTTCAGAACCAAAGAAGTTGTACTATGATGCAGACAGCTGCTGCTGTAAGCTGATTCCTGACCTGGGTGAGTGTTCAAATGATTTAGGCAGAATGCTCCCCTCCTTACCCTTGCTCTAATCTCCACCTCTGTGTTGGCAGTTCTGGAGTGGCATGCTAATGCTAATGGTACTCAACTATTTTGTTCCCACCTCCCCTCTGATGTTTGATCACTGTGTGTCTGGCATACTTCTCTGCTTGGATGTTGGTCCACCACCTCAAGATTGTACTCTACAAGACGGCACTTCTAATCCTTCCTTGGGAAGGCCTGTCAGCTCCAAGACCTCTCCATTACCATTGACAACTCCACGATCCAGAGACGGCTGCTGCTGCAACGTACACTGATTCCTGACCTAGGTAAATGTTAGAATTCCTGGTGAATGTTAGAATTCCTGGTGTGGTTGGTGCCCGGCGTCTGACCCGCCGGGTGAATGGAGAAAAGTAAGAAAGTCTGTCGGTCCTGTTGTTTTTTGATAAAGAGCAAATACCTATGCATGTGAAGCTTGGTTATGTAAGATACTCCGTAAGAGCTTTTGTCCCCAAACCACTGCAGTGTAAGAATGTAAAGGATTTGGCCATGTTTCAAGTGTGTGCAGACGAACAGAGTATACTGAAGAACGGAGTGTAGAATAATAATAATAATAATAATAAGCCATTTAGCAGACGCTTTTATCCAAAGCGACTTACAGTCATGCGTGCATACATTATTTTTTTTGTGTGTATGGGTGGTCCCGGGGATCGAACCCACTACCTTGGCGTTACAAGCGCCGTGTTCTACCAGCTGAGCTACAGAGGACCACGAAGTACAACAGTGTTGCAATTGTGGTGGGGATCATGATCCTGAGTTCCTGGAGTGCCCTGTAAGGGTGAAGGAAATTGAGGTGGCAAAAGTTAGAGCGGTCAATCGAATCTCCTATGCGTAGGTGATACATTTTTATTTTAGAAAACAGGTGATGCTAGTGAAGATATGGTAGTAGATACAGTTGCCAGACAAAAGATACCCTTTGTGTTTAAAAGAAATTGGATTTTGTTGCGTTCGTTGCCACATTTATAAACTGTAGAGTACAAGTCTCAAAGAAGTTGAAGAAACTGGACATTTGTGGCTGCGGCAGAAAAGTTTTTGGGACTCAAGGATTTTACATCTGAAGATTTGCGCCGGAAGACCCTTCTTCTTCTTCTATGATATAATGGCAGTCCACAAACCAACGTTAAAGGTGCATGCCGCCACCTACTGTGCTGGAGTGTGTGGTCAATCACGGTTTACAACATTTCTAAATCCTCCTACCTAACTCAGTACTTCTGAGAAAATAAAAAAGAGCCCTACTAACTTCTAATAGACCCTCCCCCATCCCCAAAATCCCTTCCACCCCCCCCAACCTCAATGACCCTACAATTCAATATTTCCCTCTCTTCAACATACTTACAACAATTTAACAACACATGCTCTACCGTTTCATCGACCATACACTCCAGACACAAACCATTCACATGCTTGCCAACCAGATGTAATGACCAGACGAGTTCGATGTACAATGTCCTAAGCGCAATCGAGCAAACACCACCTCTTCCTTCCTAATCTGACCTTTAAATCTTGGTCCACCAACCTGCCTTTGGAGGTCATATAAATGCCGGCCCTTGGGCTCAGAGTCCCATCTCTTCTACCACACATCTATCAAAATGGCTCTGATCTTACATTTGGCCTCACCTCTACCCAGTGGAACATTAATATAAATTATATCTCATTTCAAAGCTCTTTTGGCTAACTGGTCTATAATTTCATTCCCTTCCACACCTGAATGTGCTGAGACCCAGCAAAATCTCACTAATTCACCCATTCTTTCAATTCTTCATAATAACATTAATACCTCCAATAGTAGATCACTCCTATTAGATTTACCAGATGATAAACTATTCAGTACAGACAGAGAATCTGAGCAAACTATAATTCTAACAGGTTGTATGTCCTCCACTCACTGGAGGGCAACTATTATCGCCAACAGTTCAACTGAGTATACTGAAACTTCTTCTACATATCTGCACATCAAATTTAGGAACGTAAATGCCTGCTCCTGTGCGTATACTATCTGGGTCCTTGGATCCATCGGTGAAAAGCGGTAAAAAAGCATAAATCCTTATACCAATGTAATTGTCAACCTGTTTCCCTATATCACTGACTTCTGACCAATATTTCCTTTTCTCTACCAAGGTTAGATCAACAACAGGATCTGGGAGTAACCATGGAGGAACATCCCCTATCACCACAGAAGGGCCAACCTCCAACTCCCTCAAACCACACTTATCAGCAAGATTTCCAACTGTCCAACCAAAACCACTTCCTTGTCTACTAGCATATTCCCAACAGTCATCTAGAACAGTAGCAGTGGGATGCTCAACCTCACAGCCTTTCAACCTAATCCAATAAACGAATGACAATTTTCTACGCCGTATATCCAAAAGCATCTCACCTGCCTCCACTAGTAAGGCACATACAGATGCTGATTTAAATGCACCAATACATATCCTTAAAGCTATATACTGGATTCTGTCCAGCTTCTGAAGCCAAGTCTTCGCCGCTGTTCCATAAACTATACACCCGTAATCAATTGTCGTCTTGATCAGAGCTCTAGAAATATCCATCAACGATTGTCTGTCAGCACCCCATTCATAACCAGAGACCGAGCGCATAAGATTCAACACCTTCTTACAGTTTGTTTAAACATTTATGACATGATCTTTCCATGTATATCGCTCATTGACCCATAGACCAACATATTTGTACTTAGAAACCCTCCCCATAGGCTGTCCATACAGAAACAACTGTATATTATCAGCAACTTTCTTCTTTGAGAAGAACATACAACAAGACTTCGCCACTGACAATTTAAAACCCCAGTCAATCGAGCATCTTTCAACATCCACTATAGCTTGTTGAATAGATTTGATCGCATGAGAGACATTCCTTCCCCTCTTCCAAATATAGGGAAACCCAAATACCCCTACCTATATTCGAAAACACATTGTTAATCATAATGTTGAACAAAATAGGACTGATAGCACTGCCTTGAGAAATACAGTACCATTGTCAACTCCATAGGTATCAGATAAAATGGATCCTATTTTAACTCGAAAAGAGCGATTAAATAAGAAGACCAAATCCCAGTTATATAATCTTTCCATCTTAATCAGCAGGCCTTCTCTCCACATAGTGTCATAAGCCTTTTCAATGTAAAAAAAAAAGACAGTAGCCATTACTTCTTTCATGACCAGAGTTTTTTTCAACTTCATTGCTCACCTTTACTAATGCATCCAAAGTAGATCTACCTTTACGGAACCCACTTTGACATTGACTCAATACACCTCTATGTTCCAGGAAATATGACAATCGATTGACTATCACCTTTTCCATCAGTTTACACAAGTTAGAGGTCAGTGCTATTGGTCTATAACTATCAGCACATGAAGGGTCCTTACCAGGCTTTACAAAAGGTAATATTACTGCACGTTTCCAACCAGAAGGTATAACCCCCTCACTCCAAATCGTATTAAAAAAATCCCAGGAGAACATGAATGACCTCATCACGTAGATGCTTAAACATTACATAGCACAACTGATCATGACCTGGAGCTGTATATCCACAGCCTATTTAGGCTGAACGCATCTCATGTATGGTAAAAACAGCATCCAAAGAAGAGTCAACAGTATCCCTTTTCTTATACACATTAGCATTTAAAATCTCTTGCATCAAAGGTTAAAAAAGTATTGATAGGAGACAGAATGCAATCGGATCATCATCTAATTGGCCTTCACATAACTCTTTCAGAATTTCCACGTGGACGGGAAACTGGAGGATAATTTATTTTTAACTAAGACAAAATAATTTGTAACTGAATTGTTCCAGTACAATATACACTACCGTTCAATAGTTTGGGGTCACTTAGAAATGTCCTTGTTTTCTAAAGAAAAGCAATTTTTTGGTCCATTAAAATAACAGAAATACAGTGTAGACATTGGCAGCTTCATTAAATGGTACCCGCAAAACACCAGTCTCAACGTCAACAGTGAAGAGGCGACTCCGGGATGCTGACCTTCTAGGCAGAGTTGCAAAGAAAAAGCCATATCTCAGACTGGCCAATAAAAATAAAAGATTAAGATGGGCAAAAGAACACAGACACTGGACTTTTTCTTTGCAACTCTGCCTAGGTCAGCATCCCGGAGTCGCCTCTTCACTGTTATAATAATAATAATAATATGCCATTTAGCAGAAGCTTTTATCCAAAGCGACTTACAGTCATGCGTGCATACATTTTTTTTGTGTATGGGTGGTCCTGGGGATCGAACCCACTACCTTGGCGTTACAAGCGCCGTGCTTTACCAGCTGACATTGAGACTGGTGTTTTGCGGGTATTATTTAATGAAGCTGCCAGTTGAGGACCTGTGAGGCGTCTGTTTCTCAAACTAGACACTCTAATGTATTTGTCCTCTTGCTCAGTTGTGCACCGGGGCCTCCCACTCCTCTTTCTATTCTGGTTAGAGCCAGTTTGCGCTGTTCTGTGAAGGGAGTAGTACACAGCGTTGTACGAGACCTTCAGTTTCTTGGCAATTTCTCGCATGGAATAGCCTTCATTGCTCAGAACAATAATAGACTGACAAGTTTCAGAAGAAAGTTATTTGTTTCTGGCCATTTTGAGCCTGTAATCGAACCCACAATTGCTGATGCTCCAGATACTCAACTAGTCTCAAGAAGGCCAGTTTTATTGCTTCTTTAATCAGCACAACAGTTTTCAGCTGTGCTAACATAATTGCAAAAGGGTTTTCTAATGATCAATTAGCCTTTTAAAATGATCAACTTGGATTAGCAAACACAATGTGCCATTGGAACACAAGACTAATGGTTGCTTATAATTGGCCTCTGTACGCCTATGTAGATATCCAGCTACAATAGCCATTTACAACATTAACAATGTCTACACTGTATTTCTGATCAATTTGATGTTATTTTAATGGACCAAAAATGTGCTTTTCTTTCTAAAACAAGGACATTTCTAAGTGACCCCAAACTTTTGAACGGTAGTGTAGGTTCAGCAAATCCCCTTATTGTTTGGGATACCTTTAAATGTGCCTTCAGAGGTAATTCAATTCAATATTAATCAATAATAAAAAAGCAGTTCTGTCTAAAGAGACAAGACTAACATGGGAAATACATGAACTTATAGTACAGGTAGATAGCAATAAAAACGATACTACAGAGTTACAAAATAAGTTAGAAGAAAATTAACAAATGTACAAAAAGATCAGTGCGAAGGCCAATTTACAGAGGAATAACTTTTTGAGGCTATTAAATCCTTTCATTCTAGAAAAACCCCAGGGCTTGATGGCATACCGGTAGAGGTATATCAAGCCTTTTTTTATATACTCAAAGCTCCATTATTAGCTTGTTTTAACTACTCCTATAGAAATGGAAGTCTGTCAGGTACTCAGCTGGAAGGTCTGATTTCATTATTATTAAAACAAGACCCAGATGGCAAATATAAAGATCCAGTCCATCTAAAAAACTGGAGGCCTTTTACACTTCAATGTTGTGATTCAAAAATACTAGCGAAATGCATAGCACTCAGAATTTAAAAAGGTTTCACCAGGTATTGTTCATTCTGATCAGACATGTTTTTTACATGGACGATACATTGGAGATAATATACGACAACTACTAGAAATAATAGAACAACATGAAACATCTAAGAAGCCAGGCCTGGTATTCATAGCAGATTTTGAAAAGGCCTTTGATAAAGTAAGAAATTGGAATTTTTCAATTTCGGTGATTCTCTTATAAAATGGGTAAAAGTACTGTATAGCCACCCCAAGTGTAAAATAGTAAATAGCAGCCACTTCTCAGAGAGTTTTGAATTCAAGAGGAGTTAAACAAGGGTGTCCGCTGTCACCATATTTATTTGTTATGGCCATCAAAATGCTAGCTATTAAAATCAGATCAAATAACAACATTAGAGGATTAGAAATCCAAGGCTTAAAAACAAAGGTGTCCATGTATGCCGATGACTCAAGTTTTATATTAAGTCCACAAGCTAGATCCCTGCAATGTCTCATTGAAGATAACTTTTCTGGACTCTCTGGACTAAAACCTAATTATGATAGGTGTACAATATTACATATTGGAACTTTAAAAAATACAACTTTTACATTACCCTGCATTTTACCTATAAAATGGGCTGATGGTGAAGTAGATATACTTGGTATTCATATCACAAAATATATAAATGAGCTCTCCACAATGAATTTCAATAGGAAACGTGTAAAAATAGACAAGCTCCTGCAACCATGAAGAGGTAAATACCTGTCAATTTATGGAAAAATTGCCCTGATTAACTCCTTAGTCATATCTCAGTTTACTCACTTACTTATGGCGCTACCTACTCCTGAAGATTTGTTTTTCAAATCATATGAGCAAAAACTATTTCGCTTTATCTGGGATGCTAAACCCGACAAGATAAAGCGTTCCTATCTATATAATGAATATGAATTGGGTGGGTTGAGATTATTAAATAAAAAAGCACTAAACCTCTCTCTAAAAGCTTCACTTATACAAAAGTTTGAATTGAACCCTAAATGGTTTTCAAGTAGACTACTAAGAAAAGCTCATCCATTGTTTAAAAATTGCCTATTTGCCTATTTGGCTTTTATATTATATTGTAAATTGGAATGGTAGAGTTATGTATTTTATGGAGTTATCAGAATTGTATGGGAAGGTCTGCTCAATCCAAAATTACAGCCAATTGATTACAGCAATACCCCAAAATTGGAGGAGGCAGGTGGCAGCTGGAGGAGGTAGGGAACTGGTCTGTCTGCCCAATATAAAGGATCAAAACTGGTGGAGGAATAACAATAGCATAAATAGGAAAGTATACCAGTTTCATTTGAGGACCAGGATGTTGACAGCTGTGCCATACAGATTGCAAAATAGTTGGGAAGAGATTTTTGATGTACCGATTCCAGGGTGTATGAGTTGATATATAAAACGACGCAAGATTCAAGAATTCGTGCATTTCAGCTAAAATTATTGTACAGAATTCTTGCCACTAACAAAATGTTGAAATTTGCAGCTCTGCAGATTTTGTTGTGAGTATACAGAATCGATAGACCATTTGTTTTGGTATTGCCCTCAGGTAGCCTGCTTCTGGTCTCAGGTTCAGGAATGGCTGAAAAAGCATAACATTAATCTAATATTGACCCTAGAAATAGCATTGTTGGGAGATCTGGAGAGACCTGGTCATTCAATTACTAATATACTAATACTAGTAAAAGTATTTATCTGCAACTCGCAATCTGAGGATTCTATTCGATTAGATAGATTCAAATTGAATGTTAAACATCACACCATAGTTGAAAGATATGGTGCGTAGAAATTCGAAGAGGGTAGCCAGCAGAGATAGGTGGGATGAGCCGAGGGTTGGGATGTGGAAAGGGAGACAAGTGGGAGCGGAGTTGCTGGGCGGGGTATAGAATGACGGTCAAATATACTTTTTTTTACTTTTAAGTCAAAATAAAACAAAACAAAAAGTAAGTTTGAATGACAGGGGGCAATGTTGTTACAGCTAATGCCTGGTTGCCTGAGGCTGATGCCGGGCAGGTGATTGTACACACTCTCATTCAAATGCACAGACATGCACATACATGAACACACACACTGCAAGTAGATTGTATGTTTTAATATTCAATAAAAATTAATAAAAAAACATCTCACACCTGCGTTGCGTATATACTTAATCCAAAGTAACCCCATTATGTACCCTAGCAAATGTCTTCCCCAACAAGTCAGCTTTTTCTTTATCAGTTACGGCCATTTTTTGACCCACAAAAGAAACTGGAATTCGAGTGGACTTCCTTCTTCCCGTCATCTTCTTCAATATAGACCATATATCCCCCAGCTCAGTGCCCCTGCCTATTGTAGAGCAGAACTGTCTCCATGCATTTCTCTAGACAGACTTAATGATCCTACATAATAAAGCTCTCTTCCTTTGGAAATCAACTAGATTCTCAGGAGTCATATTCCTACGCAACCCTCTGTAAGCCCTATTTCTTTCTCGAATAGCCTCAGTGCACTCTTCAGTCCACCAAGGAACCACCTTCCTTTTCTCACCCACTTCACTCACTGGCACATATACATTCGCAGCACTCAAAATCAGAGTTCACAGAGGCAGCACATACATCAACCAGCCTCTCTAAAGACAACTGTCCAACACACTTTAAGCAATGATCATCAAACTTTTCCCAGTCTGCTTTATGAAAGCACCATCTTCTGAATGGTAGCCTATCTGGAAGAGTTACATCAAAGTTCATGGCACACGAAATCGGGAAATGATCACTTCCAACAGTAGAATCATTCAATACATTCCATTCACACATAGATGCAATAGAGTTAGAAGCCATTGTGAGGTCCAGACAGGATGTAACCCCTCTAACAACATCAACTCTTGTACCACATCCATCGTTAAGACATACTAATGCTCTTGTTTCCATCATATCTTCCACAATAGTACCATTAGCATCTGTATGTGTGCTTCCCCATAAACTATTATGTGCCTTAAAGTCGCAGCACCATATCTCTCTAGAGCCCAATTCTCCTGATATTTCATCAAACATTGCTACAGATAGTTGACGACAAGGGTTGTAAAAATTGTGTAACTTAATATTACTACCTGCACTATAGATTTCCACCATCACACATTCATATTCAAATGGGACAGTTATATTACGATATACAAGACTTTCCCTTATGAACGTAGCACACCCACCACCCTGTCCAATTGATCTATCAGACCTGATTGAACAATAACCAGGAATAATAAAATCAAGATGTGGTCTAAGCCATGTTTCTTGAACACATATCACATCAGGTTTGATCTCTAAGTCAAATCAAATCAAATGTTATTTGTCACTTGCGCCGAATACTACAGGTGTAGACCTTACTGTGAAATGCTTACTTACATGCCCTTAACCAACAATGCAGGTTTAAGAAAGAATACCCCCCAAAAATACCAAAAAAATACAATATAAAATAATACGAAATAAAAATAACAAATAATTAAAGAGCAGCAGTAAAAATAACAATAGCGAGGCTATATACAGGGGGTACCGGTACCGAGTCAATGTGCGGGGGCACCGGTTAGTCGAGGTAATATGTACATGTTGGCAGAGTTAAACTCCTGACCGTTAGCAATAAGGTTTCTGGCATTCCACTGAAGGATAACAAAAACCATAACTCTAGTTATCATCATACTGAGAGATTCCATCATTAGTATTATTAGGAGTCAACACATCAACAATCATGGTGACAGTAACATCTGTACTCCTAAAAACTCTGTTGCTGCTTCCACAATTATCTTCAACTTGGCATTTCTTCTTTCCACAAACGCAGTCAGGTTGATAACCTTTCCAGTGAACGCTATCAAGTCAATCTGATTAACTATTAATGTGTCCTCTGAAACGACACATTTGTGAGAGCAAGATTTCTGAGCAGGTCTCGTATCCGTGTCTGGACCAACATGAGCAACATTTCCTACATTAGGTCCACTTATTCCAGGAGTAACCTATTATCTCCATCATTCTGCCTAGTAGTTCCACCAATCTGTCTTGCAGCCTCCGCATAAGAGACATTATGAGTGATTTGATATCTTTGGGCCTCTCTAGCTTCGTTCTGCACCTGGCATCCGCCAAATGCTGCACTGTGTTCCACCCACAATTACAACATTTAACCTTGACATTGTTCCCACATTTACCATAATCATGTTCCCCTCCACACTTGGTACATCTTCTCTGTCCTTTGCACAGAGTCGCTACATGTCCCATTCTTTGGCATTTTAAACACCTTCATGGAAGTGGGACAAACTCTCTAACAGTGAAAGTAAGGAAGCCCATCTGTACTTTCTTAGGTACAACCTTCTCAAACAATAATACTGACAGGCTTTCACTTCTCTGCCCCTCTTCCTTACTGAACAGCCTTTTGGCTTCAACCACTATGCCCCTCTCTACATTTTATTTTATATAATCTATGGACATAGATAGTGGAACCTCAGAAATGACCCCCCTCAGTTTAGCCGAAGATCCAGGGACATGACTTGTGATTTTCTTCCCATTGAGAGTTTTCATTTTCAGAGTCTTCCCTTGCTGAACATGGTCAGCACATAATATTAACAGTCTACCATTACCAATTAACCGGGCTAATGTGACTTCCCCTATCTCATTCTTAACGCATTGGTTAATCGAATAGGGTGAAGATGAGACCCCATGGTCGCATCAAACAACATTACAACTTTTCACTCCTACACATCATTACTTTTGTTTTTCACTAAACTCACCCGCTTCACGTTCTCAACACTTGAAGTGCCACTGCTCTCTCAGCAGCGCTTATAGCAGCGCTATTCGTTTCCTTTTCCTTTTCACCACAGACCATCCAGGTCCATGACTTTCATCATCCCCACCCATACCATCAGAACGATCATCCATGTCGACAACAGTCCAGCACAGCCGTTGCTAAAACCGCCTATCACAATATAGAACGATTGATTATTTTTCGCTTCCTTGTTCGAAGTCGAACCTCGCGCGTCCTAGGCTACGCAGATTCTCGGTTTCCTGCTGACCGATTCCTTCCCGCCAGAAGACCCGCACTCACAGGTTCCCCTTGAGCTTGTGTATTGATCAGATCTGTTTTATTTATTTATTTTTAACAGAAAAGTTGTTTGATTTAATTTTATTTATAAAAAATAAAACAAAAGTGGTAGTTCCGTTTTGGGGGGAATCCTGTTTCCATCCTACATAGTATGTGGCAGGGACGTCACTAGACATTCAGAACATCTGGGGCTCAGCCCGGAAGACCTGGTGCTGAGCCGGGGGGGATTTGATCCCTGCGCGACCGAAATGAAGCGTCCCACACTCTTGGCCTCGCACCCTAGCAGTGAACATTTTGCAGAAACATAACGCTTTGTTGCATATCTCACTGCTTTGTTCCATGCGCTGTGCTCTCCTGCGCCTAATAATTAACACTTCTTAATATTGTAATGACCTGACTAGATCATAAAAGAACAACTGTCCAGACAGAGGATTGAGTTTACGAATGGACGGTTTATTAAACCAACTTTACACAGGCTACTGTTTGGCCGTAGCCCACGCCAAATAAATGAAAGATAACCCACAAGCCAATCGTGACCTTCTCTTGTGAAGCCCAGACATAAAAAGAGAGAGAACAAAGGCTAAACCTGGTCTTAACTTCCAATGCTCCATCCCCCTGCCCAACCCCCCTCCACGCCACTCCGCCAACCGCCAGGATGCCCGGCATCAGAACATTCCAGGCATTCCCGTGATTGGCAGATAGCAGGTTGATTGACATGTCGGACCCGCCGAACACTGGGTACTGGTAGGTACAACACAACCATCTACTAGCCTAACACATAACACACATCTGTCTGTGCGGGTCGCTACACAGCCCCCCCACCACAAAGTCCCTCGTCCCCGAGGGAACAAACAAAGTCTCTGAAGCGACCCGGAGGTCTCCTTTGCCTGCGTGGCTGTGATGGCCGCAGAGTGCCCCTCTGGGAACCAGGGGATGAAGGCAAGGACATGGGGGACAAGGAAGCGGGAACGGGTAATACAGTCCGTGGCTCTGGGGAACCACGCGGTGACACAGGGGGAGTGGGCTGTCTGGAGCCTTGTCTGCGGCACCTGGGGGTGGGTGCCTGGAGAATGTCATTGCCAGAGAGGGGAATTGTGGGGGTTCCTGGGGTTTGGGGAGAAGAGGCCCCTCTATATGGGGCTAACCTGTCCCGGTGCAGTGTCACCTTTCTCCCCCTGGGAGGAAGCTGCACCCGGTAAACAACCTCCCCCTACCCTCTCCAGGACACTGCAGGGTCCCACCCAGTGACTGTCCAACTTGGGGCATCTGCCTTTTTTCCTTAGCGGGCTGTAGACCCAGACCAGCTCCCCAGCCACAAAGTGCCTTCCCCGGGTGTGCACGTCATAGTTCCTCTTCTGCCTCACACCTGCATTCAGCAGCTGCTCTCTGGCGAAGGTGTGGGCTGTCTCCAGGCGGTCCTGGAGTCTCCGGGCATACTCCGGCCCCGGGAAACATGAGGGCTATCCAGGGGCCGACCAAACGCCATCTCCGCAGGGGTACGGATCTCTCCCCCAGCATGAGGAGGGCAGGCGTGCAGGAGGTGGAGTCTTGGACAGCGGAGCGGCATGCCATGAGGACCATAGGCAGGTGCTTGTCCCAGTCATGCTGGTGTTTGGAAGAGACGATGGCCAGCTGCTGTCCAAGCGTTTTGTTGAAGCGCTCCACAAGGCCATCACTTTGAGGATGGAGAGGAGTAGTGCGGGTCTTGTGCATACCCAGCCTCTCACACATGGTGGCGAACACACGGGACTCAAAGTTTCTGCCTTGGTCGCTGTGGATGGACTCTGCAGCTCCAAACCTGCTGAACATCCCCGCTGTCAGGGCGTCGACGATGGTCTCTGCCTCCTGGTCAGGCAGAGCATAGGCCTCGGGCCACTTTGTGAAATAGTCCATGGCCGTGAGCACCCAGCGGTTTCCACTGTCTGTGGTGGGGAACGGCCCAACTACATCCACTCCCACCCTCTCCATGGGAGCCCCCACTGGGAACTGTTGGAGCTGAGCATGAGAGCGGCCTGGGGGGCCCTTTCTCGCTGTGCAGTTGTCACAGCGGCGGCAAAAGTCTTCCACATCCCTCTTGTGCTGCCCCCCAGTAAAAGCCCTGACGGAGGCGGCGCAGTGTTTTTGTGACCCCAAAGTGTCCAGTCCCCAACCCCCATGAGTACTCTGGAGCACAGCCTCCCGCAATGCTTTTGGGACCACCACCTGCCACCTCTCCTCCCCCGTAGCTGACTCCTTCCATGCCCGCTGTAACACGCCATCAGCCAGCCGCAGTCGCTCAAACTTTGACCACAACCCTTTGGTCGCGAGTGAGAGCGCTGTCACCTCTTCCCATGGTGGCCTCACCTGCGCCTCTACCCACTGTAGCACTGGCTGTAGGTCTGTGTCCCGTCCCTGCTGCTGCCCCCATTCAGCCACGTCGACAGTCTGCAGCTCACAGCAGACAGGCCCGCTCGCCCGACACACTGTGGCACAGACCCCCTCCTCTGCACACAGCTCTCTCTCCCGTCCCTCTCTCCGTTCACAGTGGCGGCAGCTGTCTGCAGTACAGGGCCGACGGGACATGGCGTCGGCGTTGGAGTGGCGTGCCCCTGCCCTGTGCACCACCGTGAAGTCATACGGCTGAAGCTCCTCCAACCAGCGTGCCACCTGCCCCTCTGGCTCTCTGAAAGACATGAGCCACTGGAGAGCAGAGTGGTCAGTCCTTACAGTAAAGGGCAGACCACCCAGGTAGTACTTGAAGTGTTTGACGGAAGCCACAACAGCCAAGAGCTCCCGCCGGGTGACACAGTAGCGGCGCTCATGTTTGTCAAATGTTTTGCTGAAGTACGCCACCGCTCTCTCCCCCTCTGGCCCCACCTGGGCCAGCACCCCACCCATGCCCACATTGCTCGCGTCTGTGTCCAGGATAAAGGGCAATGTGAGGTCAGGGGGGGCGAGCACGGGGGCCCCGATCAGTGCACGTTTGAGGGTGTTGAACGCCTCCTCACACTCCACTGTCCAAGTGAAAGCCTTGTCCTTCGGCAGCAGGCGGTTCAGTGGAGCAGCAACGCTTGAGAAGCCCCGTACAAACCTCCTGTAGTACGAGGCCAGGCCCAGGAAGCTCTTCAGCTGACGCTGGTCGGTGGGGGTGGGCCAGTCTCTGACAGCCGCTACCTTGTCCTCCATGGTGCTGATCCCCTCCTTCCCCACTCGGTGGCCCAAGAAGGACACCTCTCTCCTCATGAAGTGGCACTTCTCGGGGTGGAGCTTCAGACCTGCGGCAGCCACCCTCTCCAGCACACACCGTAGCGCCCCCAGGGCTGACTGGAAGGAGCTGCCATGGGCCAGGATGTCATCGAGGTATACCAGACACTGCTGTCGGGGGATGCCATCCAGCACCCTGTCCATCAAACGCTCAAAAGTAGCTGGAGCGTTGCACAGGCCAAAGCACAGGACCTTGAACTGCCAGTGTCCTCTGTTAGTGGAGAACGCAGTTTTGGCTCTGGCCTCTGGGGAGAGGGGCACCTGCCAGTAGCCACTGCGGAAGTCTAGTGGGGAGAACCAGGAGGACCCCCTAACCAGGTCCAGCGACTCATCGATACGTGGTATGGGGTATGAGTCCTTCCTGGTTACCTCATTCAGCCGCCTGTAGTCCGCACAGAACCTCAGCTTGCCCCCCTTCTTCGGAACCATGACGACTGGCGCCGCCCAGGGGCTGTCTGAGGGCTCAATGAAGTCTGCCCGCTGCATCTCCAACACAGCCTTGTCTGCCGCCTCCTGGCGTGCCAGCGGGATACGGCGGGGACGCATCTTGATAGGTCGAGCATCACCTGTGTCGATCTCATGCTGCACCAGATGAGTCTGACCCACCTCTTCCTCACTCAGCGCAAAGCTGTCTCTGAATTCAAACAGCAACTGCCTCAACCGTTCCTGCTGCTCGGGGTCAAGACCAACACAGTTCCTCCCCCATATCTCCCTCACTGCAGACAGTGTCCTCTCCCCTCCCATCTGGGGTAGCTGGGCTGGGGGGGCGCGGCCCGGGTTCACAGAGGACTGTGTCGTGGAGGTAGCTGGGGGAATGTAACGCAACGCCGTAGGTGACAGGGGGGCTGGGGAAAAGTCACACCCAGATGTGGGGGAGGGGGGGCAGCCATGAGTCTCTGCTGCTTTAACTGTTGGAGTAAAGGGTTTGTTGGGTTGAGTGAATGTGACATTAGGGGCCATGGTGACCTCCGGCCCTCCCTGGAAGCTCAGTGTGCCCCTATTTAGGTCTAACTGGCAGCCTGTGCTCCTAAGAAAGTCCAACCCCAGGATACAAGGGTCCTGCACAGCCGCCACCCACACTTCGAAGCATCTTCAACCCCCGTTCTCACCTACGGTAGCTAGCCACAGAAGTCAGCTAGCTAGCTGGCTAACTTTTATCAACGTTTTTACTTCTGACACCAATGTAATGACCTGACTAGATCATAAAAGAACAACTGTCCAGACAGAGGATTGAGTTTACGAATGGACGGTTTATTAAACCAACTTTACACAGGCTACTGTTTGGCCGTAGCCCACGCCAAATAAATGAAA
This sequence comes from Coregonus clupeaformis, assembly GCF_020615455.1. Taxonomy (NCBI): domain Eukaryota; kingdom Metazoa; phylum Chordata; class Actinopteri; order Salmoniformes; family Salmonidae; genus Coregonus; species Coregonus clupeaformis. Next base: position 15,949,159 of record NC_059212.1, read on the forward strand.
GATAACCCACAAGCCAATCGTGACCTTCTCTTGTGAAGCCCAGACGTAAAAAGAGGGAGAACAAAGGCTAAACCTGGTCTTAACTTCCAATGCTCCATCCCCCTGCCCAACCCCCCTCCACGCCACTCCGCCAACCGCCAGGATGCCCGGCATCAGAACATTCCAGGCATTCCCGTGATTGGCAGATAGCAGGTTGATTGACATGTCGGACCCCGCGAACACTGGGTACTGGTAGGTACAACACAACCATCTACTAGCCTAACACATAACACACAGCTGTCTGTGCGGGTCGCTACAATATTAATTCAATGGATTGTGGTCAGTAAACCCATGGAATATGGTGTCAATAATATTTTTTAAATATATATTAGCAATTACAAATTACAAGTGCATATCGTAATTTTCCATGAAGAAAAATTATTGGAAAAAGTATTTATCATTTTGTTGCAATGTTTTCATAAACCATGTCCAATATTTGATTGGCAATAAAAAAAAGCTTCATGTTGATGTTGGTCACATTACTGCTAATGTGAACAAGTCATGCTGCACGCACTGTGCAGTTCCAAAATAATCCAAATGGTGGCAGCCTAAACCACAAATGTTCTAGTTACAGTGCAATATACAGTGGGGGAAAAAAGTATTTAATCAGCCACCAATTGTGCAAGTTCTCCCACTTAAAAAGATGAGAGAGGCCTGTAATTTTCATCATAGGTACACGTCAACTATGACAGACAAATTTAGAAACAAAAATCCAGAAAATCACATTGTAGGATTTTTTATGAATTTATTTGCAAATTATAGTGGAAAATAAGTATTTGATCACCTACTAACAAGCAAGATTTCTGGCTCTCACAGACCTGTAACTTATTCTTTAAGAGGCTCCTCTGTCCTCCACTCGTTACCTGTATTAATGGCACCTGTTTGAACTTCTTATCAGTATAAAATACACCTGTCCACAACCTCAAACAGTCACACTCCAAACTCCACTATGGCCAAGACCAAAGAGCTGTCAAAGGACACCAGAAACAAAAATGTAGACCTGCACCAGGCTGGGAAGACTGAATCTGCAATAGGTAAGCAGCTTGGTTTGAAGAAATCAACTGTGGGAGCAATTATTAGGAAATGGAAGACATACAAGACCACTGATAATCTCCCTCGATCTGGGGCTCCACGCAAGATCTCACCCCGTGGGGTCAAAATGATCACAAGAACGGTGAGCAAAAATCCCAGAACCACACGGGGGGACCTAGTGAATGACCTGCAGAGAGCTGGGACCAAAGTAACAAAGCCTACCATCAGTAACACACTACGCCGCCAGGGACTCAAATCCTGCTGTGTCCCCCTGCTTAAGCCAGTACATGTCCAGGCCCGTCTGAAGTTTGCTAGAGTGCATTTGGATGATCCAGAAGAGGATTGGGAGAATGTCATATGGTCAGATGAAACCAAAATATAACTTTTTGGTAAAAACTCAACTCGTCGTGTTTGGAGTACAAAGAATGCTGAGTTGCATCAAAAGAACACCATATCTACTGTGAAGCATGGGGGTGGAAACATCATGCTTTGGGGCTGTTTTTCTGCAAAGGGACCAGGACGACTGATCTGTGTAAAGGAAAGAATGAATGGGGCCATGTATCGTGAGATTTTGAGTGAAAACCTCCTTCCATCAGCAAGGGCATTGAAGATGAAACGTGGCTGGGTCTTTCAGCATGACAATGATCCCAAACACACCGCCCGGGCAACGAAGGAGTGGCTTCGTAAGAAGCATTTCAAGGTCCTGGAGTGGCCTAGCCAGTCTCCAGATCTCAACCCCATAGAAAATCTTTGGAGGGAGTTGAAAATCCGTGTTGCCCAGCGACAGCCCCAAAACATCACTGCTCTAGAGGAGATCTGCATGGAGGAATGGGCCAAAATACCAGCAACAGTGTGTGAAAACCTTGTGAAGACTTACAGAAAACGTTTGACCTGTGTCATTGCCAACAAAGGGTATATAACAAAGTATTGAGAAACCTTTTTGTTATTGACCAAATACTTATTTTCCACCATAATTTGCAAATAAATTCATTAAAAATCCTACAATGTGATTTTCTGGAATTTCTTTTCTCATTTTGTCTGTCATAGTTGACGTGTACCTAAGATGAAAATTACAGGCCTCTCTCATCTTTTTAAGTGGTAGAACTTGCACAATTGGTGGCTGACTAAATACTTTTTTTCCCCACTGTAGCTGGATTGGGATTTTAGGCTGCCATCCTTTGGATTATGTTGGAACTGCATAAACTCACAATAGCAGTAGGTTTGTATTATAACTGTAGAGTGGTGAGACACAATCTTTGCAGATATGTACAAACGCAGGCACCAAACGCCCTTGAGAATCATGATTTTATCATATTTGTGGTAATAAATCACAGATTCCAAGGTCAATTAGCTACAGGACAATATTTCTACCTAATTAATTACACTAAAACAAATACACCTCCTCCAACACCCCTGTAGTAATACTTCACAATTTTACACACATGTACATACCAGCATACAATCCTTTCTCCAACTAAATATTCACAATGTTTGCAAATTATGTATCACAGTACTAGGATGTTAGTCCATCCATAAAGATTAGGAAATAAACAAAGTGAAACTGTAGGTGCAAACCTGTCTATGACTTCACTCTTTCCCAAGTGTGTTAGTATGTACAGTGGGGGAAAAAAGTATTTAGTCAGCCACCAATTGTGCAAGTTCTCCCACTTAAAAAGATGAGAGAGGCCTGTAATTTTCATCATAGGTACACGTCAACTATGACAGACAAAATGAGAAAAAAAATTCCAGAAAATCACATTGTAGGATTTTTTATGAATTTATTTGCAAATTATGGTGGAAAATAAGTATTTGGTCAATAACAAAAGTTTCCCATCTCTTTGTTATAAACCCTTTGTTGGCAATGACACAGGTCAAACGTTTTCTATAAGTCTTCACAAGGTGTTCACACACTGTTGCTGGTATTTTGGCCCATTCCTCCATGCAGATCTCCTCTAGAGCAGTGATGTTTTGGGGCTGTCGCTGGGCAACACAGACTTTCAACTCCCTCCAAAGATTTTCTATGGGGTTGAGATCTGGAGACTGGCTAGGCCACTGCAGGACCTTGAAATGCTTCTTACGAAGCCACTCCTTCGTTGCCCGGGCGGTGTGTTTGGGATCATTGTCATGCTGAAAGACCCAGTCACGTTTCATCTTCAATGCCCTTGCTGATGGAAGGAGGTTTTCACTCAAAATCTCACGATACATGGCCCCATTCATTCTTTCCTTTACACGGATCAGTCGTCCTGGTCCCTTTGCAGAAAAACAGCCCCAAAGCATGATGTTTCCACCCCCATGCTTCACAGTAGGTATGGTGTTCTTTGGATGCAACTCAGCATTCTTTGTCCTCCAAACACGACGAGTTAAGTTTTTACCAAAAAGTTCTATTTTGGTTTCATCTGACCATATGACATTCTCCCAATCCTCTGCTGGATCATCCAAATGCACTCTAGCAAACTTCAGACGGGCCTGGACATGTACTGGCTTAAGCAGGGGGACACGTCTTGCACTGCAGGATTTGAGTCCCTGGCGGCGTAGTGTGTTACTGATGGTAGGCTTTGTTACTTTGGTCCCAGCTCTCTGCAGGTCATTCACTAGGTCCCCCCGTGTGGTTCTGGGATTTTTGCTCACCGTTCTTGTGATCATTTTGACCCCACGGGGTGAGATCTTGCGTGGAGCCCCAGATCGAGGGAGATTATCAGTGGTCTTGTATGTCTTCCATTTCCTAATAATTGCTCCCACAGTTGATTTCTTCAAACCAAGCTGCTTACCTATTGCAGATTCAGTCTTCCCAGCCCGGTGCAGGTCTACAATTTTGTTTCTGGTGTCCTTTGACAGCTCTTTGGTCTTGGCCATAGTGGAGTTTGGAGTGTGACTGTTTGAGGTTGTGGACAGGTGTCTTTTATACTGATAACAAGTTCAAACAGGTGCCATTAATACAGGTAACGAGTGGAGGACAGAGGAGCCTCTTAAAGAAGAAGTTACAGGTCTGTGAGAGCCAGAAATCTTGCTTGTTTGTAGGTGACCAAATACTTATTTTCCACCATAATTTGCAAATAAATTCGTTAAAAATCCTACAATGTGATTTTCTGGAATTTTTTTCCTCATTTTGTCTGTCATAGTTGATGTGTACCTATGATGAAAATTACAGGCCTCTCTCATCTTTTTAAGTGGGAGAACTTGCACAATTGGTGGCTGACTAAATACTTTTTTTCCCCACTGTATATCTTTGTCAATTGTCATGATGCATTCTATCTTGGATCATTGGGCTCCTAAGCCAGGTATGTAGACGTCTTATGCACTGAAATATATCTCACAGCTGCTAACTGGGATGGTCAGCGTGGCCTGTATGATTGCCTTCAGTGATGGGAACATATCAGGGTCTAACAATTTATACACATAGGACATGACAGAAGTGGCATCTTTCTTTTTTTTGAGAGGTAATGTTTAGCGAGGACTACTTCCTCTGGCTTGAGAGGAATATGCCATGTTTGTCTTGTGTGGGCCTCCCCTCTCTCTATGTTCTCGCTCTGTCCTGTCTGCTCTCCTCTCTTCCTTGCTGTATGAAGTTCTGCTTTCCTGGATCTCCTATATTATTGCAGAGACGGCATAGTATCAGTGCCGTAACAATAGAGTATTCTGAACAGACAAACACACACATAAGCAATATACGCACGCACACACACACACACACACAATATGAACAACAGGCAAATATTTACCTGAATTGAGCTAAAGGTAAAATCTGGGATCATTTCTGTTCCTTTATGATATTAGCAGTTCACTCAATCTTAAACCTGATTAACATTCAACTGTATTACCCTTTACTAACAACAATACTTGTGTTTTCTCTCTGTGTGTAGCAGGTGATTTTGGACGGAGTCAGGCGCAGGAGGGTAAATCACAGAATAAATGATATAATATAGCTCCACTGAGCTATAGTAACCTCCACAATAAACAATCAGACACAAAGACAAGGGGGGCAGAGGGAACACTTATACAGGTACTGTTGAGGGGATATGAACCAGGTGTGTGTAATAAACATGACAAAAACAAATGGAATGATGAGATGAGGAGCAGTAGTGGCTAGAAGGCAGGTGACGACGAACACCGAAGCCTGCCCGAACAAGGAGAGGAGGCAGCTTCAGAGGAAGTCTTGACACTGGCTTTAGCAACAAAATCCAAATGCACGCAACCATGGGGCAAAACAGATGAGGTTGGCTTAGATTGTTAACATGTAAGCTATATATCACACACACCTGGTTCTAATCCCCTAATTAGTCAGTGTATAAGTGTTCCCTCTGCCCCCTTGTCCTTAAAGTTCCCAGCTGTGCCTGAATCGACTAGCGCCTTACACTGGGGAACTACCATGAGATCGGGAAAGTGGATAGGTAGGGTACAGTGCGCAGCAGAGGGCTCTGAACAAGTGTGGGTGTTCGATATCTGGGGTGATGCGTGAGTGCCCTGCCTGCCGCCTCCCGGCCCAAAAGAACGTTGACTACGACGTGTGGTGTATTGTCCCTTCGTGCCACCCGAGTGGCACTGTCGCTGTTCTCCTCCGCTCTCTCGGCCGGCGGCTCCACCCAGCTCCATTGGCTCGGGATTCGAGTCGTCCGGGGTAGAAACGGGCAGACCCCTACCAGGATGTCCTCTGGCTGCCAGCAGGTTGTCCAAACGAATGGCCATGTCCACCAGTTTGTTGAAGGACAACATGGTGTCTCGGCAGGCTAGCTCCCGTCGGACGTCCTCCCGCAGATGGCACCGGAAATGGTCGATCAGGGCCCGCTCGTTCCACCCGGACCCAGCTGCCAGCGTCCGAAACTCCAACGCGAAGTCCTGCGCGGTCCTCGTCCCCTGCCTCAGATGGACCAGTCGCTCACCCGTCTCTCTACCCTCGGGCGGGTGATCGAAGACCGCCCGAAAGAGGCGAGCGAACTCCCTGTAGTCCTCCAACGCGGCTCCTCCCTCGTTTCTCACCGCGTTGGCCCACTCCAGGGCTTTCCCACAGAGGCAGGAAACGAGGACGGTCACCTTCTCCCGCTCCGATGGTTCCGGCCTGATGCTGGCAAAGTAAAGCTCCAATTGGAGGAGGAATCCCTGGCATAGCGCCGTCGTCCCATCAAACGCCCGTGGTTGAGATATCTGGATCCCTCCGGGTGCTGGGGTGTAGGAGGCTGGATCCGGTTGGCCAGCTGGTCTCGACAGATCGGGTTCTCTCCTCTCCAGGCATTGGACAACCTGAAGAACCTGATCCATCGCTTCCCCCAAGCTGGCCAGCATCGTGGAATGCTCCTGGACCCGTGCCACGACTCCAGGCATGCACTCTTCTCCCGCTGACTCCATATTTCGGGTGGGTGATTCTGTGATGTGGTGGTGTTGAAGGAGTCAGGCGCAGGAGGGTAAATCACAGAAAAACAGGCTTTAATACGCAAAATACAGGAAGAAAAGGGGGATAGGGAAGAAAGAGAAAGAAGTGGGGTCAGATGAAGGTGAGTGTAACCCTCACATCACAGCAAAATCCCATGATACCAAGCTTTCAGCCCCCCGAGAGTCAGGTCGTCCCAGTGTCACCCATGGACACCTCAGTTACTATGGACACCACGGTTGCCATGAATACCAAGATTACTACGGAGACCCAGGGGGAAGGGGCCTCGGAGTCAGACCCCCGCCAAGCCACGCCCATCCTCCCAGAGGAGCGCATCATCTCTTCATGTACACAGAATCACATTCAAACTCACATAGCTTTATTGTCTATTTTATGTTAACAGACAACTTTGTACCTATAAAAAGAAATGTTCAAGAATAAGACAACAGCCAACACTGATTAAAGAACACAAAAAAGGAAGTGTGAAATGAAATAAAATGAAAACAAGAGAGTATAAAAAAGTGTAAGGTCCCTGCATCTGTCCTTTTTCAGACGGCCAGCGGTTCTTTGCGTGTGTGAGGGTACGTATGCAGAAAGACTTCGCCCCACAGGAGGTCTCCACTCAAGAGGGGGCACTACAAGCAGCCTACTGCAGTCTGCTCCAGGCCCTGTCTCTGGTTCCTTCACCTACAGCAGGTACCATACAGTCGTGGTCAAAAGTTTTGAGAATGACACAAGTATTGGTCTTCACAAAGTTCGCTGCTTCAGTGTTATGAGATATTTTTTTGTCAGATGTTACTATGGTATACTGAAGTATAATTACAAGCATTCCATAAGTGTCAAAGGCTTTTATTGACAATTATATTAACTTTATGCAAAGAGTCAATATTTGCAGTGTTGACCCTTCTTTTTCAAGACCTCTGCAATCCGCCCTGGCACGCTGTCAATTAACTTCTGGGCCACATCCTGACTGATGGCAGCCCATTCTTGCATAATCAATGCTTGGAGTTTGTGGGTTTTTGTGTTTGTTCTCAATGGGTTTAAGGTCTGGGGAGTTTCCTGGCCATGGACCCAAAATGTAGATGTTTTGTTCCCCGAGCCACTTAGTTATCACTTTTGCCTTATGGCAAGGTGCTCCATCATGCTGGAAAAGGCATTGGTCGTCACCAAACTGTTCTTGGATGGTTGGGAGAAGTTGCTCTCGGAGGATGTGTTGGTACCATTCTTTATTTATTGTGAGCCCACTCCCTTGGCTGAGATGCAACCCCACACATGAATGGTCTCTGGATGCTTTACTGTTGGCATGACACAGGACTGATGGTAGCGCTCACCTTGTCTTTTCCGGACAAGGTGTTTTCCGGATGCCCCAAACAATCGGAAAGGGGATTCATCAGAGAAAATGACTTTACCTCAGTCCTCAGCAGTCCAATCCCTGTACCTTTTGCAGAATATAAGTCTGTCCCTAATGTTTTTCCTGGAGAGAAGTGGCTTCTTTGCTGCCCTTCTTGACACCAGGCCATCCTCCAAAAGTCTTCGCCTCACTGTGCATGCAGATGCACTCACACCTGCCTGCTGCCATTCCTGAGCAAGCTCTGCACTGGTGGTGCCCCGATCCCGCAGCTGAATCAACTTTAGGAGACGGTCCTGGCGCTTGCTGGACTTTCTTGGGCGCCCTGACGCCTTATTCACAATCTCTCCTTGAAGTTCTTGATGATCCGATAAATGGTTGATTTAGGTGCAACTTACTAGCAGCAATATCCTTGCCTTTGAAGACCTTTTTGTGCAAAGCAATGATGACGGCACGTGTTTCCTTGCAGGTAACCATGGTTAACAGAGGAAGAACAATGATTTCAAGCACCACCCTCCTTTTAAAGCTTCCAGTCTGTTATTCTAACTCAATCAGCATGACAGAGTGATCTCCAGCCTTGTCCTCGTCAACACTCTCACCTGTGTTAACGAGAGAATCACTGACATGATGGCAGCTGGTCCTTTTGTGGCAGGGCTGAAATGCAGTGGAAATGTTTTTTTCATGGTAAAGAGGGACTTTGCAATTAATTGCAATTCATCTGATCACTCTTCATGACATTATGGAGTATATGCAAATTGCCATCATCAAAACTGAGGCAGCAGACTTATAATATTTGTGTAATTCTCAACTTTTGACCACGACTGTACACACCTTAGATGTGGGGAACAACTTCATGTAGACTGACCTTAGATCAGTGGGGGGACAACTTCATCCTATTTCATTGGTTAGTGGATGCTGCTATGACTCCGCCTGAATACGTTGCAGGCAGTGAGAGGCAAAGTGTGTTGGAGTTCTTCAGAAGGGCAGAGTGTGGCCCCCCAGTGGAGGACTGTGAAACAACAATGGAGGGAAAGCACAGGTGCACTCTGGAAATCGTAGGCGAGCTCAAATTCCACAGCCCTGTTGAGGACTTCAAAACTGTACATTAACTTCAAAACTTGTACATGATTGAAAATAAACTGACAATGTGTATGAACCTTATGCAGAGGCAGTAAAGCCAACAGTATCACTCCTTCTGCCATAAGCAGCAAAACAAGTGTATAACTCCTCTTCCAATGCAGCGCAGTCCTAATCATGCCTTCTCTTCTCATCTGCCATAGTACCTGCCCTTGGGGTACCAAGCTCTGCGTACGGCTCCCACACATCAGGACCAGCATGTGAGCACCGCACTGGATCAGAGTTCTAGAGCAACATCCAGCTTGGATTGCATGGGTTAGGCACTGTTGTCTGACTCCGCCTCTCCCTCACAAAAAATTCTCAATAATAATAATATCTATTGAGGAAAGTTAAAGTTTTTTTTTATAATATCTGGGTCGTTCCACCAATTGAGTACCTTTTTGGGTAGTGCAACTTGGTATTTCACCAAATTTTAATATTCTGTTGTAAAGATTACATCGTCAATTTAATAAAAAAACATGTTTTCCCATGTCAAGAGGTTAAATACAAAAAGGGTTGACTGTAACAGAGTTGACTGTAAAATGTCAATTTCATCTTAAATCAGACATAAATCCCATTGTGACAGTGGGAATGGAAGCTTGTTGTGTGCAACAGGAAGGGGCAATTGAACGTAAATGTCAAATTAAAACATTTCTAGCCTGTCTACCTATCGGTAACAGGTTTGACGTGCTATGCTTGACCAGCTCAGTTTTCCACCATAAAACACCAGAAAATGGACAAAGAGTAGAACCAGCTCACCTGCTTTTTCACTATGATTTGACTATTAGAAGTTCAATGTTTCTTTTGATTAAAAAAAGAGGAATAGTTTTACCATATTAAAATGAGAGTTCAGTTCACGTAACAGTGTTGACCTTGTAATGAGGGACATGTAAATTAATCACATGAAATTAATAATGATCTTCAGAAAATATTTTTTCAAAGCAACAAAATAACTAGGGCTTATGGTGAAAACGTGGATACATTTTGGGGTTAAAATCTTCCTAGAAATCACAGAGGGTGCACAGAGGGACGTTAGCAAGTCTTTATTCATATAAAAAAAATCAGATGTATTGAATTTTACATGTGGTCTATATTAAAGATGGAATCCACAGTAGGGGAAACAGCGCCACTGTCCATCCCACCGCCATTGTTATTGTTGACGAAGCCGAGGTGAGCGTCGCACAACGTGGTAAAAAAAATAATCTGTACATATTCTGCTGTTCTATCGCACGTGCAATGATGTCTGAGGGAAAAAACTGTGTTTGTTGATGCAGTAACTTCTTTGTTGTTGTAATATCGCAAACAGCGTGGCAGTCTCACCATTAAAGATTCCAGCTTTAAAGGGAACTTCATTTAATATAACAGGCTTTTAAAATGTAATATTAGTGCACAATTTCTACTTAAAATGTCAAAGGGAAGCAAAAGGCACACTTTTCGTGGAACAACCCATCCATATGGCAGACATATGACAGTATTTACATATACGTGTGGAGATACTCAAAGAGTTGGTGTGGTATTGCGGGTGAATCTGCCTGACAGGTAACCAGTCTCTGAAGGAGGACTTGAACAGGGAGACCGCAAAATCCAGGGACAGTGAGGGCAGTGAAAATAAGAGGAAGTAACAAGCTGTAAGTGTGCACACACACTAGTACAATGTCAATGTGTATTAACAGAAATGCTGAAAAATGTACTGGTGAAGCAAGAGTGGGCAGGTTTACATCAAGGTTAACACAAGCAAAGATCTTCAGCGCTTTGCCCGGCTCTCACCCAACCTAGGGCTCTATTCAATCCGTATCACGGAAATTCAGAGTTACGGAGTTGTTGTGGTAGAATTGGGGTTAGCTGTTGTAAGTTCTCAAGGGTTATGTTATTGTTCTGTGTTAGACTGTGATGTTATGCATTTCATAGACTCCTGTTATCACTGCACCCTAACACAAGGCAATTGTGTTCTGGAACTGTTGCTTGTATAAAATAACTGTTGTGTAACAATATGATTGTAAATTATTATCACCTCCCACTATATAAGGGACATGGAACCATTTACTCTTTGAGCTCCTTCCTTGACTGCGACCAGAGACGGATCTACCTTGCACCTGCTCGTATGCATTAAATATGTTTCTATTATACAATTAAATAGTCTCTGCCTTAATCTTTGGATCTAATTTTCAACAACATTTGGTGCCGTGACCCAGATGAGAGCGACTTGACTTTTTGACCCGTTTTGAATAAGGTAAGAGACCTTTTTCAAAAATCTCTGTGAGGGACTGTCTGTTTTCCAGCTGAACCTTAATGGTGAAAGATCTGTTGCCCTCCTCATCCACAAAATGTTGGGGTTCAATTTGGCAGAACTATTTTCCTATAATAATGAATCTGGACGGTAACATTGATCAATGGGAGCACAGGGGTGTCTCTAATAGTAGGGATTGGTTTTCCTACAATCACGTGAAAATACTGTTGGATCAGTATAAATACTGTTGGGTCAGTATATAAATAGGGATTGGTTTCTCTACACTTGCAGGTGAAGACTGTTGGATCAGTGTAAAATACTATTGGATCAGTGAAAATACTGTTGGATCAGTGTAAAATATTGTTGGATCAGTGTAAAATACTGTTGGATAAGTATAAAATACTGTTGGGTCAGTATAAATACTGTTGGGTCAGTATAAATACTGTTGGGTCAGTATAAACACTGTTGGGTCAGTATATAAATAGGGATTGGTTTCTCTACACTTGCAGGTGAAAACTGTTGGATCAGTGTAAAATACTGTTGGGTCAGTATAAAGTGTATTCGGAAAGTATTCAGACCCCTTTACTTTTTCCACATTTTGTTACATTACAGCCTTATTCTAAAATGGATTAAATTAATGTTTTTCCTCATAAATCTACACACAATACCCCATAATGACAAAGTGAAAACAGATTTTTAGAAATTTTTGCAAACTTATAAGAAAATAATAACTGAAATATCTTATTTACATAAGTATTCAGACCCTTTGCTATGAGACTCGAAATTGTGCTCAGGTGCAGCCTGTTTCCATTGATCATCCTTGATGTTTCTACAACTTGATTGGAGTCCACCTGTGGTAAATTCAATTGATTGGTGGACATGATTTGGAAAGGCACACAGTAAAGCAAGGCTGTTTTGGTAATGAATATAGGCTACAAGATAGCTAGGGTAGCCTATAATCCACCTATTACAAACAGCCTATGTGAATGCAGCCATACACACAGCTGTCTTACCAAAATAATGCAAACTAAATGCTGAATAGCAGTTTGGCTTAGAATACAGACACAACTGCAAATGCGAACAGAACAAAACAGCGGTACCAAGTAGTAGGCCTACTAAACAAAATATCAGATCATAAAGGTATGACACAATCTATATTTAGGCTAGTTACATTAACAGTAAACAAACGCAGTAAACAAAAGGCGAATGGAGATCCAAATAACCAAAACAAAGCCTACTACAGTGAGATGCAGCCATGCACAGCTGTCTTGCCAAATAAATAAGCCTATAGGCCCGCTTCATCAACACATTATGATATGGCACAATACACAAATATGACCCACGCAATCAATTAAGCAATGCCAGCCTACCATAAACATGTTTCCAATACATAGTGTTCCATTTACAACCACGAAAAACCAATAGGCTACCATGCAAACCATAATAGAATGTATACTTCTATGACGAAAGGTACCGATATGTAGCTATACCCAGGTTGGGTTCTTGCATTGGAATTACATTGAATTCTGCTTATACCAAGCTATTTGACCAAGAAGTTGGCGCAAAATCTCAGCTGCGCTCTATCAGCACCATGGTCGGCGCCCTAAAGCAAGATTTTGATAAAAATCAACCAGCTTTTCAGAAGAGTTGGAGCCTCCTTGATGTTCTGTGGAACTTCCTGAGTAATCAATCATTCCTTTGTCGCTGAAATCTTCTTGTAAGATTCCCCTCAAATGCCAGTTGGATTAGTTGAGCTTTCCTCGGGTGTGGCATGCTTCTTCTGTGCCGACTAAACATGTTTGTCACGTCCAATGTCCCCCTCAGTGGTTGCTGGTTTGAAACAAGGATCTCAATAATGTCCACAATCGGCGACACATAGCCTACATGCGATTTCATTTATTGCCAGCTCCCCCCATTAACAAGTGTTGACACCTCAGTATAGCACTTTGAACTTGTTTTTCTTTCTACAGTGCAGTGCATTTCAAATGCTCTTTGCTTGATGCGTGCCTAGCGAATCCTTTGGTTCTATCAATGGCATGCTTCCCGTTAGAATACCCAGCTTGGGTGAAGGCCTTGTCTGTTAGCATTGGACACAACACAGAACTTTCTACATGGGAAACAAAATGCCACGTCTGCAGTAACTGAGTATTCCAGCCACTATCTTCCTATGAGCCAGTTGCTATTAATAAGAGTCTATTGACGCACCTGTACGTCAATCTAAGTAATATTATTAAAATCCCCATCAAAATCTGTCAGTTTAAGCTAGATATATGTTTTTTTTTGCATGGGCTGCTTCTCAATCCTCCGCATCCGCCTATGTAGGCCTTCCACATCTGCTGTAGAAGGTGGCCGAGCTACAGTGGTGTTTGTCAGACCATTAGACATCCCGAAAATCGGTCTTCTCATGAAAACATCTGTGAGCGTCCAAACGGTTTGGCCTACAAATTAATATGACCACTCTATGACAGATGAGATTCTCACGAACAAGATGTTCTCCGTTTTGCTACAACCCCCACAAGTGTCATGGGACTCCTCTGAAGGTAACCCTGTACTGGTAAAAATAAAAAATAAAAATGAATGGAAGTATGGAGGTAGTTTTGTGCCATCAAAAAAAAGGTGTTAAATATGTGTCCAGAAAAACAACAATTTTTCCTGAGCTTTCTTATATCTCCTAGATATAGCTAATTTTCCCCCAACATCGGACACCCCCTATCTTCGGACACTCTCTAGCGGTTGGAGGACTAAATCACCTCCAGCTCAACATTTAAATGGACTGGAAAATAACGGTACGTTTTGCGACTAAAGACACCCTTCTAGCTAGCTGACCACCGAAACACTTCTGGTACGTGGTTGGTGTCTCTTTTTTGAACAAAATTAAATGGATATATCTTGGAATTGAACAAAATAGTAAGGTGGCCAATAACTGGGGACCGTATGCCGATAATACGGGACGTATTTATTTGCTAAACCGCTTATCAAAAAGCTGATAATAGTAGTATTTCCACTGAAATGTCAAACATGCTAATTGCTAACCCGTTAGCTAACATTTATACGACACCAATAATCACATAACATTGATGGCTTGATCACAAGATAACACTGTTGAAGGTAATATATTTCTTAAACGCTGTTGAATATGCTGATAATACGGGGTTCCACGCTAGGATAGACACTTCAAAATCATTTTTTGACTGTCTGTTTTGCCATTTATGAATGTGTTATTCAATGCGTTTCTATGGGATATAGTAGCAAAGGCCAAAATCAAAATCAAATATAACGTTTTTGGACAGAACCTGCAGCTAGGGTAGGATTCTAGGCTAACCTGGGCTGGCTCCTCTGTTCCAAGATAGTCAGGAACAGTCAGAGATGGAGGGGGCTGTGGATCCATTATCGTGGCAGCGCTTGTGGAAGGGTGGGTAGGCTCTACACGTGGAGCTAGCTGCTGGACTTGGCGGCGGCCTTGGTGGTTTGATGCTGCTTCTGCTGCTCATCGCTCTCCTTCTCCTTTTGGCTTTGTTTGGGGACTTTGGCGAAGCCAATTTATTTCTGATGGAGATTATTGAAGTTAGCATATTGTTAGTTTAGCACAATTGCTGGAAGTCTCCCACAGTAGCCAGCTCCTCTCAAAAACATGGAAATAGACCTAACTACTCCAAAGCTGGGTGGTTAGTCATTTATAGTCTTACAAAGCTATACATAGTCATCTATATTTTATAAATTCATTAATTTGACTGATAATCATAAGAAACGAGATTTTATCCAATTCGTCATTCTCTGTCCCGTTGGCGCATAGAGATGTATATCTCTATCTGTCTCATTATGGCGTCTGTAAGTGCACAGGCAGCGCCATTGAGACAGATGCAACGTTGCGATCTGCTGGCTACTGTACCGGGAGACTTCCAGCAATTGTGCTAAGCTAACAATATGCTAACTTCAATCATCTCCAAACTGCACGCAGAGAAATAAAAATGGTATTCATGAGTTCATCTGGCTCTGGCTAAGTAGAAAAACGAAATCTCGAAATATTGCAGAATCCCAAATAGTGTTATTTGACAAGTGTCTTTTTTGACACGCAAAGACCCAAACAGCGTTACATAAATTTGCTAGCTAACACAAGCTGACTCCTGGCTTTCTTCTGCTTCAAAAAGTCCTGCGGTTTCCCATTTCAACCAATGGATTGTCTCTGTTTAAATAACGAATTTAGTGTCAACTTAACCACATTAGCATCGGCTGATTGATGCTAGAGACAAAACCATTTGAACCAAACACTTCATCAAAGATTTTAGATTTCATTAGAATAAAGCCCTCGATAAGGCAGAAATATTCAGGTCATACAAGCTAAAGAAAATAAACATCTACAAAGAAGATAAAGAACACACACCACACACACTCCTTTTCATGTTTGTATATTTGGCACATCCTTACTATTAGGGGCCAGTGTGTTTGAGTCTGTATTGTCACAAAGTAGGCCAATAGTTTATTCACAAATCACCTCAATAATTCATTATTTCCGGTCTTACGTAATATTGCTATTCAGACTTTCATTAACTGGGCACACCATCGAAATAGTTATTCATGTTTGCTCTTCATCGCTTAAAGTCAGGGAGGCAGTTAGGTTTAAATCAGGTCAGCAGGAAGTGTCTGCATCTCTGTAAAACATTTCCAAAACAACCATTTGGTAACGTGAGCCATGCAGCCACCCAACAAACAAAAATGATCTAGTATGCACTCCAATAAGCTTTGTTCATCTGTCTATGCAGATAAGTAAACTTCACCCTTCTCCTGAGTGGATCTAAATGATGTATGAAGTGCCAGGGTGAGCTTTCTGTAATTTGACAGTCAGAATCATTCAATAATAATCTATGCCTGACCAATTTAGAGCACTGCTCTTCAAACTATTGCTGACGTCTGGCGAGGCAAAGGCTGTGTTTAGACAAGGCCAAAGGTAGCCATGCACAATCTGCAGTGCTAGGTTGAGTGGAAGGGGTCCTCAATTGCAGCATCATGCAGATCGTCACATCAGAAAGAATATCTAAATAATTACCTTTTGTGTGATGCAATATTTACTATTTCAGTATACAGTAAATAAGAATGCTACACTGCTTTACTACAACATGTTATTGAATTGTAATCATGTGTTCGAACCTATAATTTCACAAGAAACTTTATTCATGTTATGGCCATTGCAAACTAATAGTTAATCTTCCAAAGTAATCTAAGGTTCCGCATTTTCAAACAAGTAGACCAAATGAAATGCAAATGAGGACATAATGCTTTTTTAATTTATAGAAGGCACAATAGTTAAACACGTGTTTAGTAAGTACATACATTCTTAGTCAATCACATTCTTTTGAAATATCAACCAGTGGATTAAAGATTCACAAATAGTACCAATCAAAATTCACAGCACTGGCACTTTGGTTATCACCGGTCTAATTTTGCTTAATTGTCTTCAACTCCTAAAACTTAAGCATTTGAAATAAGATGTTCAGTGGAGCTGCAGATTTCCTAGAACAGATTTATACATGTGTAACATTACAGTATAATCACAAAAACATAAGTGCCATAGACTTTTGAGCGATATTACAGTAGTGTGCTTTCAATGCTGGATCAAGTGTCGCTTTTTTATTTGCGTTGTCGAATCCTTCATGCAGTTGGTCAGGAAATCCAGGCATCGCTTGGAGTACTCCTCTGGAAAGTCACGGAAATGGCTCACGTGGGCAGGGGTTTTGAAGTCAAAACATTCCACAGACACCCCTTTCTCCTTTAGAGTCTTGACCATGAGCTCAACATCACTGTACCGAATCACTCGATCAGCTCTGGAGTACAGGTACAGCTGGGGCCAGGTAGGAGGGCACTCCCGGATGGCATCGTAGTGGTTCTTGTGGATGTACTTGGTTATGGGGTACAGAACCACCCTAAGCAGGAAAACAGTTACAGCAAACAGTGCCAAGAGCACACACCTCAACATCACATTGATTTTGGGTCCCAGAGTAGCTGTAAGAGCCCGTAATGCCCCCCTCACATTTCCACTGCCTGGGGCACTGTCCACCACAGTCCCAACTATACATAAGGTACTGAACTGTTTATGACTGTGCAAGTGCTCAACGATGTAGCGGTACAGCATGAATCCCCCATTGCTGAACACATGGAAAAATATGGGGCTATTTTCCACCTCGTAATCATAGAGTATCTCAAGTAGTTTGTGGGCAGTGTTACTCAGCTCCTTGTAGCCAAATGATTCAGAGACGAATACTGTCTTCAAAGGCGCAGTATAGCAAATAGTGACACATCCCTGGAACAAAAAGAGGGGAAAAGGTAAGTCACACATGAATAATGAAGTAGAACAATCATTTATTGAAATGACAGGAGACATTTACCACCACAATAATAGTTTTTACGCCAACCTGTTCGTTATAAATGGAGCTGTACTTGGCAAGATGTTTGTCTCTGCAGCCAGCCCATCCCAGCAGTATGACAACTGGTTCCTTTGTTCCATGCCAGTGTCTTTCTAAAAGGAGAGAAAAACCAATCAGTTAACTACCTAACCAGGACAACTAATTTAGCTAGCTAGCAGCCTTTGAGTCAGTCCAATACAGCTATCATTGAATTATGGACGAACCTGCCAGTGCCAACGTTAACGTTGTCTAAATAGCTCATCATGGCTCTGGGTGACAGCTAACGTTAGCTAGATGAGTGTTGTTAGCTAGCCTAGCAAGGCTATAGATAAAGTGCTCACCCGAGATCAATGCATCTGGAAACACAACGTTATAGTCCATGCCATCGTCTGCCATTATGTAGCGGATTATATCACAGATAGAACAATGAGCCCTTTTGCTATACGGTTCATTTGGCTGATGCGCTGAACCTCAACGTTTTCGCAGGTTCGCTAGTCGCTACGGAAGTCGAGGGTTGTTCGTTCATTGTTTCTGATTGGTTCGCATTCCTTTCATTATACATCCAGTTCCATGTTCCTCCATGAGATGGCGTACAATGTCCATATTTGAGTTTTCAAACTGCAGTAGAAAATGAATCGAATATTTCACTCAGAATAACATGGGAATTATTTGACAACGTTATGCAATCTGTGGAATAACATTTTTATAATTTATTTCGTTTGAACAAAATATATTTAGAGGTGCTACATTATGTGATTAGTGTTGTAGTAGTGTGATATGTGAAATAACTGTAGACTACTAGAGTCCATGCATAGTAGAGGCAAATTAGTATTCACAGCTGGTGAAATTATTCAATACATTCAAACTACCATCAATATTCGAGTTAACACAGTAAAATATTGTACATTACACACACCCCCCTGTAGCTCAGTTGGTAGAGTATGGCGCTTGCAACGCCAGGGTTGTGGGTTCGTTTCCCACGGGGGGGCAGCATGAAAATGTATGCACTCACTAACTGTAAGTCGCTCTGGATAAGAGCGTCTGCCAAATGACTAAAAATGTAAAAATGTAAAAAAAATAAACAAAAACATTAGTGTGTCGCATTCTTGTCCCTGAATGGAAGCCTCAGCTGTCAATCTGGACGTGAAAATGGGATCGCAGTTTAGTGGGAGTGTTAAAGGCGATACATGGTCAATCTGCTGTCTGCATTGACCGTGCAGCATTACGATGATATGGCCATTCATACTTCTTGCGCTTCGCGGAGCAGCGCAGAGCTGTTGTTAAGGAAGTTATCAAGAAAGGGAGTTTCTGTTTATACAGGACCTTCCGCCTCACCTACCGTCAACCAATCATGTCAATGTGGAGCTATACGGAGCCCTCCACATTGTTAAAAATGTTGAGAGGCGCACAGCGATGCGACACAGAGCTCTATTTGGCCTCTGCTTGTCTCTGAGTGCTCCGCAATTGCGTCACACCATCCATATGGCGCCTCCGACCAGATTTTCGGATCAAGCATAAATTGGTTCGTAGGGGAGCCAGCCAACACTGCGTAGCAGAGCTGTCAAACGATTGAAATATCTTTAACCACTGCGATTGTGTCTTACTAATGAGAAAATAAATGCCACATAAGGGGTACTACGAGTTTACGTTTCGTTTTGAGGTCAGCTATAATTCGTGTAGTTAGAGTTACTTCGGCGTTGGCTGCATAACTTCTCGTTTGTTAGCAAAGTGTAGTGGCTACCGTTAACGTTAGCTAGCTTCTCCTCTTGTTGACAAACTAAACTAACGTTTAGCTAGCCGCTACTAGCTCGTGCATGGTGAGTAGACCGACTAGCCTGCAAGCTATATTACAATGAGGTGGAAGTAACTGAGTTTGGCCTGTCATTTCACAAGTTGTTGTTGAAGAGTCCATCATCTCATCATCTTCATGACTGTAGGTAAGAACTCTGGTTAGCTCTGCCACTGCCAGCATGCGAAGTTTGCTAGCTAGGTAACGTTAACTGAGGAAACCTGCCACTCAAATGATGTGTCCGTTTAGTAACTAACGTTAGCTAGTTGGCCAGCTCGTTTAGCAGGCTGAAATAAGCTAACTATCACGGAAAGTGAAACACGTGGCGTAAACAAAGCAACATTTTTGCAAGTAGCAACTAACGTTAGCTACCAGTAACTACAAAGTTACTAAAACAGGTTCAACTTTGTAGTTAATGCATTAACTCATTGTGTTTCTATTGGAGTATTGCACTGAACTCACCAAACGGCAAGTGTTCAAATAATGCTGGCCAGGTAAGTATTTGGTCAGCATATTGTATCCAAGCTCATATTTTAGGTTATAAACTGATGATATCAGATCAGGAGAAACTGGTCCCTCCCCTATGAACAAGACTGGGTCGTTAGTTCAAATCTCAGGAATGTCAGGTATGCTGTTGCTGCCTCGGATACCCACCCTTTACAACTGATTGAGCTCTGATAGTGAGAATAAAAATACCTTTTAGTGAATACAATCCGTTGACTATTTCACAACAGAATAGAAACCTAACTAGATTTTGCATTATTTTCTACCCTCAACCACTCTGATCATTCCTCTTTTTCATGGGAATTCTTAATCTTGCACTTCCTCATAACCAGATGACCCTCCTGTTGGTGATTTTAACAATAAACATATTTTATTGTAGCACATTTAAACAGCTGGATAGAATATAAAATACTTGGTCTCAGGGGACCACAGGGGATGTCCAGGGCTTGACATTCAGGTAAAGTTGCCAATGGCACACCGGGCAAGTGCCAACCGAAAGCTACTGGCCCAAATAATATAAGAAAATACTGGCCCGGGTCAAGATCTGTCAGGGAAGCAAATGATGCGAGCATAATTTCAATAGCAGGTGATTTTCTTTCATTTGGGCTGAGCATGTAGCCTACAGATGCAAGGTCTTTCAATGACTTTTTCATGCACTTAATTGTAATTTTCAGGGAACAACATTTTATATTGAATTGTTGTATTAGCCTATAGAAAAAAATATGCATTTACACTTAGAGAATAATGCATGTTTTGTTAAGCCTTCCCAATGGCATTATGCATCGACATTAACCTTATTTTTACATTCGAAAACATGTCAGAATACAGTGGGCATTGCCTGACTAGTTTTAAAACATGATACAATAACCCCTCAATAACTCTCAAACATTTCAAATGGCAAGACTGACTAGCTACCACAGATTTCGTTAGGGTGTTTGTTGGGAACATCTACTGTTGCATGCAGTCTATTTAGAAAGTGAGCAAAAACTGGGTTCCCTTTTTAATAAAACGCTTTGTATGGAAAATCAAGTTGAAGCCTAGTTTCGATGTTGTCTTGCTCATAATAACTGCACATGGTTTTACCGCAACGAGAGCAACAGACTAGCGCAACACCCGAAACAAGTGAAAGCGGCTACATCTTACAAAAATGTATCAGGATTTAAATCACATAAATAATTATATTGGAGCAGTAGAACTTCTAAATCGGCTACCATAACTTCAAGGACCAAATATCCTAGAGGAAATGTCTGATTGTCAAGGTAGGCTATTCCATGATGATTGAATTGCGCAAAGCAAAATTCAACCAAGACTGAACTTATTATAGCTGGTTTGCATACCCATTCTTGATTATTGCCTTAGCATTTACTGGTATATATCATAACTTGGAACATCTAATCTCAAGCTAGGCTATATGTGTGCTGCACGCGTGTGATAAATCATCGACATAACGAACTAACAACTTCAGGAATAAATACATTTTCCATTAAAAAAATTAGGCACAAGTAAAGGCTTTGATTTCTGGATAAACAGATGGAAAGGGGGTCTTAGAAAACATCTACCAGGAATAAGTCTTATAAGGTATCAGAAATTCATCAAAACACAATAATGTTGACATAGACCCCTGCCAACTAATATCAACACTTATATTACGTTTTGGAGAAATTGTTGACCTTCTGTAAGTTTTTAAGAAATATTGTCTTGTGCCTTGTAATTCCATTACCAAAAGCCCACACATCTTTAAGATCTTTAATCATTTCTCTCCCTGATGAGGAGGGAGGATAGTGAAAGTTCACAGAAGTAACAAGTAATGGTAGACCTAAAAATGTGTTATAGCAATTTTACTGATATCAGTTTTGTTTATGAATTATTAAGTGATTAAAACAAATTGGTAATAGAATTACCAAAACATCAGTAACGGAGTTACTGCAACTGAATTGGCTACAATGGAAAATCATAATAGTCACAAACTACAGCTGGGTCACCTGCTACTGTCCTCTCTTCCACTGGCATACTGTTGTGTTCCGCTCATAACTGTTTTCTTTGTCTTTCTATTGTCTGGTGGTCAAACTAAGAGTGTTAAAACAGTCTGAGTCTGGACAACTCCTCCCTCTACCTCTCTCACTCTCTAGTTAATGTCACCACTAACAGCTCTTACTGACACCTACCCATGAGCCCCCTGTCTTTCAATTTACTGTAACCAGCATCCTCACCCACTGAGAACCAACCGACACCGGACGTCCATGGATGTTGAAATTTGGTCTGTCCACCCTGGCCTTGACGTTAACGTCCACCGGACTGGACCAAATCTGAACCTATCATAGAAGTATGTTTCATAAGTTTGGATAGTACAGTCAATAAAGCAGAGTACAGTATATTGTACTGTACTGAACTCTGCTCTGCTGTATTGTACTGCACTGTACTCTACTGTGCTGTGATGTCCGAACTTGTAAATCATGAGGAGAATGACATTCATAACCAAATTATGCATATTATGGTAAGGGTAGGTAACAACACATCTGCCATGCTGATCCTCAACACGGGGGCCCCTCAGGGGTGCGTGCTCAGTCCCCTCCTGTACTCCCTGTTCACCCATGACTGCATGGCCAGGCATGACTCCAACACCATCATTAAGTTTGCCGACGACACAACAGTGGTAGGCCTGATCACCGACAATGATGAGACAGCCTATAGGGAGGAGGTCAGAGACCTGGCCGTGTGGTGCCAGGATAACAACCTCTCCAATGTGATCAAGACAAAGGAGATGATTGTGGACTACAGGGGAAAAAAAGAGGACTGAGCACGCCCCCATTCTCATCGATGGGGCTGTAGTGGAACAGGTTGAGAGCTTCAAGTTCCTTGGTGTCCACATCACCAACAAACTATCATGGTCCAAACACACCAAGACAGTCGTGAAGAGGTCAAGAGAAAGCCTATTCCCCCTCAGGAGACTGAAAATATTTGTCATGGGTCCTCAGATCCTCAAAAAGTTCTACAGCTGCACCATCGAGAGCATCCTGACTGGTTGCATCACTGCCTGGTATGGCAACTGCTCGGCCTCCGACACAAGGCACTACAAAGGGTAGTGCGTACGGCCCAGTACATCACTGGGGCCAAGCTTCCTGCCATCCAGGACCTCTATACCAGGCGGTGTCAGAGGAAGGCCCTAAAAATTGTCAAAGACTCCAGCCATTCTAGTCATAGTGTTCTCTCTGCTACCGCACGGCAAGCGGTACCGGAGTGCTAAGTCTAGGTCCAAAAGGCTTCTTAACAGCTTCTACCCCCAAGCCATAAGACTCCTGAACCGCTAATCATTGCGACCTGGACTATTTGCATTGTCCCCCCACCCCACCCCCTATTTTACGCTGCTGCTGCTCTCTGTTTATTATCTATGCATAGTCACTTTAACTCTACCCACATGTACATATTACCTCGACTAACCTGTGCCCCCGCACATTGACTCTGTACCGGTACCCCCTGTATATAGCCTCCCTACTGTTATTTTATTTTACTGCTGCTCTTTAATTATTTTTTATTTTTTACTTAACACTTATTTTTCTTGAAACTGCATTGTTGGTTAAGGGCTTGTAAGTAAGCATTTCACTGTAAGGTCTACACCTGTTGTATTCGGCACATGTGGCAAATAACATTTGATTTGATATCTGTTTAGTATAGATCAGGTACCCAAGATGTAAATCCGTTACCGGGTGTAAATCCACTTCACTTACTGTAGTTCAATAACCAAAATAGATTTTTTTCAAACTTAAGGTAGAGCATGGCGCTTGCAACGCCAGGGTTGTGGGTTCGTTTCCCACGGGGGGCCAGTATGAAAAACGTATGCACTCACTAACTGTAAGTCGCTCTGGATAAGAGCGTCTGCTAATTGACTAAAATGTTAAATGTTCTCCTGGCATCTGCCAAACCCAGATTCGTTCGTCGGACTGCCAGATGGTGAAGCGTGATTTATCACTCTAGAGAACGCGTTCCACTGCTCCAGAGTCAAATGGCTGCAAGCTTTACACCACTCCAGTCGATGCTTGGCATTGCACATGGTGATCTTAGGCTTGTGTGTGGCTGCTCTGCCATGGAAACTCATTTCATGAAGCTCCAGACGAACAGTTCTTGTGCTGACGTTGCTTCCAGAGGCAGTTGGAACTCGGTAGTGAGTGTTGCAACCGAGGACAGGCGATTTTTACGTGCTACGCGCTTCTGCACTCGGCAGTCCCATTCTGTGAGCTTGTGTGGCCTACCACTTCGCATCTGAGCCGTTGTTGCTCCTAGACGTTTTCACTTAACAACAAAAGCACTTGCAGTTGATTGGGGCAGCTCTAGCAGGGCAGAAATTTTACTAACTGACTTGTTGGAAAAGTGGCATCATATGATGGAGCTACGTTGAAAGTCAGTGAGTTCTTCAGTACGGGCCATTCTACAGCCAATGTTTATCTATGGAGATTGCATTGCTGTGTGCTTAATTTTATACACCTGTCGGCAACGGGTGTGGCTGAAATAGCCGAATCCACTAATTTGAAGGGGTGTCCACATACTTTTGGTGATGTAGTGTATTTTAATCTTAATTCGTAGCAAATATTTAAGAGTTTTTGGAAAATGTGGTCGCATAAAAGCAATAGGGTCTCTATGCTGCCACCTACTGATATGTCATCGCTCAGTGCAGCGCATCTCTCAGGAAAAGTGGGGGTGTCGAAAGGAGTGCGCATTTCGAAAGGAACAATGTGGGGGTTTCGAAAGGAACCATGTAAGGAGAGGTGGGGGTTTCGAAAGGAACCATGTAAGGAGAGGTGGGGGGTTTCGAAAGGAACCATGTAAGGAGAGGTGGGGGGTTTCGAAAAGGAACCATGTAAGGAGAGGTGGGGGGTTTCGAAAGGAACCATGTAAGGGGAGGTGGGGGGTTTCGAAAGGAACCATGTAAGGAGAGGTGGGGGGTTTCGAAAGGAACCATGTAAGGAGAGGTGGGGGGTTTCAAAAGGAACCATGTAAGGAGAGGTGGGGGGTTTCGAAAGGAACCATGTAAGGAGAGGTGGGGGTTTCGAAAGGAACCATGTAAGGAGAGGTGGGGGGTTTCGAAAGGAACCATGTAAGGAGAGGTGGGGGGGTTTCAAAAGGAACCATGTAAGGAGAGGTGGGGGGGTTTCGAAAGGAACCATGTAAGGAGAGGTGGGGGTTTCGAAAGGAACCATGTAAGGAGAGGTGGGGGTTTCGAAAGGAACCATGTAAGGAGAGGTGGGGGTTTCGAAAGCAACCATGTAAGGAGAGGTGGGGGGTTTCGAAAGGAGTCTTAACACTAGAAGCGCTGGAATTCCATAACTACTAGAACCGCCATGACTTGATATTTCTATTATTATTATTTCAAATATTCAATAATAAATAATACATTGTAAAATTTAATAATTTTAGCTAGCATTTACAATTACAATAAACTTAATGTTACATACATTGCTACCGGTAGGTAACGTTCAAAGACACAGGTCACAGTGAGTGAATAGACATACATAATTTTTTTTTGCATAACTGAAATTCCTTACTGTCAACTCTACAGACCATGACTAACAGCCGATAACCCAAACGATGTCTTGAGTGGTACCTTTCGAAACCCCCACTTCTCCTTATGATTCCTTTCGAAGCACCCACTCCTTTCGACACCCCCACTTTTCCTGAGCGATGACATATCAGTAGGTGGCAGCATGGAGACCCTGAGGAATGACTGCTCTGAGAGGTCGCAGCTGGACCCTTCTCAATAAAAGGGAGATGTTACCGTAATTCCGTTACCAAAGTTTGCATCTGCACAGTTCTAGTGTTGTCACGATACCAGTATTGCGATTAATATATGCCATTTAGCAGACGCTCTTATCCAAGGCGACTTACAATCATGCGTGCATACATTTTACGAATGGGTGGTCCCGGGAATCAAACCCACTGCCCTGGCATTACAAGCGCCATGCTCTACCAACTGACTTACAAAGGACCACTACGATACCAGATTTTCCTTGGCAAAAAAGAAAACATGAAGCAGACTAAACTCTATGTTCCTGTAATTTTTTCATTACTGGCCCACTGTACCAATTCCTATGTTAAAATTCCTCCAGTTCCCTATCGTTGAGACTCAGATTTATCACTTTGGAAGCATGCATTACGTCCACACAGGCATACAGTGCCTTCAGAAAGTATTCATACCCCGTGACTTATTCCACAATGTGTACAGCCTGAATTCAAAACACAATACCCCATAATGACAAAGTGAAAACGTCTTTAGACATTTTTGCAAATGTATTGAAAATGAAATACAGAAATCTCATTTTATATTAGTATTCACAACCCTGAATCAATACTTTGTAGAAGCACCTTTGGCAGCGATTACAGCTCTTAGTCTTTCTGGGTAAGTCTCTAAGAGCTTTCCACACCTGGATTGTGCAACATTTGCCCATTTTTATTATTTTCAAAGTTCTTCAAGCTCTGTGAAATTGGTTGTTGATCATTGCTAGATAATCACTTTTAGGTCTTGCCGTAGATTTTAAGTCAAAACTGTAACTCTGCCACTCAGGAACATTCACTTGGTAAGCATCTACAGTGTAGATTCGGCCTTGTGTTTTAGGTTATTATCCTGCTGAAAGGTGAATTCCTCTCCCAGTGTCTTTTGGAAAGCAGACTAAACTAGGTTTTCCTCTAGGATTTTGCCTGTGCTTAGCTCCATTCCGTTTATTTTTTATCCTGAAAAACTCCCCAGTCCTTACTGATTACAAGCATACCCATAACATGATGCAGCCACCATTATGCTTGAAAATATGGAGAGTGGTACTCAGTAATGTGTTGTATTGGATTTGCCCCAAACATTTTGTATTCAGGACAAAAAGTAAATAGCTTTGCCAATTTTTTTTTTGCAGTATTACTTTCATGCCTTGTTGCAAACAGGATGCATGTTTTGGAATATTTTTTATTCTGAACAGGATTCCTTCTTTTCACTCCGTCAGTTAGGTTAGTATTGTGGAGTAACTACAATGTTGTTGATCCATCCTCAGTTTTCTCCTATCACAGCCATTAAACTCCGTAACTGTTACATCATTGGCCTCATGGTGAAATCCCTGGGCGGTTTCCTTCCTCTCTGGCAACTGAGTTAGTAAGGATGCCTGTGTCTTTGTAGTGACTGGGTGTATTGATACACCATCCAAAGTGTAATTAATAACTTCCCCATGCTCAAAGGGATATTCAATGTCCGGTTTATTTTTATTTTTATTTTTACCCATCTAGTCATTGGAAAACCTCCTTGGTCTTTGTGGTTTGAAATTCACTGCTCGACTGAGGGACCTTACAGATAGCACATTTTTACTCCTGAACTTATTTAGGCTTACCATAACAAAGGGGTTGAATACTTATTGACTCAAGACATTTCAGCTTTTAATTTTTAATAATAATAATCTAAAAACACAATTCCACTTTGACATTATGAGGTATTGTGTGTAGGCCAGTGACAAAACAATCTAAAGATAATCCATTTTAAATTCAGGCAGTAACACAACAAAATGTGCAAAAAGTCCAGGGGTGTGAATACGTTCTGAAGGCACTGTAGTTTTCTCACCAGCTACGACGTGTAGGTTACTGCTGAGATGCTAGTGAGGGAAGTAAGCATTAAGACTGGAGAAATCCTGTTTACAGTATCTGCAATGTTGCTGTGGGAGGATTGATATGACATCCGTTATTTCTGTTGAGTATTTTTGCTTTAAATGAAGGAAAATGTGTCATTTGAGTGACTTTTTTTTATTTATTACTTGTTCTTGTGAACCCAGAAGACTAGGCCTAGCAGCAATTGAAATGAAAGAACAGCTCTCATATGTTATACATTCGTTCTGCTTCTGATAAGCAGATTTACTAAAATAGCAACTTTAAACATTCTTGGCAGACTGAGTTTGATCATTGTCCTACACTTGCAAAATGGCAAAAATGCCTTTAGTAGTGGAGGACGATAACATCCTTTTAAGGGTACGGCTAGAGCAGCAAAAAGATCCCAGAACAAGTCCAGTAACTTCGGATGGTTTGATTTCAGAGTTGTTTTCATTTGGGATTGGATGGGGGATGGGAATCTCACAAGAGGTTGAATTAAGAATAGCATTCTTCTCCCAGAGTTTAATAGCATCTCTAACTCAAGAAAAGGGGAGGACAGCAGAATAATCCAAAGACATCACCTAGTTACAACCAGCTCATCGAGTATGCTCAATAGACCTGTGCATGCTGGGAAAATCAGGGGTCCTTAACCAGTGCTGGATGCTTCAAAGCACTAGTGCCATGTGAAAGGTCATCCTCTCCTCACTCAGTCATAATTTAAATCAAAGGGCTGCTTCCTATGATCATTACTATGGGGTTCTTATGTTTCCTTTTGTTCCTGTTCATGCTCCCTTGTTTGTTTTGAATCCCAGTCTTGAACTTTGGCTTTATCTTGGCTTAATCTCATATAATTGGACAATCCATCCCTATTAGAGCCATTATTTGTAGGCTTGTCAGACGAGAGGTGGGTTAGGGCCCCTGTCATGTGTGTCTAAGTAGATTGACCTTGTGTAAAGTAATGCTTTTGTCTTAGTAGTTGAAAAAAGTTGGAGGAAATGTCAGAGGAATGTGATAAAATAGATTAGGCTCATTATCCCCCTCATGACAACACAACTGTGTTCTGTTTAAATGAGTGAAATGGGGATTAAAAACACGCACACACAGATTTCTTATACTTCAGGGGTGCATAAAACACCATATTTTCAATACAGATACTACCAATAGCTGAAACTCTTAATATTTTTGGGTTTTCTGGCTTGTTATTCGTGTCCTGTGAACCATAAGCTTGTACTGTATATTCTAAACTACAGAAAAGTACAAATATTATTAGCTGGCACCAAAACACACTATTTTCTCAGTCTGCCTGCTGAGAAGGTATTTTGGTGTTTCTGTCCTCTTAGGGCTGTAAAGGGTTGCCAAGCAGTTGTCGAAAATGTGAAACCTTCATCGAGGAGTCCCCCACAGAGTTCACAGTGAAGAGACAATGATGGATCGGAACAAGCGCAACTCCATTGCTGGCTTCCCCTCCATGAGGCCAGACCGTCTTGATGACCTGGATGGTGGAGGTGGAGGGGAATGGGCCCTGTCTCAGGTGGGAAGAGTGTGCCCCTCGTCCTACCGCGCCCTCATCAGTGCCTTCTCCTGCCTGACGCGTCTTGATGACTTCATCTGCGAGTGGATTGGCTCCGGCTTCTTCTCAGAGGTCTACAAGGTGGGTCTACGTTATGATTGACCTGAAATGCAATAGTTCTTTATGGTAGGTAGGTGGTACTGGTAGATAGTAAATAGTAGATTGTCTGAGGACCATTCATTCATATCAACATATGGTTTAGGCTAGGCTAGCAGAAAGCTGTAAAGCAATGGTGTGTCATCACCAGGATGATTTAGAACGCTATGATCTCATACACTGAGTTGTGGAGATATCTCTCAGCCCTCATTCTATTATTAAACCTCAGTGTGTGGTATAGAATACAGTTAGCTAACACATTGAGCGAGTGACACTGGGAGCATGAGGGGGAGACGAGAGACAGCAACCAACTAATAGCTGCCATAGCTAGGTTATTTATCATCAAATAGGATTACGTAGTACCTGTCTTGACTGCATCAAACTGGGAGAACCTAGTTAAGCTAGCTAATGTTTGGGTATGTACAGGCCCTTCCGGATAAGTCAGTTAAAATGACACATACCTGTGACAATCAGATCTGACCCAGATTGGGTCTCGGGTATTCGGGTACAGGTGGATCCGTGAACACCTCTAGCCGCTTCCTATTACATTGATCTAGCCTATTCTCTCACAATCGACTGATTTGGGACGGGCGGAATGCCCTTCTATATTTTCATGTCGTAATCAGAGCGACATGGAAATATAGAAGGGCTTTTCGCACTGAAGAGGTTTATGATAGTGATTAGACGTTAGGCTACAATGGCTGTCTAAGTGCTATATTGTCAATTACACTAAGTCAGCCTGACATGGTTGGTACTTGTACAGAGATTGCTGTTGAGGTTAGATGTTCAAGTCCTTTGCTGACATTTTGAGGTCATGTTAGCTACGTTCACTTTTGGTGTAACCCACATTGTAATTTCCTACATCCGGTCTCAGCGCTCATTAAAGTTATTTTCATTTTTACTTTCAATGAGGGACTTTCAATTAGTTATAGGCTATTGACTTCAGCTTCACCTACTGAAAAGTCAGGGTATTCTTTTTTGATGTTGTCACAACCACCACAATAATGTCAGCACTTTCTATCTCATGCCTCCGTCTTAGTCATACTATTTCCATTCCATCTGTATGTATGAGTCATGCATACAGATAGAATGGAAATAGAATTCAGAGCAGTTCTTGGATCAAGCATGAAACTATCCGAATTACAGAAAGGAGTAGAAGTGTTGCTATGTCTGGAGCCGTGATGTACAGTAATCTAATGCCTGCTTCAGAGCATGGCCATAGTGGTCTGCCTTGGAAATGCTCATTGGATTCAAAGGGTTAATGCATAGCACCCAATGCTGACTTGGTGGGGGAAGGGCAACGTGTAGGGTCCTGCCCCAGTCTGTCTGAGGGGAAGTCATCACACCATGTATTTTAGGGAGGGAATGCCCATCTAACCTGAACATGACTGGGGCCTTCTGCCCTACAAATAGTCCTTGTTGAACAAACCCTAAAGAAAAAGCTTCCTTTATTTAAACACATTCTTTTAAAGGTGCTGTTTAATCCTTAGGGCCATGATATTGTTATATTGCAGCTGATTCCAGTCTTTTTCACTCGAGATTCAATGCAGACAAGAACTATGGCTCAAGTCAAAATGATGACTTCAGCTTTATTAGTACAATATTTACCCTCGTTGCTTGTCAATTGTTTGTCGTCTCACTGACACCACACTTGCATCTGTAAATGCTTAACGGACCCAAATATTTACTGTGTAATGAGAGTTCCATATTTGTCCAAGCAAGGGGACGAAAGATCTACATTACGTTTTCTTTTTTTAAATCATGAAATCAATGGAATTATCTGTTTGTCTTAGACTGTGTGTCCTGTCTACAGGGCTAGGTATTGAGGAGGCTAGCTGGATTGATGAAACAGATTGGAGGTGCAGGGTCTTGCTGGGGCAGCATTATGGGTCTTTGTTTGAGCCAGGCTGTTCTCGCTCTCTCTCCTGGTGGGCAGAGGGTGGGAGTGGGGGAGGTGGTCTAGAGGAGGCCATCTGCTCCTCTCCTACAGGGAAGAGGAAGACTAGCTGCACCTTTGTACTTGAACTTCAAGAGTGGCTAAAGAACCACTATAAACTGGAGACTCATCCAAGTGCTATATAAGACTAGATTGGTCTGCTTCCCTTTTCTGTACCTCAAACTTCCTTTTATCTCCGCTCTCCAACAACGTTGATAAACCCCTCATATCGATCTGAAAAGGATCATAGAGAGATTGAGACAAGGACAGCAAATGAAACCTATAAACTAGCTATATAACCAGATATGCATTGTATCTGTTACTGTACTCGCAGACCGACCTGAGAGACTTAGTATCTTCTTAGTCACTGGTTTCAGTGTCTTAATATTTCAGCTGGAGGAAGTGTGCAGTAGCAGATACAGCTTATTTTCTCACCCTGACTCATAACTTCCTGTGTTTTTTATGGCCCTGAGAAAGCAAATAAATCTGATCTTAGGGAAGTACAGAGTTTGTTCTGTATTGTTGTAGTTGTTAGGACAGTATTCTGCCTTCTCTGCCAATAAAAGGGGTACATTTTAGGTAGTTGTGATAGGGTAACACCTAGGTTACACATTACAACATTCATAGTCTTGACCTCAGCTCAGTATTCTTTCAAGTGCACCACTGTGTGGATGACAGACAGCCACTCATCTTTGATCACAACAGAGAACATGCTGCAAGGAAGGCCAGTGACTGACCTAATTCAAAGTAGAAATAGATTAGGTTGACTCCCCATTGTTATGGTTCTGGATTTGGAATGACATTCATTTTGCTGCAGAAATAGAGCAAACCATTCTCCACGATCTTGGAATAACGATAATGTTTAGGGAAAAGTGTCCCCATGATAAGGGAATATTGATAAGGGAACGTTAGTGTTAAAGAGAAGCGTTCAGATAATGCCTAAATGACCGGATTGTTGTGTTCGTTGCAGGTACGCCACAGAGTGTCGGGCCAGGTGATGGCTCTGAAGATGAACAAACTGAGCAGTAACCGAGCCAACATGCTGAGAGAGGTCCAACTGATGAACAGACTGTCCCATCCCAATATCCTCAGGTGACCTCCAGGAAACAAAACACCTGTCTACCACTACATTTTGGACAGTAAATTTTTTTGGCATGCCACTATCCTCAATATTTTGTATAGTTTGAATATCAATCTGTCCTTTTGAAGAAACATAGAAATAAAATGCCTTCTGCGATATTATACAATTATTTTTAATTAAGTATTGTTCAGTTACTGATTAAATTATCCCAGCTTTTTAATAACAATCTCAAGGGGCTATAAAAAACATGGGTAAAATACAGGGCTAGCAAAGTTCAGTTATGGTGCCTTATTCATAAATGGGGTCATTTCTTACTGACTAATAGCATAATCCCTTTTTTTCTAGAAAGTCACTTAGTATCACAGTCATTTGTGAACCCTTCATCTTTTAAAGAGACTTTGATCTGTAAATTTCTGTCAAAATGACATTAGCCTCCGCTTTGTAATGGAATCAGTGGGCCCTGTGTAGCTCAGTTGGTAGAGCATGGCGCTTGCAACACCAGGGTTGTGGGTTCGTTTCCCACGGGGGGCCAGTATGGAAATGTATGCACTCACTAACTGTAAGTCGCTCTGGATAAGAGCGTCTGCTAAATGACTAAAATGTAAAATGTAAATGTAATATATAAATAATATTATAAACCGGGTGGTTTGAGTGCTGATTGGCTGAAAGCCGTGGTATATCAGACAGTATACCATATGTATGACAAAACATTACTATTTATTGGTCTAATTACGTTGTTAACCAGTTTATAATAACAATAAGACACCTCAGGGGTTTGTGATATATGGCCAATATACCACGGCTAAGGGCTGTATCCAGGCATTGCGTTGTGCATAATGGCCATATATAACACCTCCTCTTGCTTTATGGCTTAAATAATGCCATTTAGCAGACTCTTTTATCCAAAGCGACTTACAGTAATGCTTGCATACATTTTACATATGGGGTGTGACCTTGATCTCCCCTGTTCCACAGAATTGAACAATGGATTTTCTGGAACAACATCCTGAGTTTGGATTTCATTGACATGCACACCCTTCTGAGGAACCAACCATTCCTTTTTCACTTTCTTCTCACCAAAGCTGTTTATTTTCGTATAAAGTTGTGAGCCTGCAAAATGGGCATGCACACATATTTGACCAAACCCATCATGATAGAACAAATTGTTTTGGATACATTATTGTATGACATTGTTTTATGTTGTCATGGACAATAATAATGAACTATCTGTGAATTTCCTATCCTCAAATAGATTAGGCTGACTGAGGCTTTGCATGATATTCTACAGAGCTCACATTCTGCTGTAGGTGGTGGGTAGGAAAGCGCGATGGTCTGTGTGTGCTGTGTTACAATCACAGCTTTGTTGCAGTTAGTTCTGTGGTGGTGGGCTGATGACAATTCTGAGGGGTCTTTGTCTGAGAAACCCTTTCGGGGACCCACAAAGTTGTCTCGCATTTATTGGGTCATAACTCAGGGCCACCAACACTCGCTGTGCGTACAGCCTGGCTCGTGTGTTAGGATATTCATACAGCCAGTTTGTCATTTAGAAAAACAGACTGCCTTGACTGGGACTCCTGCCTGTTAAGATTTGGAAGCAGTGGCTCAGAAAAAGAGGGAGAGAAAAAGAGATTGGAATGCAGGTCAAGAGAGTGAGCCTTGTTTTCCCCTAGAAAATGACTTTCTTGTTTGCACCGCTCTTGTTGGGTCTTGTCTTGCAGTGCAGAAATATGCTGTCGTCCTTGGGCCAGATTATGACTTTTTTGCACTGCATATAGGCCCACTCAAATGTTAAACTCTGGACCCCCATAACTTAGCTTTGTCATGTCAATATACAGTGGGGGAAAAAAGTAATTAGTCAGCCACCAATTGTGCAAGTTCTCCCACTTAAAAAGATGAGAAGCCTGTCATTTTCATCATAGGTACACGTCAACTATGACAGACAAATTGAGAAAAAAATCCAGAAAATCACATTGTAGGATTTTTTATGAATTTATTTGCAAATTATGGTGGAAAATAAGTATTTGGTCACCTACAAACAAGCAATATTTCTGGCTCTCACAGACCTGTAACTTCTTCTTTAAGAGGCTCCTCTGTCCTTCACTCGTTACCTGTATTAATGGCACCTGTTTGAACTTGTTATCAGTATAATAGACACCTGTCCACAACCTCAAACAGTCACACTCCAAACTCCACTATGGCCAAGACCAAAGAGCTGTCAAAGGACACCAGAAACAAAATTAAAGACCTGCACCAGGCTGGGAAGACTGAATCTGCAATAGGTAAGCAGCTTGGTTTGAAGAAATCAACTGTGGGAGCAATTATTAGGAAATGGAAGACATACAAGACCACTGATAATCTCCCTCGATCTGGGGCTCCACGCAAGATCTCACCCCGTGGGGTCAAAATGATCACAAGAACGGTGAGCAAAAATCCCAGAACCACACGGGGGGACCTAGTGAATGACCTGCAGAGAGCTGGGACCAAAGTAACAAAGCCTACCATTAGTAACACACTACGCCACCAGGGACTCAAATCCTGCAGTGCCAGACGTGTCCCCCTGCTTAAGCCAGTACATGTCCAGGCCCGTCTGAAGTTTGCTAGAGAGCATTTGGATGATCCAGAAGAGGATTGGGAGAATGTCAGATGAAACCAAAATATAACTTTTTGGTAAAAACTCAACTCGTCGTGTTTGGAGGACAAAGAATGCTTAGTTGCATCCAAAGAACACCATACCTACTGTGAAGCATGGGGGTGGAAACATCATGCTTTGGGGCTGTTTTTCTGCAAAGGGACCAGGACGACTGATCCGTGTAAAGGAAAGAATGAATGGGGCCATGTATCGTGAGATTTTGAGTGAAAACCTCCTTCCATCAGCAAGGGCATTGAAGATGAAACGTGGCTGGGTCTTTCAGCATGACAATGATCCCAAACACACCGCCCTGGCAACGAAGGAGTGGCTTTGTAAGAAGCATTTCAAGGTCCTGGAGTGGCCTAGCCAGTCTCCAGATCTCAACCCCATAGAAAATCTTTGGAGGGAGTTGAAAGTCCGTGTTGCCCAGCGACAGCCCCAAAACATCACTGCTCTAGAGGAGATCTGCTTGGAGGAATGGGCCAAAATACCAGCAACAGTGTGTGTGAACCTTGTGAAAACTTACAGAAAACGTTTGACCTGTGTCATTGCCAACAAAGGGTATATAACAAAGTATTGAGAAACTTTTGTTATTGACCAAATACTTATTTTCCACCATAATTTGCAAATAAATTCATTAAAAATCCTACAATGTGATTTTCTGGATTTTTTTTCCTCATTTTGTCTGTCATAGTTGACGTGTACCTATGATGAAAATTACAGGCCTCTCTCATATTTTTAAGTTGGAGAACTTGCACAATTGGTGGCTGACTAAATACTTTTTTTCCCCACTGTAGATCAAGATGCTAAAATAAATTGTAGAGATGAGCACAACAGGCGATCCCTAAATATGCATCCACCACATGTATCTCTCATGGTATTTTGTGGTAAATATACTGAACAAAAATATAAACGCAACATGCAACAATTACAATGATTTTCCTGAGTTACAGTTCATATAAGTAAATCAGTCAATTGAAATAAATTCTAATCTATGGATTTCACATGACTGGGCAGGGGTGCAGCCATGGGTGGGCCTGGGAGGGCATAGGCCCACCCACTGGGGAGCTAGGCTCAGCCAATCAGAATGAGTTTTTCCCCACAAAAGGGCTTTATAGCAGACCCAAATAATTGTCAGTTTCATCAGCTGTCCGGGTAGCTGGTCTCAGACGATCCCACAGGTGAAGAAGCCAGAAGTGGATGTCCTGGGCTGGTGTGGTTATACGTGGTCTGCTGTTGTGAGGCCAGTTGGACATACTTCCAAATTCTCTAAAACGACGCTTATGTTAGAGAAATTAACATTACATTCTCTGGCAGCAGCTCTGATGGACATTCCTGCAGTCAGCATGCCAATTACACTCCCTCAAGTTGAGACATCTGTGGCATTGTGTTGTGTGACAACTGCACATTTTAGTGTCCTTGTATTGTCCCCAGCACAAGGTGCACCTGTGTAATGATCATGCTGTTTAATCAGCTTCTTGATATGCCACACCTGTCAGGTGGATGGATTATCTTGGCAAAGGAGAAATGCTCAGTAACATGAATGTAAACACATTTGTGCACAACATTTGAGAGAAATATGCTTTTTGTGCGTATGGAATATTTCTAGGATCTTTTATTTCAGCTCATGAAATGTTCAGGATACATAGAAACAATAACTGACTGATGTTTTTGTCTTGCTATAGGTTCATGGGTGTGTGTGTTCAGGAAGGCCAACTCCATGCTCTGACTGAGGTAAGATGAACCACTGTTCTCCTTTGTGACTTACAGCCTTCTAATAGATGGCCTACACCTCAGAAACATGACTGTGCCGCTGGCTGTCATGTTTCAGGTTGGGACACTGTCTTCTTCTGTTTTTCATCCACTCTATGATGGAATGTGATTCTAGAAACATGATGGTTTCTCTAGCATCAGTATAGGCCTAAATGCTTTTTACTTGTAATGTAGCGAATACTGTCATATTGCTCATTGAGTCCTGTTGCAGTATGGTCAGTTTGTTATGTAATGTAAGTCTCAGATAAGTATAACCCACTGAAAGGTGACATCATAGCCATGATTATAATGAAAAGAAATTGTGAATGTTTATCAGGGGTTTTTCTTCAGGTGAACACTAAACAGTAACGCATCGCCCAGAAGGACAGCAACCTGTAATTGAAAGAACCTTGAGTTTTTCTGCATAGTTTACATGTGAGCAAATAAAGCTGTGTTGATGTTCTCAATGAAAACCCAGGGGATGGGTTCTATTAGGGCTATGGGTTATGTTTTCAAGCTTGACTTATTTTTAACCTGTCTGTGTGACTGAGTCGGCATGTGCGTGTCCATGTAATCCAAATAGATAACCTTGTGCTAATGAAAAGCGTTGATTAGTAAGGGGGAAAAGCTTCACGACTGACTGCCCCATCTGAGCCCAAGCCCTCGTGTGAAGTGAATGATAGCAGGAAGTTATCCAATATGTGGATCCATGGAGATGAAGACTGGGAGAGAGGGAAATGTCTCACACAGCAGTCTCCTGGGGCTGTGGTGTCAGCAGCCTCGAGCCAGGCTGTGAATACTGAAAACACGGCATCATGGGGTTATGTTTTGCTGCTACTGCTGTATAAACAGAACTAGCCGCTAGCTACCAGCACTGTCTGCTCTGGCTGGATCCTGATCTTAGTGACGGGCCTGACGGGTCTCCATGGTAGGAAATGAAGAGTCATGTTACTGTGCAGCCACAGGCTTAGAGATCCAATCACTCCTCAGGGCTCTACAGTGCAACCATTTACTCCCATATGCGCCTAAATATTTTGCTTTGTGACCTGGAATTTTAATTTCGGAGCACCAGTATGCCTAGAAAAATGAAGGATTCTAGCTTAATTACCTCATATATTTCATTGTGTTCCTACATTTCTTTGTGTGTGCCTACATTTTTTAATTTAGAATCACACGTGCTCCTTGTAAATAAAAGGTCAGCGTAGAGCCCTGCTCCTCCGACCAAAACTCCCTTGGCCTCCGCTGGCCCCGCCAGGGCCCGTCAGGTCGGCACACTAACCTCTGCTCTGCTTCCCACTGCCTGATAGACCTAGATTACACATTAGGCAAAGACCGATTAGGAGCATTATAATCTGGGTAATCCATGAGCCACTGGGGGATTAGACCATTATTTGAAGCTGCTCGCAGTGGTCACAAGAGACAATGAATTCCCATTTTCTTTCTGTCTTTCTTAGCTTTAATTCAGGAAGGCTCAAGGAAAGCCTTATCTAAAGCTAAGTGTATCAGTTAATGATTTCAAAAAATTGCACCTGCCTAGAACAGTGTTTTCCATTGGTACTTGGGGTAGCCAGCCAAATAGAAAAAGTAGCCAGCCAGGGAGTTCCGGGGAAATTCTTTTTTGAGCTCTATTTTGGTTGCATATGGTACATTCTAATACCTTGATTCCATCTGAAATACACAGATAAACGATTTAATACTTTGGTATTGAGTAGAAAGACATGACTTTGCAATTAAAATTACTGAAATTGTATAAATTCAGTGTGTTAGTAGATGTGGGTATTGTCTAGGCCTAGGCTTCTATGATCAGGACTATATTCTAAGTATGATGACCTTCTTTAACATTAAACCTGTCTTCTCTTGAGATTCAAGTCATGTTTACAGTTTTACTGCAAGATATGAATTGCCACAATGATGTTTGTTAAAATTATGTATTTTGTCTGCTGCGGACATAAAGGTAATATGGGTGACCTATACCATTAACAGTTTGGCCTGTCAATCAATCACTGTGGGTGAGACATTGAAGGAAGGCAGCAGATTATTAATCTTGTCAGAAAAACTAGTCTAGTCTACCCTTTCAATTTAGTTTGTGGCAAAAATCTAAGAGAAAAGGTTGTGTTGTGTTCTGTCAAGTAAACATATATCGTTTTTTTTATGCAAACATTGTCCGGTTTTGTGCACCTCCACTTTTCTACAAAGTCAGGCGCCCATGAATAGACCTACAGGTATGATTGAACAATGAAGCAGTTTGACATGGGCTTTGCTACACAGAACAAACTCAATCATCAAGTTTGCTGACTACACAACAGTGGTAGGCCTGATTACCAACAACGATGAGACTGCCTATAAGGAGGAGGTGATAACCCTAGCGGAGTGGTGCTAGGAAAATAACTTCTCCCTCAACGTCAACAAAATGAAGGAGCTGATCGTGGACTACAGGAAACGGCAGAGAGAGCAAACCCCCATCCATATCGAGGCCACAGTGGAGAGGGTCAAAAGCTTTAAGTTCCTCGGCATGCACATCACTGAGGACCTGAAATGGTCTCTCCACACCACAGGAGACTAAAGAAATGTGGCTTGGCCCCTAGACTCTCACAATCTTCTACAGAGGCAACATTGAGAGCATTCTGTCAGGCTGTATCACCGCCTGGTACGATAACTGCACCGTCCGCAACCGCAGGGCTCTCCAGAGGGTGGTGCGGTCAGCCCAACGCATCACTGGGGGCACACTGCCTGCCTTCCAGGACATCTACAGCACCCGGTGTCACAGGAAGGCCAAGAAGATCATCAAAGACCCCAGCCACCCGAGCCACGGCCTGTTCCTCCATCTAGAAGGAGGAGAGACCGTACAGGTGCATCAAAGCTGGGACCGAGAGACCTGATAAACAGCTTCTGTCTCCAGGCCATCAGACTGTTAAATATTCACCACTAGCCGGTCTCCGCCCAGTACCCTGCCCTGAACCTTAGAGACTGCTGCCCTATGTACATAGTCATTGAACACTGGTCACTTTTAATCATGTTCACATACAGTTTTACCCACTTTATATATATAAACTTTATTCTAGTTATGGCTCATCCTATATAACTACTGCTGTACACCTTTTCTATTCATATGCTGTCTATACACACCATTATACACTCAGTGGCCAGTTCACGAAAACGGTTCAATCCTACAGACAGTGAGTCACGTAGCAATGGCTTGCTATATAAAGTAGGCAAAAAGGCATCGAGGCATTGTTACTGTACGATTGAACGTTAGAATGGGCAAAACGAGTGACCTAAGCGACTTTGAGCGTGGTATGATCGTCAGTGCCAGGTGCGCCCGTTCCAGTATCTCAGAAATGGCCAACC
Organism: Coregonus clupeaformis; assembly: GCF_020615455.1. Lineage (NCBI taxonomy): Eukaryota > Metazoa > Chordata > Actinopteri > Salmoniformes > Salmonidae > Coregonus > Coregonus clupeaformis. Next base: position 15,988,994 of record NC_059212.1, read on the forward strand.
TTCTGGGTAATTCACACATGAGTGTCTAGGGTTTACCGAGAATGGTGCAACAAACAAAAAAACATCCAGTCAGCGGCAGTCCTGTGGGCGAAAACAGCTCGTTGGTTTGAGGTTGAAGTACAATGGCAATAATCATGCAAGCTAATAGGCGGGCCACAAACAGGCAAATAATGGCACAGTACAACAGTGGTGTGCAGAATGGCATCTCGGACCGCACAACTTGTCAGTCCTTGTCACAGATGGGCTATTGCAGCAGACGACCACACCGGGTTTGACTCCTATCAGCTAAAAACAAGAAGAAGATGTGGCTCCATTAAGCACGCGATCACCAACACTGGACAATTAAGGACTGGAAAAACATTGCCTGGTCCGAGGAATCTCGGTTCATGTTGCGTCATGCTGATGACAGAGTCAGGATTTGGCGTAAGTAGCATGAGTCCATGGCCCTATCCTACCTGGTGTCAACGGTACAGGCTGGTGGCGGTGGCGTAATGTTGTGGGAAATGTTTTCCTGGCACACATTAGGTCCCTTGATACCAATTGAGCAACGTTTCCATTCCCCAAAGAATTCAGGCTGTTCTGGAGGCAAAGTGGGGTCCGACCCGGTACTAGATGGGTGTACCTAATAAATATTCCGGACTGTGACATTGCTCATTCTGTATTTCTTGATTATAATTTTTTTACTTATTGGATTATGTGTGTGTTGTTTTGTATTGCTAGGTATTACTGCACAAGCATTTCGCTGCACCTGCAACATCTGCAAATTTGTGTACCCAACCAATAAACTTTGATTTGATTGAGAAAGCAGCAGCTGACTACTCCATTGTTGACACTTTAATCAAATCATTAGGCCTATATCAATATATTTACTAATACCAAATAAGTATCATGACATTAGTTTTTAAAACCTTCAATCTGTTTTCTTTTATCATATTTTGGACCAGAATGAGGCTCTCTCTCCACTGCCTATTGTTCCGTCAGTGAGGACTAAACAGCTTTATCGAATGTTTTCATAATTTATCTGCAGATAATCTCCAAAAAGCAGTAGTAGCCTACCAGTATGCAAATTGGGGAGCCAAATGAACGGCTCTCTCACCGATTCGGTTCCGTTCACCTTAAAGATAAGTTCAAAAAGAGCCATCCGTTCGCAAACAACCCATCACTAGGCTACATCAATGACTGTATGGGGCTACACTGACAAGTCACTTTAGCGGTCACAGGCAAGTCTCGACATGGGCTTCGAATCCTAGGAAAATACACACAAGATCTTTGGTTTACTTGTCCCAATGCAATACCCTGGACATATAACTACGTTGTATGATTTATGAATAGCAAAGGGATATATGAGATTGACTTTATTCAGTCAGTTCGACACCTTTTTATAAACTACTTTCGGTCATCCAATCAAATGACAGTAAATAGCCTATATGACCAATCTGTGGCTGGCTAAAGGCCTATGAAACACGCAAAATAAAATGTAAATGAATGTGCCATAAAACAATAATTATGTGGATTTCAACTCATCGTTACCACTTACATAACATGGGACGTGTAAATTCACGCACAGGAGACGACGAAGAAGCATCATGCTCTCCTTCCGTGAAAAGAAATTTGACCGCAACCAACCACAGCGCACAAAAATAATACAGGTTCCGAGAGTTGGGACAAACAGCAGACTAACAAAACAGAAGTTTGTCATTGCTGGCTTTTGACTGACAGGCGCATGTCATCGATGGCTGTGACTGACAGGCGCCTGTGCTATCAATAGATTGCTAGAAGATGCATATCGTTCATTCTAGTGGGAAAAGCCTATACTGACTTTTCTGACTAGCGAATTTAAACGTTTAAATGAAAAGAAGCCTAGTTAATGAAGTGGGGAAAAAGTAGCCAGCTGACAATGTCTGTTATCGGCTATTTAGCCGACAGCCGGCGCTTATGGAAAACACTGCTAGATTTGTTTCTCCATCAACATGTCCTGTTTAGACAGTCCCATTTTCACTGCCTGGGTTCTGCCCTTTTATCCTTTAGTCCACTACTCTTGCTCTCTGTGATCATGTGTCAATGTCCTTACGGTCCCTTCTCCAGGTTACTGTGTCAGGGTTTGGGGTGGAGGTGAGTTGATGTGGCCTTGTAACCTTGAGCAGGCGTCGCTCCCTGTGTGCCTAACTTTGGTCTTGGCTCACTCTGATCTGGAGACTCTCGTCTCTAAACCTACTGGGTGCATGGAGTGCATCATGTCCACACAGACCGACTGGCAGCAGGATTTGTCTGGGCTTTACCCCTGTGAAGTGGAGGCTCCTAGTGGAGCGCTAGGCTGGCAGACAACAGATGCGGGGGGCTACAGAGGAATTTGTAAGGCAAACAAGCTGTAATCGTCTCCTGCGTCTGGCCTTGGTTTGGGGATGGTCTGCAGGGCAGGGGGAGAGACCAGACAGAGACCGAGGGGGTATGGGTTAGTGTAGAGGATTACAGCGTGCTGGGCTTTCAGTGCCTTAGACCAAATGACATGCGCACACACACTTGAGTTTATTTGTGTGTTTCTAGGTTTACTTATTATTAGGCCTACTTCAAACATTCTACCTGAACAAAGGTAGAAGACTGAAGCACATGTCAAAAGTGAGTGATGCTGTAACCTCCACTTTGGGCAGACTAAATTCCATTGAAAGGTTAAGCAGTAAAAAGTATTGGCTAAGGGAGTTTAGTCTTTGTTCACATACGTCATTTATTTACAGTTCCAACTGGGAGGAGACACAGACGCGTTTGACTAATATATTTTCTAGATGTCCTGAATGAATTCATTGACAGTTTGCCAAGAAACCTAAAACACACCAGTCTAAAATCACAAGGGAGGCCCAGAAAAATCTGGTCAGTCAAGGGACCCCAGTCTCTCTTTTCGTTACCCTTGTCTACTTCAATTTCTATCAGTAGTTATTTTCCACATTTTTGTTGTTTTGTGGATGGATGAATCATTCTACACTACATGATATACTGTAGGTTAGGCTAGTTCTGTGTGGGACAGCCAAGCCTTTCCTGTTTAGAGCCGACATGCACAATGTAAAAGAGAGCTACTTTTAAAACCACTTAGTGGATTTCCACTTCACTTAGCTTTCCCTGCAAGCAGGTAGTCCCGTTTGTCTGTCACTGGCATTGTCCCCAACTATGTTTAGAGCGCTCAGAGTAACTCGATTGACTTCTTTAACCTGTCTTCCTGAATGGGGCGGTGCTTAGCCCCAAATGACCAACAGGATGCTGTAACAATGTCTGTACAGAACCGTACCTCATATCTCAATACCTCATATAGAGTATGTACAGGATATAGTCATTGAATTCAATAGAATGTACATTTACTGATAATGTGTACTTTTTCCTACCCAGGTTTTGCTCACGTCGAGGTGAAAGCCTGTGACATAGGATAACTTTCTCCTGAACTTTAATTTGAAACCGTCCTAAATTGTTCTATTGTTTTCCCTATCTCTCTACCTTTCTGCAGTACATCAATGGTGGGAACCTGGAACAGCTGCTGGACAGCAACAAGCCTCTGAGCTGGGCTGCCAGGGTCAAGCTGGCCTGTGAGATTGCCAATGGCCTAGGCTACCTGCACTCCAAAGGCATCTTCCACCGGGACCTCACTTCCAAAGTGGGTGGCAGTTAACTGTGGCTGGATGCGTCTGAAATGTGGTGCTCTATAAAGGGAATAGGGTGCCATTTCAGATGCACCTGTGTTTCCTTTCTAAAACAGAATAATACATCTAGTCAGCCTTAATGTACCGTAACGGGTGTGTTCCAGTGTGTTTTCTTCAAACCATGGGAGTTGGGACCTGGTTTCCTCGCATAGTACTTGATGTTATTGTGATTATCTGGCTATATCGGTTTCTTCAATTGCGGGTTGAAACTGAGCCACATGGGGCTTTGACTCATGGGGCACCTCTTGAGTTGAATCTAATCGACCAACACTCTTTGTTTGGTGGCTATGTGATTTAGTTTATTTCTGATTCAGTTCAAGTATGACTGATTTGAGCATTAACTCTGAAAACTTTCCCATTTCCTCCATAAATGTCAGTCATTTTAGAAGCTCATAATGGAATTTGTGCTCACTGTCCTCAGAACTGCCTGATCAAGTCTGATGAGAACGGCTACACAGCAGTGGTCGGAGACTTTGGTCTCGCTGAGAAGATTCCCAGCTATGAGTAAGTCATTTCCACGGAAACGGTTATATATTAAACAGGAGCCAGTGCTATACAAACACAATGTTGGTTGACATTCATTGCTTAAACAGTTTTTAGCACGATACATAAGATAAAGATCAACACTGAAATTGAATCCCACGGTTTAATCAACAAAAACTCAAAAAATAAAATCTAGATTTGCTCCTTTGAGTGGAAGTCCAGTGAAATGTCTCTGTACTAAATGAATGTGGGGCTGGGAGGTAAAGGGATGGAGAAGTGCCAGTAGGAGAGGGTCATTTGATTAGGCAGGAACATGAAGTACTGTTCAGGAATAAAGTGGCGCGCTAGGCTAATAATACCAGAGCAGGTTAAGAAGGTCTCTCTCTCTCTCTCTCTCTCTCTCTCTCTCTCTCTCTCTCTCTCTCTCTCTCTCTCTCTCTCTCTCTCTCTCTCTCTCTCTCTCTCTCTCTCTCTCTCTCTCTCTCTCTCTCTCTCTCTCTCTCTCTCTCTCTCTCTCTTCTCTCTCTCACGACTTCAGTATTACATATTAATCTGATCAAGAATCGGCCTTCTTTCAAAACAAAGTTAGAGAGAAAGAACAAATATTTTGGTTTGTCTAATTGTTGCGATAAATATTGCAAAAATAGTCATTGTGTGATGTACTGTAATGAATTGCATTATTCCCTCACCCAAAAGGCTTGTAAACTCCCAGTCTGTTTATCTTCCTGTACTTGTGTTGTGCCTGCAGTGGTGAGGGGGAGAAGTTGGCTGTGGTTGGCTCTCCCTTCTGGATGGCCCCTGAGGTGCTGCGAAATGAATCCTACAATGAGAAGGTAGGTCCCTGATCTCTAACCCTTGACCTCTACTCTTGACAGGACTGGTCAGGACCACTGGTCTGATACACATCAACCCCCCAAGCTAAGAACTCATCTCAAACGTCTGTCTCTCTGTTTTCTTCCATTTCCAGGCGGATGTGTTCTCCTACGGTATTGTCCTCTGTGAGATTATTGCCCGAATACAGGCCGACCCCGATTACCTTCCTCGCACTGAAGTGAGTATTGCTCCGTTTCCTCAGTCCTCCTCATCCCCTTGATACATCACGTTACATAAGACTAACACTCATAAGACTCATGTCTGGGATCTAGTTGAAATGACGTTGGCACCAGGGGTGAAGAACAGCTTTTTCAATATGTTGGGTTAGATGCCAAAAACAGATTAACATAGATGAAATCCCAGTATGAATTTCCTGTCTGACCTCTCTCTCCACTCCCTCCTTGATAGAATTTTGGCCTGGATTATCATGCCTTCCAGCACATGGCAGGAGACTGTCCTCTTGACTTCCTGCAGCTGGCCTTCAACTGCTGCAACGTGAGTGAGCCCTCAATCTCTCAATTTTCCAAAAACACAAAACTGATTCCAAAATCTTTATTTTCTTGTGTGGGATAGAAACTAGAACACAATCTGATTTAGCAGTACCCCTGATCTTGTTTGACCTGGCTGCTGTATCCCCTCCCTTTCCCCCCACTCCTCACCATGTCCGTGTCCACTTTCTCCAGATGGACCCCAAGCTGCGACCCTCGTTTCCTGAGCTGGTCAAGAGGCTGGAGGAGATCCTGTGTCGGTTGAAGGCCGAGGAGTCTGAACAAGAGAGGATCCCCCTCAGCGGGGACAACGATAAGAAAACCTTCCCTAAAGGTGATGCCTCCAACCACCTCATATCTAACCCCTTCAGAAGCCTGACTGCCATGGCAGTGGAACTGTTTCATGTAATGATTCTTGAAGATCATTTTATGAGGATAGCATAAAATTTGCATGATCAAAACATCATTTTATGAGGATAGCATAACATATGCATGATCAAAACCATAAACATCACCACCTAATAAACTCCCTAAAACAATACAAACTGTGTAAAGATGCCCCTCAGCTACCCATTTCCCTTCAATGTACATTTCCACTGGCAATAAAAGCTTGCCTGGCATGACTGCCATGTTAGCCCGCAGTCCTGCACCACTTGACACCCAGTTTCCATGTAATGGCTGCACAGTGCAGACCAATGGTTTCTTGGAACCAGGAAGAAGCTATTAACCAAGCAGCAGTGGGGCTGCCTCCCAAATGGCACCCATTCCCTTTTATAGTGTAATACTTTTGACCACAACCCACACTATATAGGGAATAGGGTGCCATTTGGGATATACCCCAGGTCTGCTCTAAATAGGTACAGTGGCAAGCCAGGGATGTCCTTTCCCTCCCCAGCGCTGTCCCAAAGAGTCCCCTCAGTCCTTTCCTCTACATTTAGGATGCAGTGTCTGTTGCAGGTTCAAGTTGCCTTACAATTTAGCATGACGTAAACCTCTTAACCTCTTGAGTGTTTCACAATCACCCGATTCTGTGAAGCAAAGAATAAGATATAGTATGGTTATTTGTTGTTAGGTGGAAACCACCATGTATCCTTTGAGTAGGTTGTAAATCATTTGTCTTTTCTCAGATCCTATTTTATTTCTAATTTGGTTCAGGGGCCATTTGGAATGTTAGGGCTGGGCTTTGTTTTTGTTTAGCTGGCTTTCATTCCTCGGCCGGTCCCTCCTTCTTCACTGTTTGTTTACCTTCTGCATCTACATTCTCTGAGGCCCCAGTCCACTTTAGTATTTCTACTTCATATCTTAATTATTGGCATTCACATAATGTTTTGATCTATGCCATTTACTTCAATGTAAGAATTTGGCTGTGCCTTGTTTATTTCTCATGCCTGTACTGTATATCTTTGCATATATTGCCCCTTGGTGGTTACATTGGGAATGAACACTTCAAAACAATAATGTGTTGTGGAGTAGAGATTTGACTGTTGCCACTCTGTCTGTCTCTCTGTGTCTCTGTCTCGCTCTCTCTCTGTCCAGGTGACAAGGTCCAGGGGATTAAGAGGTTGAACCCGTTGGGTCTGCAGGATGATATGATCTCTCCCAAATCACCCCGTCCTCGCCGCAACATCTGGCTGTCCCGCAGCCAGTCAGACATATTTTCCCGCAAGCCCAGCCGTAAGGTGAATGTCCACGACCCCTACTACAACCCGGGGCCCAGGGCTGCGCCAGGGGCCCGCAAGATCAACCCCTTCAATGCCCGCGAGGACCTGTGCGGAGGCAAAATCAAGTTCTTCGATGTGCCCAGCAAGTCTGTGTTCTCCCTGATGTTCGACCTGCACTCTCCCCAGGACAATGTGTTCTCCTCTGGGACCCAGATCCACTCTGGAGCCCCCGTCCACCCGGGTATGTGGCAGGAGACCTGGTTTACTGGCAGACAGTGCCGCTCTCTGCCCGCCTCCCCCCAGCTGGCCCTCTTGGACGGCTGCTGCCCCCTTTCTGCCACCGTCTCCAAGTGTGACCCGGCCCAGCTGGGCCAAGAGGTCCGACAGAAGGTGCTCAGCGCCTGGGCCAGGAAATATGCTGTGATGGAGATCCCTCCTTACTGTGGAGGGAAAGAAACAATACAGGAGGAGAACAGAGTAGATGAGAGCTGGTCTCTCTCTCCCAAGCCCAGTGACAGTACAGAGGCTATGGACTGCTCCAGCAGCCAAGGGAGTCCAGAGGAGGACAACGTCAAGGGCAAACACTTCTGCTGCCCAATGCAGGCCCAGAATGGAGGCCCAGTGGGGGACAGTAGGGACGCAGTGTCTGAGGAGATGGAGGCTGAGGACCAGGAGGGCATGCAGCATCAGGGCACTCCCTGTCCAACTGTCACCATCAGCCCACCCACAAACAGAGACCATCTGAATCCCATTGTACTGATGCCATGTACGGCCCCACAAACCTCCACAGAACTGCCCTCTAAGTGTGACATCATCTAGGTCTAAAACAGGTCAAGGAGAAAGGAGCTTTGTGTGAACTCGTTTTTAACCTAGAGAGAGACGCTCCTCAGATAGGAATGATGCCGTGTGATGATGATCGATGCTCTGCAGATTATTTCTTTATTTTTTAAAGATTTATATTTAATATACTGAGAAAGATGTGTATTTTATTTCTTTAAAAAGGCGCCCCTAAACCAGGGGTCTCATAATTCCTTGCGGTTCTGTGTGTATGCTGGTTTTAAATCACTGCCTTCTCGTTGATGTTCAGTGGTTTTATTGTGTTTATCTTCTGCCGCATGGGGAAATGTAGGAGAGTAGATGTATATGATATTAAAGTAACACTCCAGGGAGAAAGGGTTGGGGTCTGAATGGGAAAACCGCATACTCACTGCCTTTCCAACATTGAGACCCCTACCCCTGCTTCATCGTGATTAGTGGTATTTCTGTACTAGACAATTGTGCCTGCCAGAAAGGAGAGTCCAAGCCATGGTGTAGAGAATAAATCCAGAACATATCAAGGCTAGTTAATGAGTGTGGTTCACCAGACTGAGGTCTCTTATGGAGAATAAAAATAATTGACATTAGAGTGCACTTAAACTTGTAGTAAAACCTAATACTTTGTGTAAATGTACACTCCCACGTGCACCGGAAATTGTTTAAAGGTACGTACAAACATTTTATGATTTAAATGTTTGGTATACACTGAGTGTACAAAACATTAGGAACAACTGCTCTTTCCATAACAAACTGACCAGGTGAAAGCTATGATTCCTTATTGATGTCACCTGTTAAATCCACTTCAGTGTAGATGAAGGGGAGGAGACCGGTTAAAGAAGGATTTTTAACCCTTGGCTTTTGTATGTATGCCATTCAGAGGGTGAATGGGCAAGACAAAATATTTAAGTGCCTTTGAACGGGGTATGGTAGTAGGTGCCAGACGTACCGGTTTGAGTGTATCCAAAACTACAACACTGCTGGTTTTTCACACTCAACTGTTTTCTGTGTGCATCAAGAATGGTCCACCACCCAAAGGACATCCAGCCAACTTGACACAACTGTGGGAAGCATTGGAGTCAACATGGGCCAGCATCCCTGTGGATGCTTTCGACACCTTGTAGAATCCATGCCCTGACGAATTGAGGTTGTTCTGAGGGCAAAAGGGGTGGGGGTGCAACTCAATATTAAGGTGTTCCTAATGTTTTGTACATTCCGTGTATGTTGGTGTGCATGGTTTCTTTCAGTTGACACTGCATACAGAAATACTTATAGATTTTGAACACCAGTTTCATCACATTTACTTTTGTTTTCACTGTACTTTTGTCCATCCTCCATCATGAAAAATGAGAGCTCTATGAATAGAGGAATGATATGTTGTGTTGAAAAGTTGTGGAATTGGGTGTGGCTTGAATGTGTGTAGTTTTGGAATGTGTGATCCACCACACTTATGTTGAGGTGGGTCCTATTTTGGCAAATGGTCTTAAGTTGACAGCTCTGTTGGGTATAAGCAGCACTAGTTAGCAGCACTAGTTAGCATGGCTGGATCACTCCCACTTTTTGGTTCACTACTCCCTTGGCATGTTTTGGTCTACTGAAATACTCCAGTCTAACTACTTTTATAGAAAATTGCACATGAAAGGAAAACATTTTAGTAAACTCTTGTTTATTACTACATTTCTATGCAATAAATTTAAACTGCATCAGGATTGTTTTACATAGTGTATCTATTTTGATATAAAAAAGGAATAGATTTTACGTCTTACTCTGTATGCAATTTGTCTATTAAGGCATGTGTGGATGCCACGCCGTGATTGAGATGTTTGCCAATGTTAGAACTGTCCTTACTTTGTATTTTCAGTTATTTTCCTCCCAGTCTTGGCTGATTTTATGACCATGTATTGGTATGTAACAGGATGTTTCAGCCAAAGCTCAAGAGTTTTGAATTAAATTGTACCTTTTTTTTTTTTTTACGTTGATAAAGGAACATGCGTCTGCAATCGTTTTAAAATAAATGCTTAACTTTAGCATCTTATGCTTATTTCAGTGTGATCCTATGAACGTAGTCATACTGACTGCACTACAGGCTGATGAGAGCTAATGTGAAATAAGAGCTCACTTTTCTCTTTTCCTGCCAAACCTCACATCAAGTTGTTTTCAAGACTCATAAATTACCATGTTTGTCATATAACCAAGGAAAAGCCTTTTTATTGAAACATAATACTGTATCAACAAACATTAAAATGTCTAACTAAAAAGGCTTTATTATAAACAGGGAATACATTTGGAATACATTTGTTTACCCAGTTCCCTCTGCTTTGCTAGCCACACTGCTAGAAAAACTCTTTCCCCACACAATGTCCATCTTGTGCATGTGAGCCTTGGAGGACTTAGAGAAGGTGCTCTTGACAATATGCATCGGGACAGACTTACCACTGAGGTAAACCTTGTTCAGGCACTCAGGGAGCCAGGACTCTGAACCCGGTGACTCACCTACTCTCTCTGTCAGAGTGGCGGCATAAGAGAAGATGTAGCCGGTCATGAATGCATCAAACCCTGCCCGGTGGGTACCTCCCTCCAGCTTCTTCCTCATGGACTTTTCTTTCTTTGCTGCATCCGGTGTGGCCAGAGGCTGTGGCTCTGACACTCCATTTTCTTCTTCCTTTGCTGCATCTGGTGTGGCCAGAGGCTGTGGCTCTGACACTTCATTTTCTTCTTCCTTTGCTGCATCTGGTGTGGCCAGAGGCTGTGGCTCTGACACTTCATTTTCTTCTTCCTTTGCTGCATCCGGTGTGGCCAGAGGCTGTGGCTCTGACACTTCATTTTCTTCTTCCTTTGCTGCATCTGGTGTGGCCAGAGGCTGTGGCTCTGACACTCCATTTCCTTCCACCTTTTCTTTGTCAGTCTTAATTTCTTCATCTGCAGACACAGCCTGTGGCTCTGCGACTCTGTTGCCTTCCTCCTCTACCTTCTCTGTAATTTTCTCACCGCTCTCTGACCCCTGTGCCGGAGTCCCATCTACCTGCTCTGTGACAGGGGTAGGTTTGCTGTCTGTGGCAGGGATCACCTGGTCTGGGCCCTGCTCTCCATCATTCAGCTCCATATGGGCCTGCTTATTATTGGGGGCACCTTCAAAGTCAACGTTCCCCTGAGAAGAGTTTTTTCTTTTCCTCTTCCGTTTCTTTTTCTTTTCCACCTTGTTTTTTTCATCGTGCTGGATGATGAGGTCTGTGTCATGTGACAAGGGACACTGTGACCCATTGGGGCACCAACCGTAAGCCTGCCAAATACAGAAGACGTTAAGTTAGTGATAAATTGGACTGATTTACTTGACTTAACTGTATGCAAGCATTGTGTTATCTTGCCAACCCCCATTGTCACACCTCTGAGAAGCAAAGGTTCTGTTGTCTTTACAGGTCTGACATCTGATTGGAGGTTAACTTTACAGTAATGCTATTGGTCAACAACTCAGATTTTGAATCCAAACAACTCAGATGCTTATAAAAGGGTCTTAGATTCATTGTCTTTCACTTTTTTGTTCCTGAACTGCTGTGGTGAGATACCTACACACTCTCTCTCACGCAACATGCTTAGAATAATGCTTTGTAACTTAAGCTCTATATGTGAATCCATTCATTTTACAAAGTTATTAAATAATACTTGCTTTGATATTCGCTCCTCATGACCATTCCTTGATCTTAGTCTGCTAAATGCATAATACTTGATTGCACATGGTTTACATAGTCTCTTGCATATTGCTCTTTATCTTATGTAGGCAGATAATTAATTGAATGGGTTAATTGCATAGTCTTATTAACGAGTTGCATGTGGGGTGTATATATATATAATATACTTATGATAAATATTACCCCACTACACTTGTGTCAGCTGAAGTGTAACAGGGTCATGATGCAGAGTCAAGACACTGCATTGTTCAGATTAAGTTTATCATTAGAAATATGGCTTGGTTATACACTAGTTATTGCAAAATAACAGAGTCCATGAAGTGCCCCAGTGCTGATCATTATGTCACACACATTTTAGAGATCCTTTAAAACAGAATCTGGGCTTGCCTACAAGTTTGAGAAGTGATGTACTTACAGAGAAGCGCTGGCAGACATTCAGCGGTCCCTCGAGGCTAGACCCGGCCAGACAGGGCCTGTAGTCCACATAGCTGGACAGGTGGCCTGAGTATTTGCAAAACTCCAGGAACAGATGGCGTCCATTACCACCAACCTCAAGAGACTTGCTGTTGTCCAATTTACTGTGAAAAAAAAGGAAGAACACCAAAAATACTGTAACTACTTCCTTGAATGTGTAGTAGTATGGGTGGAAATAAGTCATATTTAGAGTTTAGTATACTTACCATTTCTTGTAGGCATACTCTAGGTAAGAGGCAGCAAAGCGCAGCTCATACTCTGTGGCGTACTTGGTGTCATATATCCCAGCTGGGAACATCTGGGACAGGTCAGCAGTGAAAGTGGCAAGTTTATCTGGCAGGTGGGCATAGAAGCACTGATATAGGAATACCATGTCGATCAAGCCATTGTGTAGAACCAATGGCTTGCGAGCACGCAGGAGTTCTACAAACAGCATCCGCATGTTCATTCCATGGGCATCCCCTCCCTGGATCAAGAAAGGAACAGAACTCTGGATCACTTCACCACTTAAAGGTAACAATAAGGAATAGTCCACGATCTATGACTGATCACAACAAAATCTTGATCTCACCTTGTCATTGCCCTTGAGATAAGGGACACCTTCAGCATATTGTTTGTTGAAGTCAAATCCATGTTGCACCAGGAACTGCACAGACTGTGGTTCAATTACGTACTCCTCATCGCAGAGCAACGTCAGGTTGTACACCTGAACAAGGTACGTATCATCATCCTGGAAAGAGATAATACATAAATTAAAATAATGTAACATTTGATGTTAAACTTTCTGAATGTCAAAATGTGCAAAGGATACATTTACCTTGTTTTCACGTTTCTTATAACAAGCAAACCCAAGGGAGAGAATGGAGCGTGTGCGAGCTGCATTGCATATGGCTTTGTAACGCTCCTCTATGCATCTTAAAATGAAAACAGAGATAGATCCAATGTAAAACTTGAGATAGCATAGTGAAAGTACATTGGGTAAACCCAATTGAATTAAATAACTTTTTGACAGCATCCCTTTTGATTTAAACAAAACTGTCCATACATGTTTGCCCATGGAAGAAGTGGTCAGAAAGTGACTTTTTGGACCTGAATGCCAAAACATTCAGGAGATAAAGGTGCTCAAAGTTGACCCATTTTGCATACCCCACCATACCATGGAGACATCAGTCTTTCTTCATCACCGGAAAAGATAAACGGCTGAGATTGATCATCATTTAAAAGATTACAAACTGGTTTTTTATCAAAATGATGTCAGATTTTGATATATTTGCATATGTTAGACCCTATTTCACGTCTGAAGTTTTTGTGTAGTGCCCACCATCGGTTGAGACAGCATGCTCTTGAATACAGGGCGGCTGTCATTTCAATCATATAAATAGATTTCATAGAATAGACCTATCCCTTCAGACCACTGCAATTTTGCTGGTACACCATTGAAATGTAAATTGAATTGAAATTTGAACTTCTAATTAGTACAACAAAGATGAAAGCCAGTCCACCCACTGTCGAATATCAACTTAAATCATCATGTCTTTTCTATGATCTATATTTCAAGAGGTTTCCTATGGAGGATTGACAGTATATAATAATAATATGCCATTTAGCAGACGCTTTTATCCAAAGCGACTTACAGTCATGCGTGCATACATTTTTGTGTATGGGTGGTCCCGGGGATCGAACCCACTACCTTGGCGTTACAAGCGCCGTGCTCTACCAGCTGAGCTACAGAGGACCACAGTATAATTTAAAACAACCGATATTCCCATTCAAGTCAACATTCTCTTATGTATGGACCTCCAACCATCTTTGTGGTATCATTTGAAAGTTGACATTTCAATTTTATTCCCATTTTAGTACTTTTATCAGCCAAAACATGACACCCACCCTGTATCCAAGAGCATGTTGTGTCTGAACCACACAACACAAAAACCTTAGATTATGTAAAATAGGGTATAATCTACAACATGTGCAAATATGAAGAAAACCCCCCAGATGTTACTAACCTGATTCATCTTATCAACCTGTTAATTATTAGAATCAGGTGTGCTAGATTAGGGTTGGAGCAAAAACCTACAGGACAGTAGGTAGCTCTCCAGGAACAGGGTTGGGCAGTCCTGGGTTAAACAATGATTACATTTTTATTTTAAAATAATAATAATAATAATAACAATACAATAGTTTGACAACCCTGTGTGTAAGCTTTTAAATTATATAAATCTCAGCCGTTTGAAAATATGGATGTCTCGTGGTATGATGGGGTATGAAAAATGGGTCAACTTTGAGCACCTCTTGATTATTTTGGCACTCAGGTCCAAAAAGTCGCTTTCTGAATGGATGGTTTCGTTCAAATCAAAAGGGGTGCTGTCAAAAAGTGACTTAATTCAAATGGATTTACCCCATTAGCTACATTAAATAATGAAGAAAAACACAGAATCAACCACACTCACTCTGCCAGCAAAGCTTTTCTGCTTCCAAGGCCACTCAATTCCTGAAACAAAACAGAATGCAGACAGAATGAGTGTCAATGGGCCTACATAAAGGTTTTTAACACAATGTACAGAACGTAAACAATGCATGTAAGTCACCCACAGCTATGTTTGTCTGCTAAACTCGCTGTAACACTTACTGTATCCAGTGCAATGTAGGAGGCAGTCTTGATTGCAAGGACCATTGCAGGCCACAGTTCTTTGAAATTATCATTCTGCACATCAATAACAGGGACTACCATGGAGGATGTCATAGCTAACTTGTTAATATTTTGGAGCACAACCAAAATGTTCAACTCAGTGTAAGCTAGCTAGTTAGCTAGTGAAGCTAACTGAACACTGTGGCGGAAGTGACTATACTTATTGAATGGTCAGGGAACTCATTGCAGAAGGTTTTCGGTTGTCCAATGAAAGCTTTCTGTTCACTACTATGCGATATTCTTCACGTTTGTCGGATTGCATTGATTCGTTTGTCAATAATAGTTTTCAGGGAGGAAGACCCAAATTCATGGCAAGAATGAAGCGCAGGTTCAGCTGTAAACATCCAACGAACGTGGTCTGAATGGGGTCCTCACAGATGTTACACCAACAACACACAAAGGACCCCAGTAGGAGTGTACAAAGTTTTCCAATTCAAAATTTAAATATTCGTTAATACCTTTCTATAATCACTAAATTTTCAATATGGGGACAATGTCGACTAAATAGACGTTGTATATTTTGTTAATCTGCATAATTCGAAATTTAATTAATGCTATTGTATACTTCTCTTGAATAAATATTTAAAGCATGCAGTGTAATGGCCAGCGCAACCCTGTGACGTCAGCAAACAACCGTTGAGGACAAGTGCGCCATTTTGGCTCAAACAAAGTCGGAATTGATTTACTTTGCAATTTGATATTATTTGGCATGCTAACATCGCTTAATATTTTTGTGAATCTTTGGGATGAGATAAAATATCTTATGTGAGCTCATGTTTCAACCCATGTTGTATTTAGTTTTGTTTCCTATGAGAACAAGTGTAAAGTTCTGTTAGCATTAGCCTCAGCTAGCTACATGCTAGCTCTGTCGTTTGATTGCAAACACTGGCTCTATAGTTAGCTTGCTAGCAAGCTACATTTAGCAGTTTTTGACTTGTTAGCTCGATAGGTATGGGTGGGTGCTCCGCTCCAAATTGCTCGAACTCAACAACCATTGGGAAGCAACTGTTTCGTTTTCCAAAAGAGCCCATACGCAAGAATAAATGGCTTGTAAACTGCCGGCGTAATTTTGTACCAACTCCACATTCCAGACTGTGCCAGGCAAGTTTATGGGTGACCAACGTTACTGGCTAGCTAGTTTAGTCCACCAGTCAACAGTTTCCCAACTCCAAATTAGGACAACAAAACATGTTGACATGTTTATCTACACTTTTAATATCATAACCTAATTGATTGAATGCAATATATAATGCACCAAGAGAAAATACATCGATATTTAGCTAGCTAATCCTACAGCTATGTCTTCTTGCAGGACCATTTTGAGCTGAGTCAGTTTGAAGAAATCGCCAGGTCGCCAGCAGGGGGAAAGAAGCTGAAACCAAACGCTATCCCCACTCTTTTCCATGTGCAAAATCCACCTTATCCCATCACCCCACAGATAGTGCTACCACTCAAACCAGAGCCAGGTAACTTTACTTTTTTCTTTATTTCTTAAAATCACAATAACATCTGTGAAATTAGATATTGACACATTATCAGATAGCCTACTATTGTCAGATAGTAGTAGGCCTAATGCAAATGTTGGTCCAGTTGAGCTAACACACAACTGATTGTAACAGTGGATCAAGTGAGTGATTTGGGTGTGTTGTTTAATGTTCTCTGTATACCAAGTGGAGAGGGATCTGAATGTGGGGGATCATGGCTACGCAAGGCGACAACCAACTCTGGGCATGGAGGAAGATGCTGATGAACTACACAAGGCAGAGGAACGTCCCTGCACCCATTGTCAACCTTACAAAACCCTGCTGGAACAAGAAATGCAACACACTGCCAGACTTCAGAAAGAGGTGTGTTGGTAGCTCCTTTTTCCCAACTATTTCAAACTATTGCCTCATATTTCCTAAAACATCTTTCTCTAGTCAAACCTTTTCAGTGTGAAGTATTGTTATGTTATGTGAAATTATACAATGGACCCTTTACGCTTTCAGTCATAAGAATTATCTCACAGAGAAGAACAACAAAACATTTTGTGAGAATCTTTGAAAAGATAACACCTCCTCAACATGTTATCTTGTGTGCAGGCTGAGGAAATGAAGAAGAGGATGTTCAAACTGGACAGAATAGAGAGGGGCCTCCAGACATTTCTGTATGAAGACCAGATCCGTGCCCTGACCCTGACCAAGCGTTCCCGGAGAGCTGTGTGGTCCCACGAGACAGTCCTGAAGGCCCGTAAGATCCGATGTGCAGTCGGTGCCAAGGGTTACGAATTCCTTCGGGAGTTAGGCTACCCTTTGCCCTCTTATAGAACTTTATGTAACCGCCTGGAGGAAAAAATCATGGTGACGACAGCCATGGGCTGTGATGAGCTTGCAGAGCTTGGTCTAGGAATCATATCCACATGTGACAGTCCAGAGGGAGATGGGGACAATGAGGAGGCTTTCATTGGAGTGATGTCATGACTCATGAAAGAGAGATTTTCGATCAATTTGTTTGAATGTGTGTTTCATTTTGAAGGATGTAACGCAAAATGACAGGACAATATAGCAAAGACTGATGACAGCTAGTAGGCCTATGTGGTGAAGAAAATGTGGAAGCATATGCACAATGGGAGATGTTTGTGTTAAAGCATTCTTGGTTCTGGACTTGGTTTCATATAAAAGTGGTTTTTAGAATGGTTTACTCATGCTAAAGAATTTTGTGTTTATTTTGGGGATGGAACATAAGCGCCTTCAAAACAATAAAGAGCAGCAGTCATCTCCCTTAAAGCTGCAATCAGCAGTAGAAACAATAACAAAGTGACCTCAGTAAAAAGCTGAGGGATGGAGCTTGAGGAATTGAATCACTCTCAAATTCATAGACAGACCTATGGATGCAAGGATTGACCATCCATGATATCAAATTATAGTTTTAATGTTTTGAGGCTATATAGTGTTTGTTTACATTTTCTTTGTCTACAAACATTGGAGTAAAACAAGCTTATATTTGGAGTTCTAATGGGGCACGACAGTTGAACTAAGCTCATGAGGCATTTATAAGTTATATTCTTCAAGAATGAATGGGTACATATCATTAATTTATAAGTCCAAAAATTGATGTAGCAACTGCTAATTGTCCCTTTAAGCTTTGAAGCTGCAATTTCAAACCACCTTTCTGTGCTCAATGTGGGGTCATAATTCAGAAGCTATGCTAATCATTTGCTGTACACCTTTTGTCTTCAGCTGAGAATGTTTGACAAATGCAAAGGAACAGCAGAATTTTAACCACTGTTTGCAGAGTTTTTAGTTGCCCTTCATTGTCACTTATGTTAAGTGGACAAATTGGAGGATTCGTTTGTATTTTGTAATGGGAATCAGTTTAGCTGCATTTGGAAACTGCAATGCAGTATACAGCCATTGGAGAACTGGTAGCTGCAGTGTATACTGGCTGCGCCTCCTGAACTTAGGTTGAATAACCTGAGGCTTATTTTGTTACAATCACTAATGGGATATTAGCCAGCAAGCAGAACAGCAAGCAGAACCTCTGGGTGGGAGGAGGTTTGTAGACAACACACTAAAGAGGCAGGAGAGTATACAGTACCCTTATCAAAACAATGGTACTGTAGAAGAATAAAGAAATCTATCAAGTAGGGCTGGGAATTGCCAGGGACCTCATGATACAATATTATCACGATACTTTGGTGCCGATACAATATGTATTGCGATTCTCACGATTCTGTATTGCAATTCGATGTTTGGTATTTTATTAGGATCCCCATTAGCTGTTGCAGCAGTTACTCTTCCTGGGGTCCACACAAAACATGAAACATTACATAATACAGAACATTAATAGACAAGAACAGCTCAAGGACAGAACTACATCTATTTTTTTAAAGGCACACGTAGCCTACATATCAATACATACACACAAACTATCTAGGTCAAAAAGGGGAGAGGCATTGTGCCGTGAGGTGTTGCTTTATCTGTTTTTTGAAACCAGGTTTGCTGTTCATTTGAGCAATATGAGATGGAACGGAGTTCTATATAATACTGTATGCTTTCTTGAATTTGTTCTGGATTTGGGGACTGTGAAAAGACCTCTGGTGGCATGTCTGGTGGGGTAAGTGTGTGTGTCAGAGCTGTGTGTAAGTTGACTATGCAAACAATTTGGGATTTTTAACACAATCTTTCTTATAAAAAGAAGAAGTGATGCAGTCAGTCTCTCCTCAACTCTTAGTCAAGAGTTCCAAACATATTGATCATATGTCTGCTGCAAAGGGACAAGAAAGAGCCATGAGAAAACAAGTTTTGATCAGTCATGGAAATAAAAGTGCTTAAAACAAATTGGCTCCGTATTTAAAAAGACGATGGAGAACAAGCTATGAAGGAAAAATACTGGAGTTTTGGTGCAGGTACAGTGAACTAGCGCAAAAATAATATTGCGATATTGTCAAAACGATACATTGTCAAAAATAATATCCCGATATGTAACTACCGATTTTTGTTCCCCCTATCACTACTATCAAGTAGGCTGCCTATGTTTGTGGCTTTTGTTTTTTGTAGTGTTGAAGCATTCACTTTTATCAACAAAGTGTGAAACATTGTTTTGCAAAGGAGACCATACCATACTCATAGTACTATAACTATACTGAACAAAAATATAAACGCAATATGTAAAGTGTTGGTCCCATGTTTCATGAACTGAAATTAAAGATCCCAAAAATTTTCCATATGCACAAAAAGCTTATTTCTCTCAAATTGTGTGCACAAATGTGTTGTGAGTGAGCATTTCTCCTTTGCCCAGATAATCCATCCCCCTGACAGGTGTGGCATATCAAGAAGCTGGTTAAACAGCATGATCATTACACAGGTGCACCTTGTGCTGGGGACAATAAAAGGTCACTCTAAAATGTGCAGTTTTGTCACAACACAATGCTACAGATGTCTCAATTATTGAGGGAGCATCCAATTGGATGCTGACTGCAGGAATGTCCACCAGAGCTGTTGCCAGAGAATTGAATGTTAATTTCTCTGTCATTAGCTAACTCCAACGTCGTTTTAGAGAATTTGGCAGTACGTCCAACCGGCCTCACAACCGCAGACCACGTGTAACCACGCCAGCCCAGGACCTCCACATCCGGCTTCTTCACCTGCGGGATTGTCTGAGATCAGCCACCTGGACAGCTGATGAAACTGAGGAGTAGTTCTGTCTGTAATAAAGCCCTTTTGTGGGGAAAAATGAATTCTGATTGGTTGGCTCCTAAGTGGGAGGCCTATGCCCAGTTATTTGAAATCCATAGATTAGGGCCTAATTTATTTATTTAAATAGACTGATTTCCTTATATGAACTGTAACTCAGTAAAATTGTTGCATGTTGCGTTAATATGTTTGTTACATTTACATTTACATTTTAGTCATTTAGCAGACGCTCTTATCCAGAGCGACTTACAGGAGCAATTAGGGTTAAGTGCCTTGCTCAAGGGCACATTAACGTCATTTAGCAGACGCTCTTAGCCAGAGCGACTCACAAATTGGTGCGTTCACCCTATAGCCAGTGGGATAACCACTTTACAATTTGGGGGGGTTAGAAGGATTACTTTATCCTATCCCAGGTATTCCTTAAAGAGGTGGGGTTTCAAATGTCTCCGGAAGGTGGTGAGTGACTCCGCTGTCCTGGCGTCGTGAGGGAGCTTGTTCCACCATTGGGGTGCCAGAGCAGCGAACAGTTTTGACTGGGCTGAGCGGGAGCTATGCTTCCGCAGAGGAAGGGAGCCAGCAGGCCAGAGGTGGATGAACGCAATGCCCTCGTTTGGGTGTAGGGACTGATCAGAGCCTGAAGGTACAGAGGTGCCGTTCCCCTCACTGCTCCATAGGCAAGCACCATGGTCTTGTAGCGGATGCGAGCTTCAACTGGAAGCCAGTGGAGTGTGCGGAGGAGGGGGGTGACGTGAGAGAACTTGGGAAGGTTGAACACCAGACGGGCTGCGGCATTCTGGATGAGTTGTAGGGGTTTAATGGCACAGGCAGGGGAGGCCAGCCAACAGCGAGTTGCAGTAGTCCAGACGGGGAGATGACAAGTGCCTGGATTAGGACCTGTGCCGCTTCCTGTGTAAGGCAGGGTCGTACTCTCCGAATGTTGTAGAGCATGAACCTGCAGGAGCGGGTCACCGCCTTGATGTTGGCGGAGAACGACAGGGTGTTGTCCAGGGTCACGCCTAGGCTCTTCGCACTCTGGGAGGAGGACACAGCGGAGTTGTCAACCGTGATGGCGAGATCACGGAACGGGCAGTCCTTCCCCGGGAGGAAGAGCAGCTCCGTCTTGCCAGGGTTCAGCTTGAGGTGGTGATCCGTCATCCATACTGATATGTCTGCCAGACATGCAGAGATGCGATTCGCCACCTGGTTATCAGAAGGGGGAAAGGAGAAGATTAGTTGTGTATCGTCAGCGTAGCAATGATAGGAAAGGCCATGTGAGGATATGACAGAGCCAAGTGACTTGGTGTATAGGGAGAAAAGGAGAGGGCCTAGAACTGAGCCCTGGGGGACACCAGTGGTGAGAGCACGTGGTGCGGAGACAGCTTCGCCACGCCACTTGGTAGGAGCGACCGGTCAGGTAGGACGCAATCCAGGGAGTGAGCCGCGCCGGAGATGCCCAGCTCGGAGAGGGTGGAGAGGAGGATCTGATGGTTCACAGTATCAAAGGCAGCAGACAGGTCTAGAAGGACAAGAGCAGAGGAGAGAGAGTTAGCTTTAGCAGTGCGGAGAGTCTCCGTGACACAGAGAAGAGCAGTCTCAGTTGAATGACCAGTCCTGAAACCTGATTGATTTGGATCAAGAAGGTCATTCTGAGAGAGATAGCAAGAGAGTTGGCTAAAGACGGCACGCTCAATAGTTTTGGAAAGAAAAGAAAGAAGGGATACTGGTCTGTAGTTGTTGACATCAGTGGGGTCGAGTGTTGGTTTTTTGAGAAGGGGAGCAACTCTCGCTCTCTTGAAGACGGAAGGGACATGGCCAGCGGTCAAGGATGAGTTGATCAGCGAGGTGAGGTAGGGGAGAAGGTCACCGGAGATGGTCTGGAGAAGGGAGGAGGGATGGGGTCAAGCGGGCAGGTTGTTGGGCGGCCTGCAGTCACAAGTCGCAGGATTTTATCTGGAGAGAGAGGGGAGAAAGAAGTCAAAGCATAGGGTAGGGCAGTGTGAGCAGGACCAGCAGTGTCATTAGACTTAACAAACGAGGATCGGACGTCGTCAACCTTCTTTTCAAAGTGGTTGACGAAGTCATCCACAGAGAGAGAGGAGGGGGGATTCAGGAGGGAGGAAAATGTGGCAAAGAGCTTCCTAGGGTTAGAGGCAGATGCTTGGAATTTAGAGTGGTAGAAGGTGGCCTTAGCAGCAGAAACAGATGAAGAAAATGTAGAGAGGAGGGAGTGAAAAGATGCCAGGTCGGCAGGGAGTTTAGTTTTCTTCCATTTCCGCTCCGCTGCCCGGAGCTCTGTTCTGTGAGCTCGCAATGAGTCATCAAGCCACGGAGCTGGAGGGGAGGACCGAGCCGGCCGGGAGGATAGGGGGACACAGAGAGTCAAAGGATGCAGAAAGGGAGGAGAGGAGGGTTGAGGAGGCAGAATCAGGAGATTGGAGGGAGAAGGATTGAGCAGAGGGAAGAGATGATAGGATGGAAGAGGAGAGAGTAGTGGGAGAGAGAGAGCGAAGGTTGCGGCGGCGCATTACTATCTGTGTAGGGGCAGAGTGAGTAGTGTGGGAGGAGAGCGAGAGAGAAAAGGAAACAAAGTAGTGGTCGGAGACATGGAGGGGAGTTGCAGTGAGATTAGTAGAGGAGCAGCATCTAGTGAAGATGAGGTCAAGCGTATTGCCTGCCTTGTGAGTAGGGGGGACGGTGAGAGGGTGAGGTCAAAAGAGGAGAGGAGTGGAAAGAAGGAGGCAGAGAGAAATGAGTCAAATGTGGACATAGGGAGGTTGAAATCCCCCAAAACTGTGAGGGGTGAGCCATCCTCAGGGAAGGAACTTATCAAGGCGTCAAGCTCATTGATGAACTCTCCAAGGGAACCTGGAGGGCGATAGATGACAAGGATATTAAGCTTAAATGGGCTAGTGACTGTGACAGCATGGAATTCAAATGAGGAGATAGACAGATGGGTTAGGGGAAAAACTGAGAATGTCCACTTGGGAGAGATGAGGATTCCTGTACCACCACCCCTCTGACCAGATGCTCTCGGGGTATGCGAGAACACATGGTCAGACGAGGAGAGAGCAGTAGGAGTAGCAGTGTTTTCAGTGGTGATCCATGTTTCCGTCAGCGCCAGGAAGTCGAGGGACTGGAGGTTGGCATAGGCTGGGATGAAGTCAGCTTTGTTGGCAGCAGAACGGCAGTTCCAGAGGCTGCCTGCGACCTGGAATTCCACGTGGGTGGTGCGTGCAGGGACCACCAGGTTAGAGAGGCAGCAGCCACGCGGTGTGGTGCGTTTGTGTAGCCTGTGCAGAGAGGAGAGAACAGGGATAGGCAGAGGCATAGTTGACAGGCTGTAGCAAATGGCTACAAAAATGCAGAGGAGATCGGAATGAAATGAGCTAAGCAACTGGGAGAGGAGAGAGCAGGGCCTCCCTCACCAAAAACTTCTACCTCAGAAACTAAAATTGTTTCACTGAACCACCCGAACAAAAACTCTCCCAACTTCCACCTTTAGAAATCAGAATTGTTGTGAACCACAGCGGTTCAATGTTTAAAGGAATAGACTCAACCCACTTTATTCAGCTAGCTAACTATGACACCATAGCTAACTAGCAAGCTAGCATCCAATAACAATAACACACCGTTTAGCACCAACACTTGGTCACAACAAACCACCAATAGTGTGATAACACACTAAACAGATCATTCGTGTCTGTGTCAAGTTCCTTTCATGACGCAGCAATGATTAGACGTTGGCTAGCTAGGACAAGTATATTGTATTTAGCTACTACCGTACAGTTAGCTGGTCGTGTTGGGTAGCTAGCAATGGCCACTGTGTTGACTTTGTTTGAAGAACGGCTAGCTAGCTAGCTTCGTGCTACACCCGGCACACAATGGCTACTGTGTTGACTCTGACTCTGTTCGAAAAACGGCTAGTTAGCTCGCTTCGTGCTACAGCCGGCACGGCCGAAGACACTGCCAAGACACACCAATAGTGTGATAACACACTAAACAGATCATTCGTGTCTGTGTCAAGTTCCTTTCATGACGCAGCAATGATTAAACGTTGGCTAGCTAGGACAAGTATATTGTAGTTAGCTACTACAGTACAGTTAGCTGGTCGTGTTGGGTAGCTAGCAATGGCCACTGTGTTGACTTTGTTTGAAGAACGGCTAGCTAGCTAGATTCGTGCTACACCCGGCACACAATGGCTACTGTGTTGACTCTGACTCTGTTCGAAAAACAGCTAGTTAGCTCGCTTCGTGCTACAGCCGGCACGGCCGAAGACACTGCCAAGACACAGTAACTACCCACAACAACCCACGATGCCTAGCTATGACGCCGTAGCTAACCAGCAAGCTAGCATCCATTAACACACAATTTAGCACCAATACTTGGTTACAACAAACTGCCAAGAGTGTGTTAGCACACTAAACAGATAATTCATGTCCGTGTCTAGTTCCTTTCATAACGCATAACGCAGCAAAAAATTTTACGTTGGCTAGCAGCACATTAACATTGGAAACAGCTCTCCAGCGTTGCTAATCGTTACCAGTAGCTACCCGCTAGCTAGCTAGCCTCGTGCTTCGATACTAACCTACAATTACCTACGGAAACCTACAATAACAACAATACTAACCTATAATAAATACAATACCTAACTACAGCTAACTACCTACCTACGATCTAATACATGGTTAAGCTTTACTCAACACCATATGAGAAGCTTACCTCCTGCTTACCTCCAGCTAGAGAAAAACACAACCTCTCCCGACAAGCTTCTTGTTGCCCAAGTTTGTTCAGTATAGATACTATGAAACTATGAAACTATGAAACTGATTCATGTTACAGGAACTATTCTGTATATATCCCTGACATATTATCTTCGGATTAGTATTAATATCTATAGTGCTCCACTGGAATGCTGTGACCTTTGAAAAGCCATGCCCATCACACTGTAAATGTACTTTTAGCCTGTACTGTACTTTGACCTAATCATTCAGGGGAGAAAGAGCATTGCTGTGTTTTTCCGAAATTCTGAGAGCCAAAAGAGGGGGAGAAAATATGTTTGTACGACGGTAGATGTTTTTTACTCCAAATATGAAAAGACCATTGGTGCTGAAGTTTTTTGGAGTTCTCAGAATCATACAGGCTACTTGTAGACGTGTTTGTATGTCACACATTTATTCTTCTCCCACACAGTTGGACCCCTGACCCACTTCTTCGTAAACCTTGCTAAATTGTGATCAATAATGCCTCATGGTGTAGCACACTAATGGTCAAAGGTTTTAGAACACCTATTCATTCAAGTCTTTTTCTTTATTTTTACTATTTTCTACATTGTAGAATAATAGTGAAGACATCAAAACTATGAAATAACACATATAGAATCATGTAGTAACCAAAAAAGTATTAAACAAATCAAAATATATTTTATATTTGAGATTCTTCAAATAGCCACCCTTTGCCTTGATGACAGCTTTGCACACTCTTGGCATTCTCTCAACCAGCTTCATGAGGTAGTCACCTGGAATGCATTTAATTTAACTAGTGTGCCTTCTTAAAAGTGAATTTGTGGTATTTCTTTCCTTCTTAATGCGTTTGAGCCAATCAGTTGTATTGTGACAAGGTAGGGGGGCTATACAGAAGTTATTTGGTAAAAGATCAAGTCCATATTATGGCAAGAACAGCTCAAATAAGCAAAGAGAAACGACAGTCCATCATTACTTTAAGACATGAAGGTCAGTCAATATGGAACATTTCAAGAACTTTGAACGTTTCTTCAAGTGCAGTCGCAAAAACCATCAAGCACTATGATGAAACTGTCTCTCATGAGGACCGCCACAGGAATGGAAGACCCAGAGTCACCTCTGCAGCAGAGGATAAGTTCATTAGAGTTACCATCCTCAAGAATTCCAGCCCAAATAAATGCTTCACAGAGTTCAAGTAACAGACACATCTCAACATCAGCTGTTCAGAGGGGACTGTGTGAATCAGGCCTTCATGGTCAAATTGCTGCAAAGAAACCACTACTGAAGGACACCAATAAGAAGAAGAGACTTGCTTGGGCCAAGAAACACAAGCAATGGACATTAGACTGGTGGAAATGTGTCCTTTGGACTGGAGTCCAAATTTGAGATTTTTGGTTCAAACTGCCATGTCTTCGTGAGATGCGGTGTGGGTGAACGGATGATCTCCGCATGTGTATTTCCCACCGTAAAGCATGGAGGAGGAGGTGTTATGGTGTGGGGGTGCTTTGCTGGTGACACTGTCTGTGATTTATTTAGAATTTAAGGCACACTTAACCAGCATGGCTACCACAGCATTCTGCAGCGATACGCCATCCCATCTGGTTTGCACTTAGTGGGACTATCATTTGTTTTTCAACAGGACAATGACCCAACACACCTCCAAGCTGTGTAAGGGCTATTTGACCAAGAAGGAGAGTGATGGAGCGCTGCATCAGATGACCTGGCCTCCACAATCCCCCGACCTCAACCAATTGAGATGGTTTTGGATTAGTCCGACCGCAGAGTGAAGGAAAAGCAGCCAACAAGTGCTCAGCATATGTGGGAACTCCTTCAAGACTGTTGGAAAAGCATTCCAGGTGAAGCTGGTTGAGAGAATGCCAAGAGTCATCAAGCTGTCATCAAGGCGAAGGGTGGCTATTTGATGAATCTGAAATATAAAATATATGTTGATTTGTTTAACACTTTTTTGGTTACTACATGATTCCATATGTGTTATTTCATAGTTTTGATGTCTTCACTATTATTCTACAATGTAGAAAATAGTAAAAAATAAATAAAAAATAAACTTGAATGAGTAGGTGTGTCCAAACTTTTGACTGGTAGTGTATATATACACTCAGTTTGATAATGTTGTTTTTGAAGGTTTACACAACCCTTTTCTTTCCAAAGTGTTCCTGTTTTGGTATTATTTGTCAGCCATCACACATACAGTATATGATCATGGAATGCAGTGTCTTGGATCTGGTATCTATAACATTTATTAGAATACAATATCATTTGAGGAATTTTGCCTGACCATTAATTACATTATACAAAAATGTAGCCTCATAGAGAAGAAAACATATCTGGAATTGACAGGTTAGTGTTTGGGTTTCACAACCCTCTTACCCTAAAGTAAACACAGTGGCTTACTCTGTTTGTTTTGGGGGCAGTGCTTAGCTGAGATGAGGGCTTAAAAACAGCAGCGTAACATTGTATTGCTTAGTTGTGTGAAGCAGAAGAGAGGCTCAAAGAGGACAGAGGTCAGTCCAGGTATCATGTCATTCAGTAGTAATTTATTTAGCATACTGTATGTAGCAGAGACTATGGCTATGTTCCTTGCTAGTGATACATACGAAGAGTTGCATTGACCATCAAATCAGAAAATTAACGTCTGACATCGGCCTCTCTCTCCTGGAACTCTTTTTAGGTTAGGTTTGGAGGAGATGATGCAGGGTCTCTTGACTCTGTGGCTGTGTGCTGCTCTGCCAGGGCTCCTATGCGCATCGCCTCTGTTAGTAGAAAGGGACAATGATACCTCCAAGATCTGCAAGCCAGCACCGCACTGGGAGATCAAGGGCCATGGGGCCCCCATGAAGGAGCTGCTGGGAAATGTAGTTGTTCTGGCTCTGCTGAAAGCAAGTTGACACTTCTGCCGCACACAGGCCTCCAAGTAAGAGAGAAGTCTTCAGAATCTGTCTGGCATAACAATTACTGTAGACCTACTGTAACATACAGTGCAAAGATTTGGTATAGAAATGTAATAAATGTAATAATAATGTATTTACAAACAAATTGCTATAATGTTGTTGATGTAATGCTGCTGGTGATCCATTTCAGAGTTATTGAGAGCATTCTTCCCAACCAGTAGTGAGAAATGGTCTGAATGACGAAAGAATAGGAAATTAGTCAATAGCGTCATCTAGTGGCAATCAAGTGGTACCTCATCATGACTGATCCGCCATTGTCCTGTTGCTGCTGAGTAGACTAGGAGGCCTACGTGACAAGCTGCTCCGCAGCAAACTGACAGACGTGTCGTTCCTCATTGTGAACGAGAGGGAAGCCCAGTCCAGAGCCATGTACTGGGAGCTGAAGAGGAGGGCCCCCCCGGGCATCCCTGTCTACCAACAGGCCCCGCTACAGGACGACGTCTGGGAGGCCCTGGATGGAGACAAGGACGACTTCCTGGTATATGACAGGTAATAAGGGAAGGTAACACTGCCGCTATTACCTCGCTTTTCTACCAAGATGCAGAAATTGAGGAGCAAAAACCCTGATAAGGGCCGAAATGCCTTGGTTTTACTTAAAGGGCCAATGCAGCAGTGTTTTTCTCAATATCAAATTTTTTTTTTTTTTTTTTGTCATTTAGCAGACGCTCTTATCCAGAGCAACTAGGATTAAGTGCCTTGCTCAAGGGCACATCAACAGATTTGTCACCTAGTCGGCTCAGGGATTAGAAACAGCGAACTTTCGGTTACTGGCACAACGCTCTTAACCACTAAGCTACCTGCAGATTTCTGGGTAACAATTAAGTAGGCCTACCTTATGGTGATAGTTTTCAATTAAAATGTTCAAAAATTAAAAAAAATATTAAAGCTTCTTAGCAAAGATACATTTCTCTAGCAATAATTTTGCTAGGACTGTCTGGGAGTGGTCTGAGTGGGGAGGGGGAAACTGAAAACGAACTGTTATTGGCAGAGGTTTGGAACTCTCTTTCTTATTGGTCTATTAACTAATTTACCGGCCAAAACGCCGGCCAATCCCACCAAAACATGTTGAAGTTTCAGGCAGTCTTTTCAAACAGCTCTTACACTAACAGGGCATTATCATCATTTTCACAATTTCAATGTATTATTCCAAACTCGTGTTTTTGAATACACTGGGCCTTAAACAATAAATAAGGAATTTTATCAACTTCCACTGTCCTCCAAGAGTTGCTGAATTACCCCTTCACTTCAATATGACAGGTAAGGGCCATTGAAGAGGGCCAAAATACTGTCACGTTGTTTCTCAAAATGATACATTTTCTATGAATAAGGAATGGGCTTGTATTGATTGAAGGCAACACATCAGCCCTAATCTAAAGCTACCACTGCTCTTTGACTTTAATGGTATGAAGTGTCTATCAGGTTTTATTTAGATATGTTCTATCTACAGAGATCTTTATAATTGGTGTGACACCTCATTCATGTGGCCATGTTCTCTCTCTGACAGATGTGGGAGACTGACGTTCCACATAGTCCTGCCCTACAGCTTCCTCCACTACCCCTACATAGAGGCAGCCGTCAGAGCCACCTACCACAAGGACATCTGTGGCAACCTCACCGTAAGTGAAAGCACAATTCTTAAGGGAATTGTAGACATTTCATTTCAGTTTCGCTCCTCAATTGAAAAACACTACAGTGCAGAAGTGCCCCATAGAAATACAATTACTAGAACAGGTAAACCCCACAGTCTTCTCTTTCTAGTAATTCTATCTCTATGATTTGTAGCGTAATAAAGGTTCTGATTAGTAAACCAAATAATAGAGATCTCTCTGTGGCTCTCCCAGGTGTATTTTTAGCTTGTACCTATTTTGTTAACTTTAGTGTATTCTACTCTTCTACAGGTGGACTCCAACATGACCTCCTCAGCTGGGTGCACCCAAAGAAATGAGACACTGAGCAGTTCAGAGATCCATGATACAGCGAGGCCTATTGATGTCGATACCGTCAGCAACCCAGCTCCAAGTGATGGACGCCAGATGTCGTCTTACTGGGGTGGTAACATGTCACACATACATCACCATCAGCACCAGCATCATCAGCAGCAACACAACCATGGGTCAGGCACAGATAAACAGGACTCCAATTAACATCGTCTATGTCATTTCTGAGAAGAGTAATCGTTATTTAGCATGGTGGTGGTGGTGGCTTGTGTCAGTGACTTGACCGTCCGATAAATAGTTTTGTATGAATTACATTTGATTTTGTCTGTACCTGTCAATTGTGTCTGATAAGGCAAACCTGTACAGTGAACTGGAATTATTTAGGCCCTTGAAATACAGAATGTCTTCCCTACATGTGGT
The DNA here is from genome assembly GCF_020615455.1 of Coregonus clupeaformis. Lineage (NCBI taxonomy): Eukaryota > Metazoa > Chordata > Actinopteri > Salmoniformes > Salmonidae > Coregonus > Coregonus clupeaformis. Next base: position 16,019,083 of record NC_059212.1, read on the forward strand.
TGGGTGACAGGTCCTGCTCTCCTCTGCAGTTTATGAAGTCTGCAGGTCAAACCTTACGGAGGTGTCTGTAGACAGATGCTATGCTAAGGAAAGTTGGACTGACAGTCACCGAACCCATGCATTGCGGTGTGCTAGACTTCAGGGTATACTTAGCCATTTAAGATTTACGTTCCAGGTTGCTGGTTGTTCCATGGTCAGATGCTGGTTATTCATAAGCATGTAGCCTAAGCCTACTATGTTCTGTATAACTAATCTGAATTCACAATTAAAAGTATGATTATGTTGTTGTATGAATGTAATCAAAATCATTTCAATATGTTGTGTTTCTATGTTCATAAAGGGTGGGGTAGATTTATTTTGCTTGTCTGGAGTTACTGTCAGTGGATACAGTGAGGAAACCGAATATGAATACATCAGCAGCAAAACCTAAAAAGTAGAAATAATAAGAGTTGCATAAAGTGATCTAAGACAAGCAGACAGTGGGGAGGGGCAGCCAGAAGTAGGGAATTCATAATGCAGTTTGAGAGGATGGGCCTAGTCTGACTCTGAGCTGAGGAACAACGCTGTTGTTATATCACTGATGTGCCAGAGAAGCGGTTGGTGAGCTGAATTAGTTGAATGAGTCTTACCTTGCTCCTACTGACCTGTGAGTCATACATTATAAATGAGCAGTAGGGCTACATCTCAGTGTCATTAGTGTTTGACTTGGACTGAAATAGGTGCCGGTACTCGTGTTGGGTGCCGGTACTGTTTATCTTTAGGTGCAGGAACTCCACAATATTTTTGAGCTAATTATTCTATGAAGAACAAGAGCTCAAGCATTAGAACATTTGAGGTGCCGGAGTACTGGTGAGCTCCTGTCTAAGTCAAGCACTGAGTGTCAGTAGTGTTTCACCTTTATGTAAACTCATAGGCTATTTCCCAACAAATAATAGGTCAATATTACTGTTTGTGTTTGGGCCTAGGCCTATATCTATTCATTATTCTTTGAAACCCTACATTTTTTCAAGCTAAATAGCTTCTCACAAGCGGGCAAGGCATGAAATAGATAGCCTAGGGCTCGACTATAGGCTAAAATACCATGCACAGCAGGTGGATTACCTCATTGCCGCGTGGGGTGATGGTAAACGACAACTCCGCTCACTCATATCACCATCAACACTCAGGGAGAATGGCACGCTGGACGGCGGACAAATTCAACCATGGTTAGATGGTTTGCGACCATCAGATCCGCAATTTGTGCATTCCGGTCGATGAGTGCAGGCTACGAAGTAAGTTCTGTTAATCTTGCACCTGAATATAGACAATTACAGCCTATTATAAATGACTTTCGTATGACAAAATCAGTTAGTCCTAGGCTAAATAGTTATTTTGTAATTTCTAAAATGAATGTCCCTCTATTCTAGACTCTAGTGGTATAACCAAGGGAAATACCTTCATCATCGTATCATCACCATTATCATCATCATCATCACCACTATTCATGCCAACACCTTGTTATTTGATAAAGGACTATACACACTTCTGTGAGATAACATACACTTTTATGATTATTTTTTAAACTCTTTTGTAGGCGACTGAGAGTTAAAATACAGAAGAGGTTATTGTAGGTTCAATAGGCTGTGTCGTTGTGTAAGGGATTTTCTAAATCCTCCTGAAGCAAGAAGCTAAACCTACTTTAGTTTATCCAGCTGGCCGACTGACTTGCATAGCCTATCAACAAAATGTCTGCATCTTGTCAGATACAGTATTTCTGTGCGTGTTTTGCAATTGTGACCCTTTTCATAATTTACCAATCTGACGTTAGGTGGCAGTACTGTCGCTTGCATAGACGTCCTTATGAAGTCTGCTATATGAGTTATGAAATGTAAACTTCTAGGAGCAAATAATTCACACCAACTATTTGGATAGTTTCATCAGAGTGAATATTTACTTTATATAATGTAAAGTGATAAATGAATTTAACTAATCACATAATGCATTTTTGCAGCGTTTAGGGATGGCCACAACATGGCAGAAAATCAAACTGTTCTACCAAGGGGTGCTAGAGGATGGAGGTAACTATGTCCAGCTTCTAAGACCAGACAGTGCTCACTGAAGTTCTCCATTCTATATACTCCATTCCATTTTCTTATCCTATAGTAATGATGTCTCTGTGTGCTTTCAGACAAAAGAACCGACAGCTGGTTGCTGGTGTACTCACCTGTGCCAATCACCTGCATCTTCCTGTGCTACCTGCTCCTCATATGGGTGGGCCCCAAGCTGATGGCTCATAGACAGCCAGTCAACCTCAAGCCTGTGCTCATCATTTACAACTTTGCTATGGTCTGCCTGTCTGCCTACATGTTCTATGAGGTATGGAAACAGGGGAAAGCATGGATAACTTGTAGGTATTTTACCCATCTTGGATGTGCTTTGGATCTATTGTACACAGTACAGTACCTATCGATATCCTTGTTATACAGTTGAAGGCGGAAGTTTACATACACCTTAGGCAAATACATTTAAACTCAGTTTTTCACAATTCCTGACATTTAATCCTAGTAAAAATTCCCTGTCTTAGGTCAGTTAGGATCACCACTTTATTTTAAGAATGTGAAATGTCAGAATAATAGTAGAGAGAATTATTTATTTCAGCTTTTATTTCTTTCATCACATTCCCAGTGGGTCAGAAGTTTACATACACTCAATTAGTATTTGGTAGCATTGCATTTAAAGTGTTTAACTTGGGTCAAACGTTTCGGGTAGCCTTCCACAATCTTCCCACAATAAGTTGGGTGAATTTTGGCCCATTCCTCCTGACAGCTGGTGTAACTGAGTCAGGTTTGTAGGCCTCCTTGCTCGCACACGCTTTTTCAGTTCTGCCCACACATTTTCTATAGGATTGAGGTCAGGGCATTGTGATGGCCACTCCAATACCTTGACTTTGTTGTCCTTAAGCCATTTTGCCACAACTTTGGAAGTATGCTTGGGGTCATTGTCCATTTGGAAGACCCATTTGCGACCAAGCTTTAACTTCCTGACTGATGTCTTGAGATGTTGCTTCAATATATCCACATAATTTTCCTTCGTCATGATGCCATGTATTTTGTGAAGTGCACCAGTCCCTCCTGCAGCAAAGCACCCCCACAGCATGATGCTGCCACCCCCGTGCTTCACGGTTGGGATGGTGTTCTTCGGCTTGCAAGCGTTCCCCTTTTTTCTCCAAACATAACGATGGTCATTATGGCCAAACAGTTCTATTTCTGTTTCATCAGACCAGAAGACGTTTCTCAAAAAAGTACGATCTTTGTCCCCATGTGCAGTTGCAAACCGTAGTCTGGCTTTTTTATGGCGGTTTTGGAGCAGTGGCTTCTTCCTTGCTGAGCGGCCTTTCAGGTTATGTCGATATAGGACTCGTTTTACTGTGGATATTTCCTCCAGCATCTTCACAAGGTCCTTTGCTGTTGTTCTGGGATTGATTTGCACTTTTCGCACCAAAGTACGTTCATCTCTAGGAGACAGAACGCGTCTCCTTCCTGAGCCGTATGACTGCTGCGTGGTCCCATGGTGTTTATACTTGCGTACTATTGTTTGTACAGATGAACGTGGTACCTTCAGGCGTTTGGAAATTGCTCCCAATGATGAACCAGACTTGTGGAGGTCTACAATTCTTTTTCTGAGGTCTTGGCGAATATCTTTTGATTTTCCCATGATATCAAGCAAAGAGGCACTGAGTTTGAAGGTAGGCCTTGAAATACATCCACAGGTACACCTCCAATTGACTCGAATGATGTCATGGCTTTAGAAGCTTCTGATCGGCTAATTGACATCATTTGAGTCAATTGGAGGTGTACCTCTGGAATTTTCCAAGCTGTTTAAAGGCACAGTCAACTTAGTGTATATAAACTTCTGACCCACTGGAATTGTGATACATTAATTATAAGTGAAATAATCTGTCTGTAAACAATTGTTGGAAAAATTATTTGTGTCATGCACAAAGTAGATGTCCTAACTGACTTGCCAAAACTATAGTTTGTTAACAAGAAATTTGTGGAATGGTTGAAAAACTAGTTTTAATGACTCCAACCTAAGTGTATGTAAACTTCCGACTTCAACTGTATATTGTATGTGTAAATAAGTGATGATGAGTAGCTATTTCTCTACCTGTAAACATACAGTATTTTAATGCATTTTTCTCTCTCCTCAGTTCACAGCGTCATCCTGGTTGGCAAACTATAGTTTATTATGTCAGCCTGTGGACTACAGCACCAGCCCACTGGCAATGCGGGTAACTCATATCATCCACTGCAATGCCTTGCAATTGCCTTAATGTACATATACTGTATGTCAATTATTTCTAACCTAAAACTACTGCTGAAATGTATCTTCTTTGTGTTCTGAACAGATGGCAAAGGTCTGTTGGTGGTTCTACTTCTCCAAAGTCATCGAGCTCAGTGATACTGTAAGTACACTTCAGGGATTCTACTATCCCAGGTTGAAACAAAAACTGTGTAAGCAGCACCACTTGGGCTATTATTACATCTCTTCTATCAAGACATCTATTATGTGCTGTCTTCTGTCTATGTGACTGTGGCTAATTGTGTTTCTTGTCATATTCTTGTATATCTGTCATGTTTGATAAATAAATAAAATATGACACGTCTCTTACAGCTTTTCTTCATCCTGAGGAAGAAGAACAGTCAGCTGACGTTCCTGCATGTCTACCACCACGGCACCATGATCTTCAACTGGTGGGCTGGGGTCAAGTACGTGGCAGGAGGCCAGTGTAAGTGTTGTCATATTCACATTACTACAGCAGGGATGGTGTTTCATTTACCCGGTGTTAGACCCTGACAATTCTCTCCTGTATGTGGCAAGCGGTCTCCCGAGTGGCGCAGCGGTCTAAGGCATTGCATCTCAGTGCTTGAGGTGTCACTACAAACCCCCTGGTTCGATTCCAGGCTGTATCACAACCGGCCGTAATTGGGAGTCCCGTAGGGCGGCGCACAATTGGCCCAGCGTCGTCCCGGTTTCGAACGGTGTAGGCCGTCATTGCAAATAAGAATTTGTTCTTAACTGACTTGCCTAGTTAAATAAAGGTAAAATAAAAAAATTAAATACAAAATGTAACAGTATGGCACTGCACAATCTATTTCTTGTGTCTGCGTACTGCTCAGTCTTGGTTGAAAGAATGATTAGGCTATTCATACTTGTTCTGTAGGTGACATACAGTACACACACCCACACACTGAAATGCACCTGACATTTCAATGAATCTGGAACACATGCCGTGATACCTACAGTGTCCTTGGAACTGTTTCACACCCCTGCTATTTGAAAAGGACATTTGCAGTGGTCAAAGCAGTGATCAAAATAGACCAGCCAGGAACAGAACGGCCAGGATTAAGACACGTTTTTGGCACTAAGATGCTCTATAATGTGTTTAAAATGGCGGTGAGTTTGCAGAAAACAGCTGGCGAAGCATTTTAGGGCAGCATTTGCCCTCCTTTTGGTTTAAAGATAGTCAACACAGCCTGGCTATTTATTTTCACATTGCACATACTAAGATGGGCAGATGGGTTGTTAGTTACACCTTGAGATAAAATAAAGGACGAATCATGACCTTGTTATTCAATCAAAGAACCCAGCTTTAGAAACAAGTTATAAACAACTGACCTTGTAATAAATGAAGAACTGCTATAAACATATCACTGAATGAATAGGCCATTCTCGGTGTGTATTGTGTGTTCTCCTCCCTCCAGCCTTCCTTATAGGCCTTATCAACTCATTGGTGCATGTGGTGATGTATCTATACTATGGGCTGGCAGCGCTGGGGCCTCACATGCAGCAATATCTGTGGTGGAAGCGCTACCTCACCTCCCTGCAACTGGTGAGTAGATTGGCCTTGATGCAGAGCATCTGTTACAGTATTGCTGCCTCCCAAATGGCACCCATACAGTACATTCTCTAGAGTCTAGATAATACACATTTACATTTACTTTACATCCTATAGGGGATTTTACCCTAAGATCCTCAAAGTGCTTTAAAACCCCTTTAATGTTAAGTCCCCAATATTACCGGTTCTGGACCGGTTCTGACTGACATTTTGGTGTACAAAGCGCTGTGAAAGTCGTAGGGTCCAGTTTCTTATAGTGCCAGAAGACCCATTTGTCTGCTCTCCACTACCAAGTGTCAGGTTTCAGACCCAACATTTGCATAGGGAGTGACGTGTCACATGTTCTGGCCTATCCAGACAAAGAATAGATTTGCTCTCCCTCTGAGCAACTGAGCCCAGCCAGGGAGACATATTAAATGGGACAGTCTAGCGATTTCAGCAATCGTGGTTGCATCTCACTGATATTCTCAGCTGGATTTAGAGCTCTCAACATGAAAACATTGTAAATAATTTCATAGAATTGAAACACGACCACTTTCTTTTGGTCACAGAGGGACAAAATCACTTTGTGCGTAAAGCTGAAGTTGTAACGAGTCTGCAGCAATTCGAATGCCGTTGCTCAGAGGAGGGTTGGCAGAAAATGCTCTGTCTTCAGTTATATGAAATGGGGCCAAATATGTACTGTCACTAAATATGATCATATTTATGTTACAGTTATAAGAAATATTAAATCTTATAGTAAGTTGTTTATAATTTGATTTATTTAGAAAGCAATTCAGTCATTTCAAGCCCTATTCCCCCACTTTTGTTGAATATATATTTTTAGTAAGTACACTTTAGCAATGTATAACTGTATAACCAGACCTTTCTAGAACTATGCAGCATTACTAGTTATTGTTTATGGCATTCTCATGAAAGATTATTACTTTTGTATATGTCTATTTTGGCGGAAATCTACATTTTGCATTATCAGCTGGAATCCTTAATTGAAACAATAACAAAGCTGTCTTCCCACCTGTGTTTTGGTAAAAAGCTGAGGGATGGGCCTGGAGAAATGTAACCACTCTCAAATTCAAAGCGAGAGCTATGTATGCAAGGACTGACCATCCATGATATAAAAATTATAGTTTTAACCTTGTTGAGGCTATAGAGTGTTTGTTTACATTTACTTTGTTTACAAACATTGGAGTTTAACAAGCGTACATTTTGGGTTCTGATGGGGTACGACAGTTGAACTAAGCTCATGGTGTGATGAGGTGGTGTTGAAGTAGTCAGGCGCAGGAGGGTAAATCACAGAATAACAGGCTTTAATCCGCAAAATACAGGTTTACGCAGAACTGCGTCAAACATACTCCAGGGCACAAAACAGGTGCACTGGAAAATACAAGGCACACAGGAAAATACTCCCGTCGAACAAAATACACGAGCTCCACAATAAACAATCACCTACAAGGACAAGGGGACAGAGAGAATACTTATACACAGATTAATTAGGGGATTAGAACCAGGTGTGTGTGATAACGACACAAGACAATGGTCGGCAGTGGATAGTACTCCGGTGACGACGAACGCCGAAGCCTGCCCGAACAAGGAGGGGAGGCAGCCTCGGCCGAAGTCATGGACGTGAACTGGGGACCTCGGTCGGACATGATATCCTCTGGCACCCCGTAGTGCTGGAAGACGTGAGTAAACAGGGCCTCCGCAGTCTGCAAGGCCATGGGGAGACCGGGCAGAGGAAGGAGGCGGCAGGACTTGGAGAAGCGGTCCACAACGACCAGGATGGTGGTGTTACCTTGGTAGAGGGGAAGATCAGTCAGAAAATCAATACCAAGATGAGACCATGGTCGTTGTGGAACTGGTAATGGTTGCAGCTTACCCGTTGGGAGGTGCCTAGGTGCCTTACTCTGGGCGCACACCGATCAGCAGGAGACGTACACTCTCACTTCCTTAGCCAAGGTAGGCCACCAGTACTTTCCGCTCAAGCAGCGCACTGTACGACCGATACCTGGGTGACCAGAGGAGGGTGACGTGTGTACCCAGAAGATCAGACAATCACGGATAAGAGCAGGCACGTACCGCAGCCCAGCTGGACACTGCGGTGGAAATGGATCTGTGCGTAATGCCTGCTCTATATCCGCGTCCATACTACCGGTGCCACAATGCTGGTGGCCGGGAGTATGGGGGTGTTGTCTCTGGGCCTCTCTTCTGTGTCATACAGCTGGGATAGTGCGTCTGCCTTCACGTTCTTCGTACCCGGAATGTATGATAGTGTAAAATCAAACCGGGTGAAGAATAGGGCCCACCTGGCCTGGAGAGGATTCAGCCTCCTCGCTGCCCGGATGTACTCCAGGTTACTGTGGTCTGTCCAGACGAGGAAAGGGTGTTTCGCCCCTTCGAGCCAATGCCTCCACACGTTCAAGGCTCGGACAACAGCTAACAGCTCCCGATCACCAACGTCGTAGTTCTGCTCCGCCGGGCTGAGCTTCTTAGAGAAGAAGGCACAGGGGCGGAGCTTGGGTGGCGTACCCGAGCATTGAGACAGGACAGCTCCTATCCCAACCACGGACGCATCCACCTCCACTACGAACGGTAGTGATGAATCGGGGTGGGTCAGTACTGGGGCTGAGGTGAACAGACCCCGCAGTTTGCTGAAGGCCAGGTCAGCCTCAGCAGACCAGCGGAGCCGGTAAGGCCCACCCTTCAACAGGGAGGTAATGGGAGCTGCGACCTTGCCAAAGCCCCGGATAAACCTCCGATAGTAGTTGGCAAAGCCAAGGAAGCGCTGCACCTCCTTAACCGTGGTTGGAGTCGGCTAATTACGCATGGCTGAAATGCGATCTCCCTCCATCTCCACACCTGAGGTGGAAATGCATTATCCAAGGAAGGAGACGGACTGCTGGAAAAACATACACTTCTCTGCCTTAGCATAAAGGTCATTTTCCAACAGTCGGGCCAGCACCTTGCGAACAAGGGACACATGCTCGGCGCGCGTAGCGGAATACACCAGGATGTCATCGATGTAGACCACTACACCGCGACCAAGCATGTCCCGAAACACCTCGTTCACAAAGGATTGGAAAACTGAGGGAGCATTCATCAAACCATAGGGCATCACCAGGTATTCATAATGCCCCGTGGTTGTGCTGAATACTGTCTTCCACTCATCTCCCTCCCGGATACGCACCAGGTTGTACGCACTCCTGAGATCTAATTTGGTGAAGAAGCGCACTCCATGCATTGATTCAATCACCGAAGGAATGAGGGGGAGAGGATAACTAAATCTTATCGTCTCCCTGTTCAGTGGTCGATAATCAATGCACGGGCGCAGACCTCCGTTCTTCTTCTTCACAAAGAAGAAACACGAGGAGGCGGGTGAAGTGGAGGGACGTATATACCCCTGGCGCAGGGACTCGGTGACATAGGTTTCCATAGCCACCGTTTCAGCCTGTGACAGGGGGTATATATGACTACTGGGAGGTACAGCGTCTACCTGGAGGTTTATCGCACAATCCCCCGCCCGATGAGGTGGTAATTTAGTCGCCTGCGTTTTAGAGAACGCTTGCGCCAGATCGAGGTAGTCAGGGGGAATGCGCACGGTGGGAGTACTGTCTGGACTTTCCACCGTGGTTGCACCAACGGAAACATCTAGATACCTACCCTGACACTCTCGCGACCACCCCGTGAGAGCCCTCTGCGGCCATGAGAAGGTGGGGTTGTGGAGTGCTAGCCAAGGGATACCTAATACCACAGGGAAAGCAGGAGATTCAATAATCAAAAAAATAACCTGCTCAAAATGAGTCTCCTGGGTGATCATGTAGACTGGTATCGTGACTTCCGTAACAAACCCAGACCCTATTGGTCGACTATCGAGTGCTCTGATGGGGAGTGGAATGGATAGGGGAACCAATGTTATGCCTTGACGGCGTGCGAATGCCCTGTCCATAAAGTTCCCAGCTGCGCCTTAATCGACTAGCGCCTTACATTGGGGAACTACCATGAGATCAGGTAAGTGGATAGGTAGGGTACAGTGCGCAGCAGAGGGCTCTGAACAAGTGTGGGTGTTCGATACCTAGGGTGATGCGTGAGTGCCCTGCCTGCCGCCTCCCGGCCCAAAAGAACGTTGACTACGACGTGTAGTGTATAGTGTATTGGGCAGAGGGAACACTTATACACAGACTAATTAGGGGATTAGAACCAGGTGTGTGTGATAACGAGACAAGACAATTGTGATGATGATTGGGGCGGCAGTGGTTAGTACTCCGGTGACGACGAACGCCGAAGCCTGCCCGAACAAGGAGGGGAGGCAGCCTCGGCCGAAGTCGTGACACATGGGGCATGTATAAGTTATATTCTTCAAGAATCAATGGGTATATATAATTAATTTAAGTCAAAAAATGGATGTAGCAACTAAGGATTCTACCTTTAACCTTCAGTGTCATGTCAGGATGCAAGCTCATTAACTTGTGGTTGATCTGAGTGGTCAATGGAAGCCTTGTTAACATGGTTAGGTCTGGGACATAATGAACATTAGATCATCACTAACCCTACTAACCCTGAAGCCTTACTGGAAGACCCCAGTTAATAACTGTTGTGTGAAGACAATAGGATCATACTGTATGTACTGTATGAAGCTGCATCAGTGCTGAATACGTTAACTCTTTTTATGGGCTCTACAACTGTGTATTTTCAATGTGGTCACACTAGAAGCCGACAACTGAGCTTTCTTCTTATTGACACTGGTTATGTTGACCCTCTCTGTCTGTGACCCCAGCTCCAGTTCTTCATTGTGACCATCCACACCACCTACAACCTGTTCACTGACTGCGACTTCCCAGACTCCATGAACGCTGTGGTGTTTGCCTACTCCCTCAGCCTCATCACGCTCTTCAGAAACTTCTACTACCAGAGCTACCTCACCAAGAAGAACAAACAGACATGAGACATGGATGTAGAGGCAATTGTTACTTATTTTATGTAATTGATAATGTATGTTTTTTAAATATTTATTGACCTATTTATTGACCCATCACATTTAAGTAAAGCAGGTCTCTATCCGCTGGACATAAGCCTCTGTTTGTTTCTGTTCCAGCCTCCCCTCTAACCATTAGGGTAACACACACACATACAGACACGTAGACACTCAGAGAGAGCGAACCCTCTCCTATTCCCTCCCATCCCCCCTTAGGTCATTAGGGATGAAGTCCCAGCTACGCTCTGACGACTCTGCCAAATTGAAATAAACCTGAGCAGGCCTCCTTCTCTTCACTCCACTTATTTATCTCTCTCCGTGACACTTCATTTGTCTTAGGAGTCATTGGCTGGGAGGTTAGCCAATCGCAAGTCAGCTGGCAGTCTAAAACCGCACCCTGAGCCCCTCCTACTCCCTCCCTCCCTGCCTCTGTTCTGTGAGGAGTCCCAGTAACTCAGCTAGGTGAACCAAACGAGTGTGCTCGCATACTCCCTTAGAAGATTTTAGCTTGAAAAACAAGAAATAGCGGCAATAGTACTGTTTGTCCATCTTGAGACACTGTAGCCAGTATACACTTCCTCAAAATAGTCAGAATTAATCTAAGATAACTCAAGAAATCTGTGATTAATTTTGAAGTTTTCGTCAAAGATATCTTAGTCGCTAAGATGTTTGGTGCAATATTTCTCAAGTGATTTTTTTTCTTCATGAAAACCTGTCGTCTGTCGTTGTGAATGACAACAAACACTTGAAGAATCCCTACTGTTGGCCCTTGCCGAAGACCAAAACGAACAAAAACGTCACAAAATGTCTTTAGAACAGCCTGCGGATGCCTTTAGCTGTTCCTGTTTCCAATGTCTATTTGAACCATTCAAGTGAGGATAACTCTGAGGGGGTTTCCATCTTATGTCACTACTTTATGACTTGTGAACAGTAAAGCCTGTTTTCATTACTGAAACTGATAAGCCTGTTTTCTATGAAAGTCGAGTGACAAGTAGTGTCTGTTCGTATAGTGTCACCAGTCACTGACTGTTCTAGTTTTCCATCCTGGGTGTGTAACTCTCGCTATTCATGGGTTCTGGAAAACGACGTAGCTTGTCTTGCAGTGCATGTGCTCAGTCTGTTGTGTTGAATTGCATGCCAGCTGTCTTTAAAAAAAGCTGTTCAACAACAATCACTAAGAGGTCAATCGTACAGGCACTGTGACGTCTTTGTCACACGTGTCACAACCAAGGACAGTAGGGCTTTGTGGCCCCATGTAAAGTAGCCAGTTTGAAATGTCTCTGGTACACTCTCAGAAAAAAGGTGCTATCTAGAACCTAAAAGGTTATTCGGCTGTCCCCATATGAGAACCCTTTGAAGAACCCTTTTTTGTTCCAGGTAGAACCCTTTTGGGTTCCATGTAGAATCCTTTTTGTGTTCCATGTAGAACCCTTTCCACAGAGGGTTCTACATGCAACACTAGGGGGTACTACCTGGAACCAAAAGGGTTCTACTTGGAACCAAAAAGGTTTATCCTATAGGGACAGCCAAAGAACCCTTTTGGAACCCTTTTTTCTAATAGTGTAGATACAGCTGTGTAGAGTTACAGACCATATCCTGCTGGCGGGATGACCGCTGTTTTCCCCGCAAGTATGAGTGTCACATCTCATACCCTACAGCTTATTGCCAGATGCACATTTGGACACATTTGTCACTGGAATTAGCCTGCAGTATTGCTCTGGGGGAATGTGTCCTCTCGCAACGATTTCTGAGAGGAGCGATATATTGCTGTCTGTCTTCAATCCCAGCCATCCAACACCACATGCGCATGGCTGTGCTGATGTGTCTGAAAACAAACCCTTGAGTCTCCTTACACCTAAGAGCACATTGTCTGTCTGTACATTGTGTTCACACAAATGCCAGATAAATAAATGATAGCCAGTATTTTCCACCACTCTCATTTTAATCAAAGTTTGACACAGCTGACACTCCTCCTTGGCGCTCTAAGCCTGTCACATAATATCTGACAAGATATCCTCTTGGAACTTGTCTTTTAATGTGACTCGTCTGGGAGAATGCAGTGGTCTACAGCCACAGTGATTTACAGCAGAGGCCTCCCATCCTCAACGTTCATCCACTGACTGTCTTGTGCAATAAACAAGTGACAGGTTCCTGGGTGTGCAGTTAAATGTCACTTTCCCCGTGAGACAGGAGATGAAGGCATCCTTTAATGCCACTGTCACTTTAAGTATCGGAGGCTTCCTCTGCTGCTGCCGTTTGATAAGGGGAATTGAAAGCGGATGAAAGCACATTAATTTGTGGTGAGAGAGAGGTTGGAGGGAATGAGAATCTCTCCCCTAACTCCCCTCTGTTTCTTCCTTACCCTATTTCTCAATTTCTTTAGTTTAGAATGTCGTGGTTGTGGCTGATATTAAGGGATCCATCTTACCTTCAGTGGATGGTGCCAAATGGTTTGGGATTGAGCAAGGGGTCATTTGAATGACTTGTGTCCTGTCCTCAGCTACTCTATGCTGTTCTAGGTATACTGTAAAACACCCACATCCACACTTCCACATGAAAAAGGATCTGTTAGTTGTACAGTCTAAAAGCTTCAACTCTAATCAAGATGAGAACTCATGTTCACAAGTCTCTCTCACATCTAGACATGGCAACATTCTCTTCTAAAAATGACTCACAGATCAACAAAGGATCACCATGTGGCAGCGATGGGGAAAACAACCACTGATAGCAAGATAAAATGATGATGTAGAGGCACTTGTAAGTTAGTTTGGTAGTCTCCCCAGTAACACCAAGTAGCACACTGTAATTTGTAATCACTTAAAGTGGGGGTGAGCCCTCCGTAGCCGGGCCAGCCAGTAATCACAGAGTCAGTGAGAGGGGCTGGAGAACGAGCGGCTGATGATGGTGCTTGAGGTGAGCGACTGGTTTCAGACAAAGAGGGTTAACAAGAGGGAGAGCAATCTCAGCTAGTGCTTTCATTTCAGCCTCTTGTTTCAGCCAGTCAACTCGTAAAGGGGTCAGTACAGGGCATAAGGTATGTATGAGAGTTCTGAAGAGTTCATGCAGACATGGAAGGAAAGGATGGGAAACTGTTTTGTTGAAACAAGAGTTTATCATTTGGTTCCTAATGGAAGCGGCCTAATGTGTGTGGATATCCCTACACACGCGCACACACACACACACACACACACACACACACACACACACACACACACACACACACACACACACACACACACACACACACACACACACACACACACACACACACACACACACACACCACACACACAAACAGTCTTGTTTAACTAACCTTGTGGGGACACTCAATTTATAACCATTCAAAATCCTATTTTCCCTAACCCTAAACCTAACCCTTACCCTAACCCTAACCCCAAAACCTAACCTTAACCCTAACCCTAACTCTAATTCTACCTCTCAACCCTAAACCCCCTAGAAATAGCATTTGACCTTGTGGGGACCAACAAAATGTCCCCAGTTTTTGTTTCCAAGTAGAACCATTTGGGGTTCCATGTAGGACCCTCTGTGGAAAGGGTTCTACATGGAACTCAAAAGGGTTCTACCGGGAACCAAAAATGGTTCTTCAAATAGTTATCCTATGGGACAGCCGAAGAACCCTTTTAGGTTCTAGATAGCACCTTTTTTTCTAAGAGTGCAGAATAAATCATCTGGTAAGAATGGACACTTTCATCAGGAAACATGAAAACTGTATCAACATTTGTGTTAATACACTCTGTAGCTGCCAGGCTGTACCTTTTATGGGTGTCTGATGAACAATACAAAATGGCTGCCAAAGGGCTACAAAGGCTCCTGGTCTAGCATCTTGTTTACCCCTTGTAAAACCCTCATAGAAGAGTGAGACTAATAACCTTCAGCCACCATCAGTCTCCAGCGGCCTAATATCTGGTTTGAACAGGAATCTAGCCTGCACTGAATGGATGGTTTGTCTGTGACTGATGTTCTCTAGCTCTCTGGTCTCATATAGAGATGAATTGACCTTTATCAGTAGTGCTCTAATGCACCACACCGCCTGGCCTCCCTCTGTGTTCAAATTGTAATCAGCAGCTGTGCTGTCAGGTTCAATTCCAATGTGCAGACAGCCCACCTGTCACATACACTCCCACACATATACAGACTCACACACACAGACATAGCAAACACGCACACACAAACGCACACACACACACACACTCATTGTTTTAAAGGGGTCCCTTATGTACCCTGTAGTCTTAGTGAATCACCGTAAGATGGACACAGCTACTTTGTGGTTTATTGTCACACCAACTGTGATGCAGAGCCTCACACCACAGACACAGTGGGCCCTATTTGATATAAACACTTCATTTGGTTCAAATATTCTTCAAATGCATCTCGTTACTGCCCTCTAGTGAGATCAGAGGCCATACCAAGCTCATTTGAATTGGTCTAGTGGTCTATACCTGCTTATAAACTAGTCCTATAAACTCACCCATAACATTGTGATTGTACATAAAAATTCTTATTTTACAACATATTCTCTGTGTCCTTCCTTACAAGGTCAGTCCAAAGGTTTGATAGCCTCACATGACATCTCTAGAGCACTAAGTGTGTGTGTGTGTGTGTGTGTGTGTGTGTGTGTGTGTGTGTGTGTGTGTGTGTGTGTGTGTGTGTGTGTGTGTGTGTGTGTGTGTGTGTGTGTTTGTGTGTAAGGGCCGTGCCTGGTCCCAGTGACCTTCACTTCATTTTCAGTGGGATCACACAGAGTCAGTTAGTTGGGGTCGCTGTCCCTCTTATGTGTGATAGATCTGAGAAAACATTAGTTTTGATTGGACCTCTGAAATAAGCACTTATATTTCCACTATCCAGTAACCATCTAACCATCAACTTATCGGTTGATTACTTGGTAATGTGAATAAAGTAATACTAAGAATAGATATAAGGATTTCATTAATGGACAGAGAAACTGGCTGTAAGTTCCTACTTGCACTTACCTTTTGCAAATTTGCCCTTGATGATCAGTCATGTCAACCCATGCCAAAGGTTGTTGCATATTTCATCATGAATAAACAGTGAGTGTTCAGTTGGCCTCTGTGGTTGTAGGGCAGATTGTCTATGTTAAACTGGCCCTCTTTGCCTACCTACTGACCACCCCACCGCCCGGGTCCGATTGGCCTTCTCTGCATTATTCAGAGCCACAACACCAAGGTACAGAGCTGTATTTCCAATGTCTTCCATTTCAAATGATTTTCCAACCATATTTTACTTGACACAAAGACAAAGGACCCGCACGTGTTTCTCCCCATTCCCTCATAATATTAAATATTAATGCCGGCATAATTTCGCAGGCTCCCGAGTCCCAAGGAGCGGGAGTGTACAGCCTTGTAGTCATCAGTGATTTCAGTATTTTTTCCTAAAGGTAAGGAGTTTGTCAAAATCAATTCTGAGATGCCCCAGCAACAGCACAGTATTTACAGTTACATATCACAGATGCACTTTTGTTAATATATGGGGGGGCTATTTAATATGAAGCTCAAGTCTGTTCTATAACATTTGCCTGGGTGTTTATGTTTATCTTTGTTTGTGTGTATTACCAGGTCCTTACCCGGACCAAAACAACACAGAGAGATGGCAGCAGAGTCTGCTGGTGCATGAGTGCAGTCACAGTGCATTGCAGTGGCAACATTTATACAAACCATTATTCATGCATTGTGGAGACCCCGCTCCCCGCAATACGCCAAGACACTTTAACATCAAAGGCGGCACACATGGTCGCCTGGCTCCCGTAGGAGCGTGTTCTTTTGATTCTCTTCCCCCTCTCCCTCCACTGTCTGCTGAGTGGTTTCCCCCAGTTCCCTCCTCGCCCCAGCCCCCTGTTCTACTGCTCCCTGGGTCACCTAGCGCTTAAAATAACTGCGTCAAGGACCCGCTACGTCTTCTCCTCAGCTCCTCCAGTGAATTACACAGCCGTTCCAC
Source organism: Coregonus clupeaformis (assembly GCF_020615455.1). Taxonomy (NCBI): domain Eukaryota; kingdom Metazoa; phylum Chordata; class Actinopteri; order Salmoniformes; family Salmonidae; genus Coregonus; species Coregonus clupeaformis. The sequence continues at coordinate 16,035,903 of NC_059212.1, forward strand.
GTTATTAAACATGACACTCAACCAAGATAATGAAGCCTTTCTTCATCTCATTTGGAATCCTAATCTAATTTCTTTGATTAATGGGCACAGATCTGCATATCAAGGGCTCTTGTTAATTTCTCCGGCAAATCCCTTTTTATGATGCGCTCGCAAAATGAAAAAAGTATATATCTGTCTTAAGAATCTCTACCCCTTCTTTTCCACATGAGAGGCTTAATGGGGAAAGGGAATGTGGCCGGGTAACAAGCTGATTAGATGATGGATCCAACCACCATCCCCTCCACCCACTCAAGACAAGACAGGAGAAGAGAGAACCTACCATGTGTTTTGTTCAAGTTCAAGTTTATTTGTCTTATGTACAGGATACACATGGTATGCACCGTCGAAAAAAATGCTTACTTGCAGGTTCCATCTCGATAATGTGACAACAATAACAAATAATAAAATATACAAATAAAAAAAATAGAATGGACCAGGACCAGTCTCCTCATTTGTCCTCACTGTGGGGTAGTACTGCTCTGCTGCATTGACCATTAGTCTACTCCACATCCTGACCTTTCACCACTAGACACCAGTCGAGCCATCAGGAACCACCAGGCTTCTTCATGGGGGAGGAGGAGGGATGGAGGTCTGGCCTGAGCCATTAATAACAGTGGAAAAATACAATAATGCAGCTTCACAGCACAGGCCTCCTTCTGTGTCTCACTGCTGCCCCTACCACCATGTCTTCATCCCAAATGGAATCCTACTCCCCACAGGGCTCTGGTCAAAAGTCACACACACAGGGCCCGATTCAGACTTAGGAAATCTATTCCTTTTTTATGCATTTTTATCTAAGCACTTCTCAGTAGTTGGTATTCATACTTACTGTTCCCTTGCATGCGCTGAATAAATGTAATTCAACAGATTTAAACTTTCCCACTTTCTGGCTAACATATTTTCTTGTGGAATTTTCATTTAATAGGGTTTCAGTACATTCATCTAAAGCCATCCCTTTAAATATGGTATACCTTTAATTCTAATTTCTCGACAGACTCACTATGGAGAAAACGGTTCAGAATATTAGGGCTCAATGAAAGAAAGCCCTCTAAATACATGCAGCATATTCGTCTCCTTTTCAGCACCAATTGGTAGATAAAGAAATACTCTGATCTTGTATATTATTTAGGTTTAGGAAAGTATTTATGACAAATAAAAAACAGGTTTGGAGAGCCTTAACACACAAAATATATTGGTGAATCAAAAATGTCATCCTGAAAGTTGCCATATTCAATTGTTCAATCCATGAAATATTGGAAGGTGAGAAAAGTGTACAATGGGGGTTGAACAGTAGTCCTATAAATCTACACTAGTATTCCTCACTAATCATGGAACTGTGATGACAACGGTCCAGTTGTCGTGAACCGTGCACCAGGCTCCAGGTTAAACTGCTATGTGTGTTCTGCGTTCCATAATTATTCAAATAGGCTACATATCACAAATTAATGCACAACTTGTAATACATTAGCTTAATATGATCCACTGTTGCTAGCGATCCTCAGGAACAACCACACGGACGCAGAGGAAAGAAAGGTAAACTAACAATGGAATGGAATGATCCAAAATGTAAGGAAACTAACACTAAAGTGACAAGTTCTAAATGTATGTGGGTATAACTGATGGTGGCTACTGATAGTGGCTAATATTTAACACGGTACAAATTGTACGGTACAAAGTCTGGGCATATAATTAATACCTTCTAGAAATCATAAATCAACTTGGTAGGTTTGGCGTTATACTGTCATTTGCGTATGGCTACAGAAGCCTATTGCTTGGGTCTCTAAATTTCACCCCTGCATGTTATAAGGCCAGCATTTCATAAACTTCACTATGAAAAAGGTTGATATGCTTCAGTTTGCTGCCATATGACTGGTTTCACATTTGTCTCCAGCAATCATAAGGTAGGCCTAAAATAGATTTTAAATGATTGTAATTTATATTTATAATCCCTTTGTCTAAATGACTTACTCATTTACCTAGCTCTTATCAATAGCTCTTATCAATTTGTAAATTACAGTGCATGGAGAATGGTGTTATATCTATCGGAAAAAATAAAGTAGATGTTGTTCCACTTGGAACTGACAGGTTGCTTAACCTTATTCATAATTTCATTGCGCGTAAAGGTGGTGGAATTATGAGGGAATTAAGTCACGGTCAGAATATGGCGTATCTGTAGACACTCCTCCGCCATCGATTTATTTGATCTCTACCCCAAACGAATAGCGGATGAATAGCATGCTATCCTCATGCTTAAATTCAAGGTCAGAATACGCATAGAGATAAAAGTGCATAAAAAGGGAATTATGTTCCATTTACGTACGCTTAACTTGGGTCGGAATTACCCCCATAGTGAATAGAGTGCCCTCTGGGAGTCACCCCATCATGTTTCTCAGTGCAACTGCAACTACAGTGTTTTTCAAATTGCAGTTTTTCTTAAAGCTACCTATACATTACATGTCTATCTCTGCATCTTCTAAAATGGCGCCGACAGAGAGGGCTGCCTTGCTTCTAGCTCTTGGGAAACTTTGCAGTATTTTGTTTTTTTTATGTATTATTTCTTACATTATTAGTCCAGAAAATAGTTTGTGTTATTATATACAGTCGGGAAGAACTATTGGATATCAGAGCAGCAGGAATAAATATCTCTCTGGAAAGCAGAAGGGCGGAGGTGTATGTTTTATGATTAACGAATCATGGTGTAATTGTGACAACATACAGGAACTCAAGTCCTTTTGTTGACCCGACCTAGAATACCTCACAATCAAATGCCGACTGTATTATCTCCCAAGATAATTTTCTTCGGTTATAGTCGCGGCCGTGTATATCCCCCCTCAAGCCGATACCACGATGGCCCTCAAAGAACTTCACTGGACTCTATGCAAAATGGAAACGACATATCCTGAGAATGCATTTAATGTAGCGGGGGATTTAAACAAAGCAAATTTGAGGAAAAGGTTGCCGAAGTTCTATCAGCACATCGACTGTAGTACTCGTGCTGCTAAAACACTCGACCACTGCTACTCCAACTTCCGGGATGCATACAAGGCCCTCCCCTGCCCTCCTTTCGGCAAATCTGACCACGACTCCATTTTGCTCCTCCCTTCCTAAAGGCAGAAACTCAAATAGGAAGTACCCATGCTAAGGACTATTCAACGCTGGTCTGACCAATCGGAATCCACACTTCCAGAATGTTTTGATCACGCAGACTGGGATGTGTTCCGGGTAGCTTCAGAGAATAATATCGACGTACAGTGCCTTGCAAAAGTATTCATCCCCCTTGGCGTTTTTCCTATTTTGTTGCATTACAACCTGTAATTTCAATGGATTTTTATTAGGATTTCATGTAATGGACATACATAAAATAGTCCAAATTGTGAAGTGAAATGAAAAAAAATAACTTTTTTCCAAAAATTCTAAAAAATAAATAATGGAAAAGTGGTGCATGCATATGTATTCACCCCCTATGCTATGAAGCCCCTAAATAAGATCTGGTGCAACCAATTACTTTCAGAAGTCACATAATTTGTTAAATAAAGTCCACCTGTGTGCAATCTAAGTGTCACATGATCTCAGTATATATACACCTGGTCTGAAAGGCCCCAGAGTCTGCAACACCACTAAGCAAGGGGCACCACCAAGCAAGCGGCACCATGAAGACCAAGGAGCTCTCCAAACAGGTCAGGGACAAAGTTGTGGAGAAGTACAGATCAGGGTTGGGTTATAAAAAAATATCAGAAACTTTGAACATCCAACGGAGCACCATTAAATCCATTATAATAAAATGGAAAGAATATGGCACCACAACAAACCTGCCAAGAGAGGGCTGCCCACCAAACCTCACAGCCCAGGCAAGGAGGGCATTAATCAGAGAGGCAACAAAGAGACCAAAGATAACCCTGAAGGAGCTGCAAACTCCACAGCGAAGTATCTGTCCATAGGACCACTTTAAGCCGTACACTCCACAGAGCTGGGCTTTACGGAAGAGTAGCCAGAAAAAAGCCATTGCTTAAAGAAAAAAATAAGCTAACACGTTTGGTGTTCACCAAAAGGCATGTGGGAAACTCCCCAAACATATGGAAGAAGGTACTCTGGTCAGATGAGACAAAAATTGAGCTTTATGGCAATCAAGGAAAACACTACGTCTGGCGCAAACCCAACACCTCTCATCACCCAAGAACACCATCCCCACAGTGAAGCATGGTGGTGGCAGCGTCATGCTGTGGGGATGTTTTTAATCGGCACGGAAACTGGTCAGAATTGAAGGAATGATGGATGGCGTTAAATACAGGGAAATTCTTGAGGGAAACCTGTTTCAGTCTTTCAGAGATCTGAGACTGGGACGGAGGTTCACCTTCCAGCAGGACAATGACCCTAAGCATACTGCTAAAGCAACACTCGAGTGGTTTAAGGGGAAACATTTAAATGTCTTGGAATGGCCTAGTCAAAGCCCAGACCTCAATCTAATTGAGAATCTGTGGTATGACTTAAAGATTGCTGTACACCAGCAGAACCTATCCAACTTGAAGGAGCTGGAGCAGTTTTGCCTTGAAGAATGGGCAAAAATCCCAGTGGCTAGATGTGCCAAGCTTATAGAGACATACCCCAAGAGACTTGCAGCTGTAATTGCTGCAAAGGTGGCTCTACAAAGTATTGACTTTGGGGGGGTGAATAGTTATGCACGCTTAAGTTCTGTTTTTTTTGTCTTATTTCTTGTTTGTTTCACAATAAAAAATATTTTGCATCTTCAAAGTGGTAGGCATGTTGTGTAAATCAAATGATACAAACCCCCAAAAAATCTCCTGACGTTGAGTGAGAGGTTATTTTCCTGGCACCACACTCCCAGAGCCCCCTCCTGTACAGTCTGTTCACCTATGACTGCGTGGCCAAGCACGCCTCCAACTCATTCATCAAGTGCAGACGACACAACAGTAGTAGGCTTGATTACCAACAATGACGAGACAGCCTACAGGGAGGAGGTGAGGGCTCTGGGAGTGTGGTGCCAGGAAAAAACCTCTCACTCAACGTCAACAAAACAAAGGAGATGATCGTGGACTTCAGGAAACAGCAGAGGGAACACCCCCCAATCCACATCAACGGGGAGAAGTGGAGAAGGTAGAAAGCTTCAAGTTCCTCGGCGTACACATCACTGACAAACTGAAATGGTCCACACAGACAGTGTGGTGAAGAAGGCGCAACAGCGCCTCTTCAACCTTAGGAGGCTAAAGAAATTTGGCTAGGCACCTAAAACTCTCACAAACTTTTACAGATGTACAATTGAGAGCATCCTGTCGGGCTGTATTACCGCCTGGTATGGCAACTGCACTGCCCGCAACTGAGGACGGCAGGTAGCTTAGTGGTTAAGAGCATAGTGCCAGTAACCGAAAGGTCGCTGGTTCTAATCCCCGAGCCGACTAGGTGAAAAATCTGTCAATGTGCCCTTGAGCAAGGCACTTAACCCTAATTGCTCCTGTAAGTCGCTCTGGATAAGAGCGTCTGCTAAATGACAAAAAAATATATATATATACAAAAATAAATAAAATTATGACAAAAATATTTTTAAAAAACTTAAAAAACTGCAAGGCTCTCCAGAGTGTGGTGCGGTCTGCCCAACGCAACAAGCATGCAGATGCAATAAGTGAAAACACATTATCTAACTGGAGATAGCTATCTAACATAATGTCAAAGCATGATGCACTAGCAAGTTAACTTTCATTCCAAAATAACTTCATATTTCCGAGTTAGTCAGATATTAGTTTAGAAATACTTAAAATTGGCATGGGAGCTAACTAGCTAGCAAGCTACCAGCTAACTTATCAAAGGTAGATAACTGGTTAATTTGATCATGCTTTGTGATACACCTGGTTTTATGCTGTTTTAGTCCACACAACATGTCGCCCTGTCACCTACAGTAGAACATGATGAACACTGGGGGAAACAATAAAATTGGCCATGCTTTTTTGTCCTACCAGATAGGCGATGAGAAGGTTCTAGCTAGTGTATCCCTCTGTCATTCGACTCTTGTTGGATGGAGTTGTCCGGTTTATCAGGTACCAGGCTCCCATGACTGCTATGATTATTTATTTACAAGTTCATTACAATTTGCTTTTGACTTTAGCGCCATCTGTGCCTGATAGAGCAGATCTAGTCTCACGTGCGAGATTGAAGCCGTCTGGCGCGAGAGACTCCTTTCAGCAAATCTGACCACCACTCCATTTTGCTTCTCCCCGCTTACAAACAAAGACTCAAGAGGGCAGTTCCGGTGGTCAGGTCTGTACAATGCTGGTCCGACCAATCAGAATCCATGCTCCAAGACTCTTTTTATCACGAGGACTGGAATATGTTCTGTGTCGCCCCTGGGGATAACATCAATGAATACGCCGACTCAGTCACCGGATTCATAAAGTAATGCATAGATGATGTGATACCTATAGTGTCTTTCAAAACTTACCCGAATCAAAAACCGTGGATTGTTGGCAGACTTGTAGAGAAACTGAAGGAGAGAGATGCTGCTTACAAACACAGCAAGGTGACCGGGGACAATAGTATGGTTAAACAGTACAAATACGACCTACGCAGATCGATCAAGATGGTGAAACACAAGTATAGGGACAAAGTGGAGGAGCAATTCACCGGGTCGGACAAGAGGCGTATGTGGCAGGGGCTCGTAACGATTACGGATTACAAAAAGAAAGCCAGCCACCAACGCCGCCCTACCGGACGAGCTAAACATATTTTTCTCACACAACGACGACTCTGATAGGCCGAGGAGAGCCCCTGAGGACAACATACTAACAGACCCCACGGAGGACGTGTGTAAGTCATTCAAACCTGTTAACCCTCGCAAGGCTGCCGGCCCAGACGGCATCCCTAGCCATGCCCTCAGAGCATGTGCAGACCCATCTTTCTCTAGCTCAGGTCGCTATCCCCACCTGCTTCAAGATGTCCACTATCATCCCCGTGCCCAAGAAAGGGAAAGCAACTGAACTGAATGATAACTGACCTGTAGCATTCACTTCCGTCGTCATGAAGTGCTTTGAGAGGCTAGTCAAAGACCACATCACCTCCTCCCTCCCAGACACTGACAGATCCACGGATGACACAATCGCCATTGCACACTGCCCTCACCCACCTGGACAAAAATAATGCATATGTGAGGATGCTCTTCATTGACTACAGCTCGGCTTTCCATACCATAGTGCCCTCTAAGCTCACCACTGTCACGATCGTCATAATGAGCGGACCAAGGCGCAGCGTGATATGAGTACATACTTTAATAGGTACTTTTAATTACAACACAAAACAACAAAACGATACGTGAAGTCCTCGGTCAATAACACAAACCTACACGGAACAAGATCCCACAAAACACAAGTGCACAACAGGCTGCCTAAGTATGGTTCCCAATCAGAGACAACAAGCAACAGCTGATTCTCGTTGCCTCTGATTGAGAACCACCCCGGCCAACATAGAAACACATAACCTAGAACAGAACATAGAAAACGAAACATAGACACTACACAAAGAAACTAACACCCTGGCTCAACATACAAGAGTCCCCAGAGCCAGGGCGTGACAGTACCTCCCCCCAAAGGCGCGGACTGTGACCGCGCCAACATAAACCCAACAGGGGAGGGGCCGGGTGGGCATTCCTCCTCGGAGGCGGATCCGGATCCGGGCGTGACCACCACCCTCTAACAACCCCCCCGTAGTGCCCCTGGTCTGATCCCGCTGGCTGGAGCTGGACTGGACATCGGTGGAGCGGATTGCTTAGGCTCCGGTGTGGAGCAGCTGACCGGTACCTGACCAGGCACCGGTGAAACAGGCACGGGCTGTGCCGGACTGATGACGCGCACCACAGGCTTGGTGCGGGGAGCAGGAATGGGCCGGACCGGGCTGACGAAGCGCACCACTGGCTTGGTGCGGGGAGCAGGAACGGGCCGGGCCGGGCTGGCGACGCGCACCATAGGCTTGGTGCGGGGAGCAGGAACAGACCGGGCCGGGCTGGCGACACGCACCATTGGCTTGGTGCGGGGAGCAGGGACGGGCCGGACCGGGTTGACGAGCGCACCACTGGCTTGGTGCGAGGAGCAGGAACAGGCCGGACCAGGCTGACGACGCACACCATTGGCTTGGTGCGAGAGGCAGGAACAGGCCGGGCCGGGCTGGCGACGCGCACCATTGGCTTGGTGCGGGGAGCAGGGACGGGCCGGACCGGGCTGACGAAGCGCACCACTGGCTTGGTGCGGGGAGCAGGAACAGGCCGGACCGGGCTGACGACGCGCACCATTGGCTTGGTGCGAGGGGCAGGAACAGGCCGGGCCGGGCTGGCGACGCGCACCACAGGCTTGGTGCGGGGAGCAGGAACAGGCCGGGCCGGGCTGGCGACGCGCACCATTGGCTTGGTGCGAGGGGCAGGAACAGGCCGGGCCGGGCTGGCGACGCGCACCATTGGCTTGGTGCGAGGGGCAGGAACAGGCCGGGCCGGGCTGGCGACGCGCACCATTGGCTTGGTGCGAGGGGCAGGAACAGGCCGGGCCGGGCTGGCGACGCGCACCATTGGCTTGGTGCGAGGGACAGGAACAGGCCGGGCCGTACTGGGAACACACACCACTGGCCTTGTGTGGGGATCAGGAACGGGCCGGACCGGACTGGTAACACACCTCAGTACCTCTCGCCGTGCCTCTACACTCTCCTTCCCTCTACTGACCAATGGCCCCCGTAACCTGGTGGCCTTCTCTCCTCGTCCACAAACTCGCCCTTTATCTGCCTCCAACAGCCCCGTCGTCCATGCCGTGTGCCCCCCCAAAATTTTTTATTGGGGCTGCCTCTCGCCTGTCCGACGACGTCCCGGTTGGCGCCGCTTCTCCTCTCCTGCCTGGGTCTCCCCCTTCATCGCCCTCCGGTAACGGACGGCCTCCTCCTCCGTGATCTGCCCCCAACCGAGGAGGACATCCACTAACGTTACCTCCGGCGTTTGCTCCTGGACACGCTGCTTGGTCCTGTATTGGTGGGATCTTCTGTCTCGATCGTCATAATGAGCGGACCAAGGCGCAGCGTGATATGAGTACATACTTTAATAGGTACTTTTAATTACAACACAAAACAACAAAACGATACGTGAAGTCCTCGGTCAATAACACAAACCTACACGGAACAAGATCCCACAAAACACAAGTGCACAACAGGCTGCCTAGGTATGGTTCCCAATCAGAGACAACAAGCAACAGCTGATTCTCGTTGCCTCTGATTGAGAACCACCCCGGCCAACATAGAAACACATAACCTAGAACAGAACATAGAAAACGAAACATAGACACTACACAAAGAAACTAACACCCTGGCTCAACATACAAGAGTCCCCAGAGCCAGGGCGTGACAACCACAAAGCTCACAGCCCTGGGACTGAACTCCTTCCCATGCAACTGGGTCCTGGACTTCCTGGCGGGCCACCCCCAGGTGGTGAAGGTAGGCAACATTACCTCCTCGACACTGATCGTCAACACGGGGGCCCGACAAGGGTGAGTCCTCAGTCCCCTCCTATACTCCCTGTATACCCATGACTGCGTGGCCTCACACATATCCAACTCCCTCATCAAGTTCGCTGATGACACGACAGTAGTAGGCCTGATTACCAACAACGACGAGACGGCCTACAGGGGGGAGGTAGAAAGAAAGAAAGAAAGAAGAAGAAATGCCATTTAGCAGACGCTTTTATCCAAAGCGACTTAGAGTCATGCGTGCATACATTTTTTTTGTGTATGGGTGGTCCCGGGGATCGAACCCACTACCTTGGCGTTACAAGCGCCGTGCTCTACCAGCTGAGCTACAGAGGACCACAAGGTAGGCCCTTTGACTGTGTGGTGCCAGGTAAACAACCTCTCCCTCAACGTCAGAAAAACAAAAGAGCTGATTGTGGACTTCAGGAGGAACCAGCCTGGGCACGCCCACACAGTGTTCTACAGGAGCACCATCAAGAGCATACTGTCGGGCTGCATCACAGCCTGGTACAGAAACTCCACCACTGCGGACTGCAAGGCACTACAGAGGGTGGTACGCTCAGAAGAACGCACCATTGGTTGCGCACTGCCTTCCCTCCAGGACACCTACGCAGGACAGCCAAGAAGATAATCAGGGACCCCAGCCACCCGAGCCATGGCCTGTTCTCCCCGTTTCCATCACTCAGACGCGGGCAGTATAGGAGCATTGTGGCAAAAACTGTGGACTGGCAAAAAGCTTCTACCCCCAGACCATCAGGCTGCTGAATAGCCACCACTAGTCAGCTACCTACTCCCCTGTCCCCCTCCTGTCCCCCTCCTGACCCCCCCAGACTTCTCTCTCTCTGTTGAGCCTGTATGTGGTGATGTGATTTGAAAGAGTCAGGCGCAGGAGGGTAAATCACAGAATAACAGGTTTATTCCATTGACACAGCGGTACGCAGCAATGTGTCAAACACTCCAGTGCGGAAATATACAGCGCACTGGAAACAACAAGGCACACGGGTGAATATCCCGGCGATACAAAATACAAGAGCTCCACCGTGCTAAACTAACCTCCACAATAAACAATCACACACAAAGACAAGGGGGCAGAGGGAACACTTATACAGGTACTGACCAGGTGTGTGTAATAAACAGGACAAACAAATGGAATGATGAGATAAGGAGCGGCAGTAAGCTAGAAGACCGGTGACGACGAACGCCGAAGCCTGCCCGAACAAGAAGGCAGCTTCGGAGGAAGTCGTGACACTGTAATTATCATCATACTCTGCAGCTCTGCTCAATTAATCACGGTAATTCTCTCAGCCATGCACCCCTCGAGGAACACTCCATCAAAACCTTTTGAATGTGTTTTGCTGTTGGGCAACAAAGATAAATAGAGAGAGATACAGAGCAAGATAATGTGTTTTGAAAGTGTGTAGTATAGTATAGAATTCACTCTCACCTTCCCTGCCTTGCCACTCTCTCTTTCTCTTCCTTTCCCTCACGTTTATGTCTGTCCATCCCAATGCAGCAAAACCTTCAAAGCACCTCTGTGAATCACCGGCTCGCCAATAGCCGGGTTGATCAGAAATCAATCCCTTTCGTCGCTGCTAGAATAAATACCTGTGAGACCACTGGTCACAAGTCAGACAAACCAGCCATTTGTCTTCTCTCAGCCTCTGCAGCAATATCTCCTTAATCCATGGCTTCCAGCCTAAGAAACAATAAGTTAATTAACCAGCTCATTTCCACAGCACCTCAAATGAACTTAAAAGCAAGCAATCCCTAATTTATGGTTAATTAATAAGATGGGTAAAGGTAAACATCATAAGAATCAATTTGCCAGACCAAAACTGCAGTGGGGGAGGCCTTGGAAAAAAAGCTCTTCCGACTGATCAAGATGATCCCGGAGACAAAACATGGACACATTTTCTCTGACTGCAGCCCTCTCCAAGGTGGATATTGTTTTGAAGTTTAATGGGAAGGTTAACTTCCCAATAGCTACATCAACGCAATCAAATCATTTTACGCTTGGGAAATTAGGCTGTCAAATAGCAAGCAGCTGTGCCATTTGGGAAGGCAGACTGTAGTGTACAGTGAGTGCTGATATATGCCTGCAATCTCCAATTGTCTTTGCAGACAAGCAAACCCGATTGACTGCATTATTCTGCTGTCGTGATTGGCTCTCTGCTCCTCCATCTTGGCAGCTTGACATCAGTAGAGGAAGAGTGACATCCAAATACACCCAGTCTGTGTTTGTCTGTCCAAAATGGTTCCATTTTCCAGCAGCCCTGTATCATCTGCCTCAGCCACTATAGATCCACCAGTGATGACAGACAGACAGATAATTTTGTAGTCTCACACAAGGCTACAGTAGGTGACCATGATAACAATAGGCGTCCGTGATGACAATGTCAGACAGAGGTTGTTATGCCCCAGTCTCTCTGATGAGCAAGTGTGTCTATCTATGCTCCCAAAAGAGACAGTTCCAAATTACCATGAACTACAGGCTCCAAATTGTGATTACAATCGTGCATGGCTAAATCATTCTGCTGTTGGAGGAAATATCCACAACATAATAATCCACAGATAAGACTTGTATAGGCTATGGAAATCATGTATAGTACCGGCATGGCATTCAATCTGCCTACATGAAAGGTGTCCTCCCACAGGGCAAAACCCTTTATTTTCCAAAATGGCTTCTCTAAAAATAAAAATAAATGTATGCAACGATGGGAGTGTTTTTAATCTCTTAATTTCCTTTGGGATATTTTTTTCTTCACATTTCAAGGAGAGGTAACAGAGGTGGTAGTGGTACTACTACTAGTAGTCCTAGTAGTGGTGGTGTTGGTGGTAGCATTAGTAGAGGTAGTAGTAGTAGTGGTAGTAGGCCTGGTGTGGCTACTGAGGTATAATAAGAACTAGACTGCCTCCAAGATAGCCGACCTTTGTTTTCAACGTAATCTACTCACATCCGCATACACCGTTTCGTGGTTGCTGCCATCCTTCTTACTGGGATTACTCCACCTGTGCACTAGAACTCAGTGCGCACTGACGGATAGCAGTATCATGAGAACATGCTCTGGGAACTCTGTCAGAGCATGAGGACAGCTAAACAAGCCAACCAGCACTTCCCTGGCTAGCTGGCATCATGACCTCAGAGCATGAATATAAAATGTTAGTGTAAGTGATGATGAAAATAAAATCGTCCTCAGCAATAATAATTTGAATAATTCAATGGATGTTTTGTGCTCAAATTGACTTCTCTATGGGGCCGTCAATGGGAATTGTCTTTCTCGGCCGTGATTCAGTTAAACTGCAGTACATAAGCAATACTGTAGGTGCAGTCAAAAGCGTGCTTCCATACTCTGGCCCTTTGGTATGGCAGTTGTAAGGATTATGAGGCATTTTAACTTAAAGGGCAATTCCACCACTTTTCAAACTCATTTTCATTATCTCCAGCACAATACAAGTGTCTACGTTAGTGAAAACTGCACATTTCTATGTTTTGTAGAAAGAAATGTAAAGTTAAAAAGTTCTACTGCATGACATCATCAAAAGTAAAAACACTTTAAAAACAGTGATTTCCAAACACTATGAGGTTCACAGGGATGTGGGGAGCAAGAAAATACCCTCCCTCTGGCTAGAAACTCGTTGCAGGTTTTGAAAACCACAGTTTTTCTTACTTTTAATCCTACCCTGTGATGTCACAGAGACCATTTTTTAGGACCTTTCTTCTTATCTTTTTATCCACAGATCATAGAAATGAGCCATTTTCACATTATGTAGACACTGGTATGGTGCTGGAGATAATGAATATGAGGTTGAAAAGTGGCTGAATTTACCTTTAAGTACTATTCTTTATCCAGATGTATTATAGCTTGGTTCTTTGTTTAAAACTACCAGCAATACCAGTTTCCTCTGCCTCATGCTATTGCCAGGTTGAGTGACACAGTTGTGCCATGAGATGTCATATCGATCGGGTCTGAGCGCTCATCTCCCAGGCAGGTTCCCTCCCCCTGCTCTGTCTCAATGCCAGGATGTTTAATGTGGGGAGGCAGGAGGAATTTTCGGATTAATAAAGATATTATGCAAATTATCATTACCTGCCTGCCTTGCAGCCCTGAGGTGCGGGGGAACGCAAGGCAGGTTGTTCAGAATGGGAGCCATAGGAATGACAGTAGCTGGAGGTAGATGGTGAAATGACGAGTAAGCAAGGTGACATACGTACATTTTAGAATGTTTTTCTTGGAACCAACCTATGTCAGGTATTGGCCACAGGCTGCTGTAGGAATGTTCTCTTCCATCTCTTTCATACTATACTATACTATACTATACTATACTATACTCTTTCCACCTCAACCGAACAACAATAACCACCACTCTTGCTTCTCACCAGTAGTCTCATTCCATCTGTGATCTCTGTTTCTTCAAGGCTGGAATGGAGGTGCCACTCGTTCCTGGCTGGACACTAGAAGTACATTTAGAAAAGACAAGAGAGACAAATCTTGTTTCTAGCATTCTCTCTTAACATTTTTGTCCTCCAAATTTCCTATTTTTTATCGTTTGACCCCTTCTACCCGCAACCCCACCACAGCTGGCCATGCTTTCTCCGTAAGACCCAGGCTTTCTCTATTATTACCAATCTGACGTCTTGCCTGGAGTCCTTTGACCCCTCCTCCTCTGAGCAGCCGGGCATCTCGTATCCAGGGCCATGGGCCATCCGCTCGCTCGCTCACAGCTCCCCACTTAGCTCTCTTGTTGTAGTCCACTCTCATAAATATGCCCAGTGGGACAGTTGACCAGGGCCAGAGGCTGGCTGGTAACTCTGGCCCAGTGACCAGCCTCCTCCTGATGGACAGTGGAGTCCTTTGTTCCCCTGTCATGCCTCACATTCCCAGAGCAGCCATGGGTCCCCTGGAAGGCAAAGTTCATGGGGAGGGACACAGTGCCATAGCCTCATAATTACCAGACTGATTCCGTGGTAGCGAACATTCACGTAAGCTCACGAGATCAGGCGGCTTGCGAGGCTAACAAACCCATTTTCCTACACCATGGTTTCAAAATTCCGCCCCCAGGCATACCTATTGAGAGCAGAGCAGTGATATGGCTCAAGCCCTCATTAAATATGGCAGTTTCAGACAATGGCTTTGGACAGAGGTGCTTGAAGGTGGTTGTTACGCGCCTAAGGAGACGATTGAAAGACATGCAGTTTGGCATCCAGGATTAGACTATTACATAAAGGGTCAATGCATCTGGATTGGAGTGAGGTGCGGGCATATATGGATGGAAGGATGGACCTTTCAAGACTTATGTTTAAAAGACAGAAAGACAGAAAGAAAGGTCAATGGTAGAAGTGAAATGTTATTGTTGCAATTTGAAGACACAACAATTGATGTTGTACGTAAAATTGTATATTTGGCTTAAAGCTGTAAAAAATAGGGGAAAAAACATACAATAATATCATAGCGTGTAACATTTGACTGTCCACATTAAATCCACAGTAAAGAAAGATAACATCAGATAATCAGGTACATAAAACCTGATAGTACACAATGTATTTTTCCATATCCTGAGAGGAAAAGGACAATCTGAGACAGAGCCCCCTGGCCGCTGTTGTTCCCCCATCCAAAAGAATTGGAGCAGACACTTCAGGCTAGGCCATGATGTCCCCACACAGGATTTGTTTAATGAAAATTTGGTGTAGGAGTACATCCCCCGAGGGACACTGAGCTGTAACAAATCTCAAGGACGTGCTCCAAAATATGACATTTACCCGCTGCTGGCATCACAAATCATTCACACCAGGATGTACTAACCAGTGCACACAGATCCAACCAACCGTCAACGGAAAATACATCCCTCTCCAGGACCACACTCTCTTCTCTCCCTCTTTTTCCCTCCACACTCGCCCACAACACACAGGATTTATATCTGCACCTCTCGTTTCTACTAAATACCAAGTCTGATGATGGACAGGTTCCTAATTAGAATTATTGACGTGTTCTTAGGGATTTAAGCCCAGGTGGGACAAGATGTTCTGTTCAAGTATGTTTAGTTCATAGCTGTGTGATTGTGAAGTGAACGTCTAGCTAAACTGTATGTGCAGTATAGTTAGATGTACAAATAACATACAGTACCTAACGCACAGTGATGATTCCAGATAATGAAAAAGGTAAGGCTTTGACAAGGCACTGCAGCGCACACAAATACTGGGCTCTGTTGGAGGATAGACTGTTAGGGAAAGTTAGCCCAGGGAGGGAGGGGGAGATGGGACCAGGCTGATCCAGAGAGGTGGGTGGGTAAATGTTTCTGATGTGGACAGGAATGAGCTTCGACAGCTAGACTAAGGATGGAGGAAGGAGCTTATTTCACGGCTGA
This sequence comes from Coregonus clupeaformis, assembly GCF_020615455.1. Taxonomy (NCBI): domain Eukaryota; kingdom Metazoa; phylum Chordata; class Actinopteri; order Salmoniformes; family Salmonidae; genus Coregonus; species Coregonus clupeaformis. Next base: position 16,051,802 of record NC_059212.1, read on the forward strand.
TTTGTTTTAATATCTGGAGCAACAGCAGGAGAGAATGTGGGGTAGAGGGCTACGGAGAGGGGATCGAAGCCAGGCAGTGGGAGAGAGAGAGGGGATTGGAGATGAGAGTTGTGTGTTAGGAGGGAGGGACAAGGTGGAATGTTGGAGAAGAAGAACAACAACAACAAGAAGAACAAGAACAAGAACAAGACGACGAAGAAGGTTGAGGGTTTATATAACAGGAGACTTGAGAGAAGGGAACATGAAAGGAGGCAGGTGATCATGGCTTCAGAAGGCTACAGAAGGTGAGAGGCTGGAGAGAGAGAGAGAATAAGAGAGGGAGGTTGGTCTCTGGAAGAGAACAGAGAGAGAGAGATCAGATGGACCGAGAATGAAAGAATGAGAACAAGAGAACGAGAGAGAGAGACTTGAGATAAAGAGAGAGAGAGCCAGTGTAGTCATGGGTAGAGGCTGTGAGGTATGGGGAACTGTGTGCTCAGGGCTGAGGGCTGTGCTGGGCTGAACGAGGTGATGTCAGGTGATGGTCAGGCTCAGAGAGAATCAGAGGAGAGCAGCCCTTTGATGCGATCAGAGGTGAAGAGCAGAAAGGTGAAGAGTACATGAAAGGCCCCAGAGCTAAAAGAGAGAGTGGCAGAACAGAGAGAGAGAGAGAGAAATAGTAGAGCGAGAGAGTGCTCTACCCTGATAGAGGATGAGTAGAAGAGATCATGCAGTTTCTGCATGTTACCTGCCCCACCAACAACATCCCATGGGCATGTCTATAGCTGCTAGCACAACATCTAAAATACATCTATGCAGTAATATAAACCAATGTATCATCTAGAGTTAAAAGAAAGAGTTAAGAGAAGAAGTGAAATCAGCAGGAAAGTAATTGTGGTTTGCCTAAGAATGAGCATGGACATTGATAGGAGCTGATTGCTGCTACTGAGAATCGAATTGAAGAGGAGAGGAAGGGAATATTAGCAGTCCCTGCTTAATCAAGCTAGTGTGGAGGGACGAGCCCAGAGCCAGGCTAACAGATCTGTGATCCGTGAGTAACATCTGTCAGCAGGACTCAGCTCCCCTGCCCACAACACCATGGATCACAACCTGGGAGCTCCTAGTTAACACTACAGTCTGAATACAGCCCTATATGATCACAATGTGGCAGCTCCTAAACACTAAAGTCTGAAAACAACCCCATGGATTGTAATGTGGCAGCTCCTAGCTAACAGCACTACAATCTGAATACAACACAGCCTCGTAGATCACAACCTGGCAGCTCCTAGCTAACAGCACTACAATCTGAATACAACACAGCCTCGTAGATCACAACCTGGCAGCTCCTAGCTAACAGCACTACAATCTGAATACAACACAGCCTCGTAGATCACAACCTGGCAGCTCCTAGCTAACAGCACTACAATCTGAATACAACACAGCCTCGTAGATCACAACCTGGCAGCTCCTAGCTAACAGCACTACAATCTGAATACAACACAGCCTCGTAGATCACAACCTGGCAGCTCCTAGCTAACAGCACTACAATCTGAATACAACACAGCCTCGTAGATCACAACCTGGCAGCTCCTAGCTAACAGCACTACAATCTGAATACAATACAGCCTTGTAGATCACAACCTGGCAGCTCCTAGATAACAGCACTACAATCTGAATACAATACAGCCTTGTAGATCACAACCTGGCAGCTCCTAGATAACAGCACTACAATCTGAATACAACACAGGCTCGTAGATCACAACCTGGCAGCTCCTACCAACACTCCACTCTGCACAGGCGATAGAGTTAGTTCCAATTCGCTCCTTGCGCCTCTGCCTTGGCCCTAACCCTTCGATGTTTGCAGATCTGAAGATTCTGGATAGGTATAAGCAATGCAGTGGTACTAGGTTGGGTCCCGTGTGGCTCAGTTGGTAAAGAATGGCGCTTGCAACGCCAGGGTTGTGGGTTCAATTCCCACTGGGGACCAGTATGAAGAAGTAAAAAAAATTATGCACTACTGTAAGTTGCTCTGGATAAGAGTCTCTGCTAAATGACAAGACATGTAAAGGGTTACAAAGAGAATTGGGAGCAGCTGATAAACTACCATCAAACTCAGGAGGTATAGGTAAGTAGATACAACTCTTACTTTGAAAGGGAACGCAATTATTCTGCCCATCGAGCGGTGAATGTCTCAGTACTTGTTATCCAGGGCTTGTGTTGTAGTTTGAGTCATCCTTTGATGGCCAGATTTACACGGAGCATCCTTTCAAATAGCCGTCTGCACCAAGAGCACTCACTCCATTGGAGCATTGTTAGGAGGAACCCACTGAAATTCTCTCCCCATCTACCGTCTACTTTGTCTCCCACATGGGCCTGTCGAAAGCCATTTTAGACTGTAAGCACCTATCCTCCTTTATGCATGGCTGTTGTTGAAAGCCAAAGCAGTGTGCTTGTGCGAGAGAGAGGTCCGTGAATAATACTCCAAATACAAAGAATACTTTTACATAATACAGTGCCTCTGTAACAAACCATTGTCGTTGCTATTGGGCTAGCAGCATATGAATTGATGTCGCTTTATTTGGCAAATAGCATCCAATTTTTCTTGTCCTGTGTCCTCTACAGTGACAGCTTGTCCCAATGGCACCTGCTATGGCCTCCTGCCAATTTATTGTACATCTGTTAGGTGACATCATTGTGTTACGTGCTGTCTTAGAGACAAAGTAACAGGGCACTTGGCACAGCAAACTCTGAACATGTCAACGAGACTCTGAACATGTCACCCACCACAGCAAAGAAGGCTCTCTCTTCCTACCCCAAATTGAAGGGTAAACAACCTCCCCCTCATCTCCATTGGAGATGGGAGGCAGTGCAGGGAGTTCACTGCAGTATGTGTAGCAGATATGGCATAGTCTAGAGCAGTGGTATTCAAAGTAGGGGTCACAACTCCTACTGGGGTCGAGGGGGAACTGCAGTGGGGTCCAAAAATTAAGAGAACAGATTATTGTATGGGACAATATGCAAATGTTTTTGAGAAAGATCATTTTAAAAATACAATTTTATTGAGTAAATGTATTTATTGGTTTCTTTTCATTTTGATAAGAGATTAAATGTAATGAATTTAAGGTTATTTGTTGAATTACCGTTTTTAAGACTAATAAAAAAAATGAGGTCCCCAGAAATTCTGCCGAAAAAAATGGGTTTTGAATACCACTGGTGTAGAGGGTGCAGGGAGTGCAGTGTGGGTAGCAGAGATGGCATTGAGTGCAGGGAGTGCAGTGTGCGTACCAGCGCTGTCAGAGAGAGAGAGAGAGAGAGAGAGGCCGCTTTGTGTGCAAATAATTCTCTGTCCATTGACAAGCACAGAAATAATTACCCCCTTGCAAATGTGCCTGAATAATTTGCTCGATTACACTCTCCATGTAGACAAGCACTTCCCCCATTGCAGAACTCAATGGATGGAGAGGTAAAGGATGGTGACATGTTAGCTTTTGGGAAGTTGTGTAGAAAGGGAGAGAGGAAGCCGTGCCTGTGACTTCAGAGGAACTTCTTTGTAAAGTTTATTTGAGCAGGGTTACATGGGTGATCTACGTGCATGCGTGTGTGCGTCTGCGAGTGCGTGACTTTGTGTGTCTTTCTGTGTGTTGTATATGCCACAGCGGTCCATGCAGAGTGTGGTGTCGCTGGTGCTCCAGTTAGCTAATCATCCCTGCAGTCTCCACTCACAGTGGTGTCATTACTGAGCATTCCGCATGGCTGGCCAACTAACAAACAAACTGTGAAAGACATTAAGGGGAGAAATCCAAATTTGCCTCGCTAAAAAAAGCCCTCTTCTGAATCTCTGTGGAAAAAGGCTCTCCACTCGTTTTAATATGGACTATGGAAGAGCAAAGGCTTTCATAATTATCTATGATTGGGCACTGCGGCCATGATCATTTTCATCCTCTGTTTTGTAAACAAAACAATTTCGACTTTAATATCTTGAGTACCATGAAATTACCCACCGTCTACACAACACAATTTGATGAGGTATGTGGAGAATGTCAGCTCTCATTCCATGTAGCAGGCCTATGATTTTCAGCAAACCGTTGGTCGTATCTTCCCAAAATGGATTGAGTCTATTTACACAGCAATGGGTTATACTTAATTAAATCATTCTAAAGTGAGTTTCACATGCTGCACAGTAGAAGTGCAGAGGTTCGAGGAGTGATGATTGCTACTAAGTTGAAATTCCAACTAATTTGAACTTTCCAACTCTTCCATCCCCACCAGCTAACTAAAGGCCTTGCACAAATAATGTCAAAGCTACATTACTCCATAGACAAAACTATCATGGAAACACATACTAGTCTCTCCCCTCTCCAGACAAATGCCAAATGTCTCAGTAACATTGATATTTCAGCAGGTCAGAGGTGATCATGTTTATCACCACAGCCCTATTCACAGTCCTCTGACTGCCGTGCCAGAATACTTTGTTTCATCACAGCTGATGGATGTGGACCTCTCTCCCTCTCTCCCAGCCGAGGTGGCTGTTTATTGTTCAAGCCCAGCAACATTTTTCAGCCAGGCACTTGGTTTACGTTTGTTACCAGAGGAATCTCAACAGAGAGCAGGTCGTGAAGACCGTGCCATGAGACAGCTGGCCAAAGCCAGTCCTCTGTCTCTCTGGTCTCTGTCTCTCTGTCTCGCTCAGCCTGTTATGGTGGTGGGATTGTGGTTTGTATCAATATTATCAACCCACAGAACTGCATAACTGTGCCCTCCTGGCCTTCCTCTCTCTCTCTCTCTCTCTCTCTCTCTCTCTCTCTCTCTCTCTGTCTCAATCAGAGTGATTTATTTTTTCAAGATACTACCCACAGAAAAGGATGCCAGGTTTCAATGTCAGGTTATCTGGTTTTGTTTATGACAATAGTTACACATCACTAGAAACACTACATTATACAGGCTCACTTTAAGACCTGGCACTACCCCTGCCACTGGTTGACTTGGGTTTTGACCCAATGATGCACTACCCCCTCCCATATATTCTGATTCCCTATGTTATGCCACTAGGGACTAGCTTAAAGGAAATACTTCCATATCAGCCATGAATTATCCGTGTGTGTGTGAGACTGTGTGTAAGAGACTGTGTGTGTGTCAGTGAATGTAAGCAGTAGTGAGGCCTTGGCTGTAGTGCTGTAGCCGACACACATGCAATGTAGGCCTAATCAGTGATTTGGATACACAGTGACAGGTCATCTGGTTTGTAGGTCAGAGGTAATAGAGTTCAGGAACTGGTGGGCCTGTGAAAGAAAATAGTAAGAGCTGAGACCACTACCTTAATGTGTCTGTTTTTATCTACCAGCTAAAGCTTTCATGTTGCCTATCCCATATGTTCCAACCTGGGCTATGGATGAGCCATACAGAGGCCCTGCTGCTGGGATTGAGAACACAGATCTAATAGCTCAGGTTGTATAAGTTACATATAAACTGTATTTGTGCGTGCGTGTGTGTGTGTGTGTGTGTGTGTATGTGTGTGTGTTCTCCATGACATATGAGAGGAGAGGGGGGAGGGTCCTCGTCGAGCTGAATAGCAGGCTGAGTGATGCTGCTGAGTGATTGGCTGACTCGGGGTGTGTGTAGCAGGGTGGAGAGAAAAAAATAAGGCAGGCCCAAGGGAAAGATAATGAGTGTACGCAATCTCTAATTAAAAAGAGTGATGAAGGCTGACACACCTTGGTCGACTTGTGTTATCAGTCATTAGTGAGAGTGCAGCAGATTATGAGAGGTTGTGACCCTGTGCTACAGTGGATTGCCTCTCTCCCGATACACATCTCATTTTCTCCTTCTCACCCGCTAATATTACACCCCATATCTGGGGTGGATGCATGGCTAAATAAGGGCGCTCAGAGAATAATCCCCAATACTGAAATCAACAATGATAGAATACAGCACTACTATCCTGTTTCTCTGGATGTGTTACTACTCTCCAGTTGCATTCTGCTAGCTGGGCCTACGCTACCTCCCACATAGGTTGCCTTAGTGTCAAATTGATACCTCTGCCGATCTGGTGCAAACCATCTGGTGGTGTATTCAACAAACAATGGTCTCATATGAAACGGCTGAGGGGGTCTGAGGGGGAGTACCTTCACTGGGTGCAGTGGTCCAGAACACTGTGTTCAGTCAGTAACCCCCCACCACTGGTCATTGACAGGACCAGGCAACTCTAGCCCCTCCAGCCCCCTCCAGGACCATGCTACTGTTACTCTCCATTAACACGGGAGGGGGAGGGGAGAGAGGGGAGATGTAGGAATGAGGTATGGGGCAGGACATACTAGTGAGCCTCTCATGAATTGTGTATGATTTATGATAATTAATTTACTGCACTTCCAAGTGCATGATGTTAAGTGTCCCTGGTGTAGCTCAGAGGGTCAATAGATCGCCGGAGAGACCTGACGTAGGCTATGACTTCTCCTCCCTTTAGCTATCACCACCTCTCAAGCCCAGCCTCCAGAGCCCAGATTCACAAAACACTTCTTACGTAAAAACTTAAGAAGCTTCTTAAGAAAAAAAATAAGAAGTTGATATGATAGTTCGTAATTCCTCAACAATTTCTTAAGATTTAATGATTTTCTTACGAACTTCTCAAATATCTTCTTACGAATCTTCTTAAGATGTTTGTTGCTAGGCAACCAATTTAGCTAGTTATCTAGCTAGCAATGAATCATGTTAGCATATTTAATTCTGAGATTACTGTTCTAAAACATGTTCTTGGGTTTAAAATAATCAATACTGAAACTTTCAGATTAAGTTTGTGAGTGAATTAAACATGTTCAATTGCTTTCATGAGCTTATTCTCTCACTGCCAAGAGTGTAAGACAAGGGTTTAGCTATCTTGGAATTAAAAACAAATTTCTTCTTAACTTTTTGCTTAAGGAGAAACATAAGAAATAGTGCAAGAACATTTCAAATAACCTTTTTGTGGGATAGCAACTTTGCTTAACTTTCTTCATAAGTCTATAGTTAAGGAAGAAATGGCAGTTAAGAAGACATTTCATCTTAAGAACGTTTTGTGAATCTGGGCCCTCCAGCCCCCAGCCTCCAGGCCTCCAGCACCCAGCCCCCAGCCTCGTCCTCCATGGTAAAGGCAAGGACGGTAGGCGGCAGGAGGGGCCATGCCAGCATGCCGTGTGTTGCCCCTCACCCCTAATGCCCTGTCTGGCTGTGGCAGTTACACCACACCAGTCAGGAATACCCTTCAGCTTGTATTTGCTTGGAAATGCAATTTCACAGTGCTGACTAAGTGTTTTCTTGTTTGTTGTGCTTTTCTTTACAGAGGCTTCATTACGTTTATTTTGTAGGACTATGCTTTCTTTGAATGGAAAGAAAGCATAGTCCTACACTGTTATGGTGGTGAACTATATACTATACACAGGCATTGTAACATATCATACGAAATGGGTGATGGACATCCAAAGATTAATACATACCATACGAAACGTAACATATCATACTAAATTGAGTGTCTCGTACAGAATAATATGAAATGCTCTGAGACTAGGTTGTTATAGAAGGACCATTTCACTTCATCAACTAGCCTTTGAACTATTAATTTGATGTTTTTATTGATTGAATGAATCTGGCAATTTTGACCTCAAAGTCTTTTAGAGCATTGTTTCTCATGGTGATGGAATTAAGGATTTCCCAACTGATCCAGGGTTCTGTCCTTTGTTTGATCCTTATCAATTTTAGGGGTGCCAGCTTGTCCAATGTTTACTTTATCAACATCCTCACTTTCCATTACATCAGACCAGTCTACCTGTCCTAACAGTTCATTAAATTGGTCTTTGTTATAGTTTTTGAGGGATCTGATGGTATTGTGACAATTTACCTGTTTTTTTTCTCACTTTCCTAGTGCAGTTTATTAAGAAATGGTCACTAATTCCCTATGCAATTACAAAACTGTGGGATATCTTGTGATTATCTAATACCCTAATGAGATCAATGGCAGTCTGACTGGTGTCACAGATTCATGTGAGCTCATTTATCAACTGATTCAAACATAAGGTTTTGCAAAAGCTAGACAAGCCCTTATACAGGGGGCAGCTCATGTTCAGTACATCAATATTTACATCACCCAGTAGAAACACTTCAGAGTTTAGAAAGTCACAGTAGGCAGAACACACATTTTCAAGGATTTCATAAAAGTCACTCTGGCCTGGAGGTCTATACAGAGCCCCTACCAAGATTGGTTTGCTCTTAGGATTTAATATATGGTGTTAAGAATTAACAAATATTCAGGAGAGAGGACCAGACTTGAATGCAACACTTAACTAGTTGCCTTGAACGCAGCTCCCTACTAACTCAACAAGCACCAGCTGCTTCTAACTGCCAATCAGCTTCCATGCCTGTTGCAACACTTTAACTATACTGAACAAAAATATAAACTCAACATGTAAAGTTTTCGTCCCATGTTTCATGAGCTGAAATAAAAGATCCCAGAAACTTTCCATACGCACAAAAAGCTTATTTCTATCAAATGTTGTGCTCAAATGTGTTTACATCCCTGTTAGTGAGCATTTCTCCTTTGCCAAGATAATCCATCCACCTGGCAGGTGTGGCATATCAAGAAGCTGATTAAACAGCATGATGATTACACAGGTGCACCTTGTGCTTGGGACAATAAAAGACCACTCTAAAATGTGCAGTTATGTCACAGGACACAATGCCACAGATTTTTTGAGTTTTGAGGGAGCATGCAATTGGCATGCTGACTGCAGGAATGTCCACCAGAGCTGTTGCCAAATAATTTAACGTTAATTTCTCTACCGTAAGCCGCCTCCAACTTCATTTTAGAGAATTTGGCAGTATGTCCAACCGGCCTCACAACCGCAGACCACGTGTAACCACGCCAGCCCAGGACCTTCAAATCCGGCTTCTTCACCTGCGGGATCATCTGAGACCGGCTACCCGGACAGCTGATGAAACTGTGGGTTTGCAAACCGAAGAATTTCTGCACAAACTGTCAGAAACCGTCTCAGGGAAGGTAATCTGCGTGCATGTCGTCCTCACCAGGGTCTTGACCTGACTGCAGTTCAGCATGGTAACCGACTTCAGTGGGCAAATGCTCACCTACAATAGCCACTGGCACGCTGGAGAAGTGTGCTCTTCACGGATGAATCTCAGTTTCAACTGTACCGGGCAGATGGTAGACAGTGTGTATGGCGTTGTGTGGGCGAGCGGTTTGCTGATGTCAATGTTGTGAACAGAGTGCCCCATGGTGGCGTTGGGGTTATGGTATGGCCAGGCCTAAGCTACTGACAATGAATACAATTGCATTTTATCAATGGCAATTTGAATGCACTGAGATACCGTGACGAGATCCTGAGGCCTGTTGTCGTGCCATTCATCTGCCGCCATCACCTCATGTTTCAGCATGATAAAGCTTCAAATGTTCCAGTTCTTCCATGGCCTGCATACTCACCAGACATGTCACCCATTGAGCATGTTTGGGATGTTCTGGATCGACGTGTATGACAGTGCAACTTCGCACAGCCATTGAAGAGGAGTGGGACAACATTCCACAGGCCACAATCAACAGCCTGATCAACTCTATGCGAAAGAGATGTGTTGCACTGCATGAGGCAAATGGTGGTCACACCAGATACTGACTGGTTTTCTGATCCACGCCCCTACTTTTTCTTAAGATATCTGTGATCAACAGTTGCATATCTGTATTTCCAGGTATGTGAAATCCATAGATTAGGGCCTAATTAATTTATTTCATTAATGTAACTCAGTAAAATAAAAATAAACTGCCCGTCTCAATCTTTTATTTTTATTGGCCAGACTGAGATATGGCTTTTTCTTTGCAACTCTGCCTAGAAGGTCAGCATCTCAGAGTCGCCTACTTAATGAAGCTGCCAGTTGAGGACCTGTGAGGCGTCTTTTTCTCAAACTAGACAGAGGAAAAATACATTATAGTGTCTAGTTTGAGAAACAGCCGCCTCACAGGTCCTCAACTGCCAGCTTCATTAAATAGGCGACTCCGAGATGCTGACCTTCTAGGCAGAGTTGCAAAGAAAAAGCCATATCTCAGTCTGGCCAATAAAAAGAAAAGATTAAGATGGGCAGTCTGAGATATGGCTTTTTCTTTGCAACTCTGCCTAGAAAGTCAGCATCCCGGAGTCGCCTCTTCATAGTTGACATTGAGACTGGTATTTTGCGGGTACTATTTAATGAAGCTGCCAGTTGAGGCCCTGTGAGGCGTCTGTTTCTCAAACTAGACACTATAATGTATTTTTCCTCTTGCTCAGTTGTGCACCGGGGCCTCCCACTCCTCTTTCTATTCTGGTTAGAGACAGTTTGCGCTGTTCTGTGAATGGAGTAGTACACAGCATTGCACGAGATCTTCAGTTTCTTGGCAATTTCTCGCATGGAATAGCCTTCATTTCTCAGAACAAGAATAGACTGACGAGTTTCAGAAGAAAGTTCTTTGTTTCTGGCCGTTTTGAGCCTGTAATCGAACCCACAATTGCTGATGCTCCAGATACTCAACTAGTCTCAAGAAGGCCAATTTTACTGCTTCTTTAATCATTACAACAGTTTTCAGCTGTGCTAACATAATTGCAAAAGGGTTTTCTAATGATCAATTAGCCTTTTAAAATGATAAACTTGGATTAGCAAACACATCGTGCCATTGGAACACAGGACTGATGGTTGCTGATAATGGGCCTCTGTACGCCTATGTAGATATTCCATAAAAAATCTGCTGTTTCCACCTACAATAGCAATTTACAACATTAACAATATCTACACTGTATTTCTGACCAATTTGATGTTATTTTAATGGACAAAGAAATTGCTTTTCTTTAGAAAACAAGTGACCCCAGACTTTTGAACGGTAGTGTATATTGGAAAGCTATTATTAAAGGTGCACTTCGCCCTTTAAGAATTCCATGTGAGACTAATGGACATTCAATTTGACATGAAGTTCCTTTTCATCTGTTTTGTCTAATCATAAGCATGCATGGCTTAGAAGAATATTTAATGCAATCCTCTCATTGGCCTATAACTTCTTACAGTTGTGTCTGCTGCTTAAGCAAAATCGGCTGGCCCACACACAAAGCTCCCAGGAGGTCACTCGTCTCTTTTCTGAACTGACACGCAGCCAGGACACTTCAATTGTAATTTACCTGAATTAGAAACAACTATGCATTTGATAATCTTTGCTTTCATATAGGCAGGCCATTTTTGCATGATCACATCAGAAGCCATGTGCGCTGTTATTCATCTGTCTTTCCCCTCTCACGGTCTGCAAATGTAAGTTGTGGTTGCTTTTTTTTAGATTGGAAAAACGTATTATATTTGCTGAATATTAAGAGTACAGTAAAACTTCTGGCATTGTTGGAAAGCTCAGGTTATCTCCCTTTTGAAGGAAGTCAGTATTATTTACCTCCCTCTGACGGTTATGATGAGTAGAAAATCAAAGCAGTAAATTGTTTAACCTGTAGCCAAGGCTTTATAGCCTATATGGTAACTATGGCTGGCATTGGTTACAATCTGCCACAATAGCAATGCTGCCAGCTAAGGTATATGAGGGGATAGAACGCTGAGTTGGACAAGGCTATCTGAATGTGCCCATGATGGAAGTTGGAGGTAAACATTCATTATTTAATAGAAAAAAATGCACAGACTATTATGTGACTAAAATGACTGTGACTAAATCTAGACCAACATTGTCCAGAGCTTTATTCGACTGATAACTAAAACTAACGGATGAAATTACTAAAATGTGACTAACATGAAAAGGTATTTTAAGACTAAAACCAAATCTAAAATAGCTGGCAAAATTAACACTGGTGTGCATCATGTGACAACTATGAGCAAGCAAAGGCTACCTTACTAACCTGTGTGTGTCATAGAGGATGCAGATGATTTCTGCATACAATACAGTACGATACAATACACCACAAACTTTATTGTCCATCTTTCAACCAATTCATCAGTAACACAATCACTTTCAGAGATGATTTTGGCATGACAGTTGATACTGTACATACTAAATGATGGAGATTGACTTACATGGGGAACTGATTCCAAAATGCTAATGTTGCTAATTGTTTGCAGAATGTAAAATCGAAATACGTAAAATCACTTAACTATCCCTTAAATGTATCACAGGTTTAGAAATTCCATGCAATATGTTTTGTTAGGGTTAGGGTTAATGAGTAGATTAACAACTGGTGAGTAAATATCAAATATATGTTAGTTATACCTTAGAAGCAAAAATATATTCCAGCTCTTGTGAGTTCCAAAATTACATATAAAATCAAAGAGATTAAAATAAGCATGATGGGGTTTTGTAAATAATTTCTCAGAATTTCTCCCCTATGTGGAAGCTAGGTGAATTACAACAGCACCAGGCTGCAATCAAAACACATACACTACCCCCTCCTCCGCATCCCATTTCCACATCCCATTTCCCCATAACATGGCAGACACTGGGTGTTTGAGCCTTTTACTTTCAGCTTTGGTGCACCAGCTTCAAACAGCTGTAAAAACTTTTTTGTTTGTTATTGAAAATATATTTCACAGCGATTTAGATGGTACAATGATTATAATATAAATGTGGTCCTCTGTAGCTCAATTGGTAGAGCGCTTGTAACGCCAGGGTAGTGGGTTCGATCCCCGGGACCACCCATACGTAAAAATGTATGCACGCATGACTGTAAGTCGCTTTGGATAAAAGCATCTGCTAAATGGCATATATTATTATTATATATTAATACATGATAAACAATAATGTTGATAGAAATAACACAATAAACAATAGAATACTTTAAAACAATTGATTGTATATTTAACAGTTGTTTATTGTAAATGCAGCCCAAGCACTACCTCCCCATAAAGTAGTTCCACAAAAAGTAAAAAAGTAAACATTTATTGTTCAAAGTAATTTGATTGGAGTCTGGGACACAGAACATACACTGAGTGTACAAAACATTAGGAACACCTTCCTAATATTGCGTTGTCCCCCCTTTTGCCCTCAGAACAGCCTCAATTCGTTGGGCCATGGACTCTCTGAAGCGTTCCACAGGGATGCTGGCCCATGTTGACTCCAATGCTTCCCACAGTTGTGTCAAGTTGGCTGGATGTCCTTTGGGTGGTGGACCATTCTTGAAAAACACTCAAAGTTCTTGACACACTCAAACCGGTGCACCTGGCACCTACTACCATACCCAATTCAAAGGCACTTCAATATTTTGTCTTGTCCATTCACCCTCTGAATGACACACTTGCACAATCCATATCTTAATTGTCTCAAGGCTTAAAAATCATTTTTTAAAACCTGTTTCCTCCCCTTTATCTACACTGATTGAAGTGGATTTAACAAGTGAAATCAATAAGGGATCCTAGCTTTCACCTGGATTCACCTGTTCAGTCTGTCATGGAAAGAGCAGGTGTTCCTAATGATTTGTACACTCAGTGTATAATTCATTAGATGTGTTTGTATCCTTTATCTATTCAGGTGAGTCTCATTGAGATATTAATCTATTTCTCAAGGCCCTGAATAGAAAAGGGGGATACCTAGTCAGTTGTACAACTGAATGCATTCAACTGAAATGTGTCTTCCAACCCCTCTGAATACTAAAGGTCTAAGCTGTTTTTTATGATCTCTACTAACCTAACATATGGGATTGTTTTAAGATAGTAATAAAATGGACCATCTAGCTATTTGATTTTGTATTTTAGGACCCCTGTAGGTATTTTAAAAAATATTACAATTATTTGATTAAACATTTAATTTACTGCTATTTGCCCATAGAAACACATTGAATAACACATGGCAAAAAAGAACATGCATATTCGTGAGAGCCTCAGCTTTTTATGTTTTTGAAGAACCATTTTCGGGATCCTCACAAACACCGCTCTAGCTCAGTCCCCGTCCACTGCAAAGGCTAATGGGCGTCATCATACATTGAATTTCATAAAAAAACTCAGATTAAAACACAGATTTCCATGCGGGCAGTAGAGTAATATTCATTGTATACAGCACCCTTTTCCCCCTTCTCTCTCAGCCTCTTCAAACATCCTAATGGTGTAGTAGCTTCCTCCATTCTTCATGATCATCTTGCTATCTTCCTAAGTAGCTCAATCACCTGGGAGCGATTATCGTTGTTGAAGACATGATATCCCATGATTTTCTGAAGATATAAGTCCCCGTTCACATAGTCTTCAATTGATTTCTCCCCCAGTAGATGTCCATAGGTAAAGAGCACAATTGCATACTTTTTTGCCTGTTCACCTAAAATTGTCTTAAGGATCTTCACTGTTTCCTTCTCCTGTGTGCATCTACCCAACGGAATGACAATCAGGAACACATGGGGGCCAGGAGATCAAGCACTGCTTGATCTCTGCCAGTACCTCTTTGGTGTGCTTGGAGTCAAACACACCTGGAGTTTAAACAACTAAGTCCTTTTGCCCATCCACTACCCCTTTTGCATTTCTACAGTCTGATGTCTGAAACTCAGAGAAATCATTCGACTCAAAAGCTTATCTCCCCAGGATGAAGTTTCCTGCTGCACTCTTCCCAACTCCAACTGTCCCAACCAGCACAATCTGGACCTTTTCATTGAGTTATGTTGGATTACAAGGGCACTGTTGTTACCTTTGACATAAGTATAACCTTGACATTATTCCTCTTAGCACATTTGACAAACAGCACTTTTCAGTAAAATAGTTTTTCCTCCACAAAGTGAATGGATCAATGGGTGCCATTACCCATGTAAGAACTTGATAATCCTTGAGTGCTGAGAGTTCTGTTGTGGTTGATGCTAGTGGTGTTGCCCATTCTTTCATTTTGTGGAATGAAGACTATTAAACTGAAACGTTGTGGCAGAGGTTCCCTTGCTTGTGCCAGCATTCGTAGCAATACACTAAGATGCATTTTCAGTTTCACACTGCTTCTTGACAGCAATGACTAGCATTTATGGTCTGTAGAATATAAACTGTGAAAACTAACAATGACTTTATGAATCAATTTTTATTTTTTATTTTATTTCACCTTTATTTAACCAGGTAAGCCAGTTGAGAACAGGTTCTCATTTACAACTGCGACCTGGCCAAGATAAAGCAAAGTAGTGCAATAAAAACAACACAGAGTTACATATGGGGTAAAAAACATAAAGTCAGAAATACAACAGAAAATATATATACAGTGTGTGCAAATGTAGCAAGTTATGGAGGTAAGGCAATAAATAGGCTATAGTGCAGAATAATTACAATAGTATTAACACTGGAATGCTAGATGTGCAAGAGATTATGTGCAAATAGAGATACTGGGGTGCAAAAAGAGCAAAATAAATAACAATATAGGGATGAGGTAGTTGGGTGGGCTAATTTCAGATGGGCTGTGTACAGGTGCAGTGATCGGTAAGGTGCTTTGACAACTGATGCTTAAAGTTATTGAGGGAGATAAGAGTCTCCAGCTTCAGAGATTTTTGCAATTCGTTCCAGTCATTGGCAGCAGAGAACTGGAAGGAATGGCGGCCAAAGGAGGTGTTGGCTTTGGGAATGACCAGTGAGATATACCTGCTGGAGCGCAGACTACGGGTGGGTGCTGCTATGGTGACCAATGAGCTAAGATAAGGCGGGGATTTGCCTAGCAGTGATTTATAGATGGCCTGGAGCCAGTGGGTTTGACGACGAACATGTAGTGAGGACCAGCCAACAAGAGCGTACAGGTCACAGTGGTGGGTAGTGTATGGGGCTTTGGAGACAAAACGGATGGCACTGTGATAGACTACATCCAATTTGCTGAGTAGAGTGTTGGAGGCTATTTTGTAAATGACATCGCCGAAGTCAAGGATCGGTAGGATAGTCAGTTTTACGAGGGCATGTTTGGCAGCATGAGTGAAGGAGGCTTTGTTGCGAAATAGGAAGCCGATTCTAGATTTAACTTTGGATTGGAGATTCTTTATGTGAGTCTGGAAGTTGAGTTTACAGTCTAACCAGACACCTAGGTATTTGTAGTTGTCCACATACTCTAGGTCAGACCCATCGAGAGTGGTGATTCTAGTCGGGTGGGCGGGTGCCAGCAGCGTTCGATTGAAAAGCATGCATTTAGTTTTACTAGTGTTTAAGAGCAGTTGGAGGCTACTGAAGGATTGTTGTATGGCATTGAAGCTCGTTTGGAGGTTTGTTAACACAGTGTCCAATGAAGGGCCAGATGTATACAAAATGGTGTCGTCTGCGTAGAGGTGGATCTGAGAGTCACCAGCAGCAAGAGCGACATCATTGATATACACTGAGAAAAGTGTCGGCCCAAGAATTGAACCCTGTGGCACCCCCATAGAGACTGCCATAGGTCCAGACAACAGGCCCTCCGATTTGACACACTGAACTCTATCTGAGAAGTAGTTAGTGAACCAGGCGAGGCAGTCATTTGAGAAACCAAGGCTATTTAGTCTGCCAATAAGAATGAATTGAATTGTTTAAGAAACAAGGAGGCCTACACGTTCAATGACACTTGACACCAGTCATAGTAGGGTTCTTCCTTACTTGTGTTGAAGGTTGTTGACACAGGTTGACTTCTCTACCCATTTTACAGCACAGTCCAGACAGTCATACAGTACTCAGAGGCAGGCTCTAGATCAGAAAGAGTGATGCTATTTGAGAATGTGGTAGTGATGTTGTCCAGTGGTTCGGTCCCTGGACAGGGGTAGGAGATCTGGTAATGTTGTTCAGTTTCTTTGATTCCATCTGGCTGGCTCCAGCTCGCAGTAGCTGATGTGGTGTCCACCAAGTCAACATTTAGCTTGTCTGGTGCAGGGATTACTAAGGGAAAATACATTATTGTCAGTGCTGCAGTTTAACTCCAGTATTAGGAAAGGTATAATAAAGCCATGGCTTAACATTTATTTCCAATTGCTTTTGATATGGGAAGAAATAAGCTAGAACATAACAGAAGTCACACCGGTAAAGAGATGTGTTGCCATAAGGTGAGTGAGATCTCTTACCTGTACAGATGGTTTAAGAGACAGGTTTACTCTGTTCCCCATTGTTCAGCAAAGGTGAGAGACTTACAGTGTACTCAGGACCAGGTTTCAAGCCAGTGCATTTTTTGTGTCAGACCTCAGTAGAATGTCTCCATTCCTTGAGCCTTGGATCAGTTGAGATTGAAGGAGGTATTTTCCAAATTATACATCTTTAAGTCTCTGAGTGGGACCACTGCAACAAAAAATCTAGATTTGTTTTAAGATGTTCATTTTGACAGATGAGTCCATAACAATATCTGTTCTAAACCACAACTAAGTAGGTAAGTAAGTAAAACATGACTAAACCAAACACACACACTTGTGCATGCTTAGACCGGTCTGCTTTGGTTGCCATCATCTCCCTCTGTGCCCACGTTGAATTCATACACACATCACATTCCCAGGTCATTCTGAACTTCTGTGGTCCTGTCAGCCCCTGAGGAGGACTCCAGCTCAGAAACACAGAGTTTGATGTCACAGACAGGATCTGGATGTCAGCAGTTAGCACTGGTGAAGAAAAAATGACTTTAGGGACACTACAATTACAAACAGAAATATGTATTTTCATAGAAGCAATTATAGGAAAACAAACATCATCTAAAAAATGTATTATCTTATTTAACTCCTCTTGTTAGAGTCAGTTTATCCCATGTTAGCACATACACCTACCATCATCTGAGGTCAGCGTTGTGTGTTGATCTTCATCAAAACTCTTGAGGGAGAAAAAAGTCGGAATTAATCACTTATTTGAAAACATTTTGTATTTTATTTTGCTGAACATACCACCAAAATGATTTTATCAAGGTACATCAACTGCTTTTGAACTCTTTAACGAGCATGCTATGATGTATTTATTGAGGTCATGGTCAGGTTGCATAATGGTTGTATAATGGTGCCTTAATGTATACTTTTTAATTATATTATGTGAGCTAAACACAAAAAAATATATATATAAAAATATTTTCATTAAAGCATAATTTTTTGAGATGACTAATGTTACTTTCCCCACGACGACAAAAAATACTTAAATATATGTAATTTTGTCCTTGAAACATTGAAATACTGTAGAATTCCATTAATTCCTATGGAGGACTGCTCCTACTGGGGAGTGCCTATATCAGCAATCCAGGGTTTGTATACATCATTGGTTGTAATGTTGTTATACAGTATAATGATGACATTAAAACGTAATTAAAATATAATGTGCCAAATTTTGCCTGCTTGGTGTACTGTAGCTACATTCCCCAATAAAGAAAACCCCCATGTATTTTAGCTTTCTTTATCTCAAGTAAGGTCCTTTGAGCTGCTCCAGGTTTCCAGTCACATCCACCAGAATGTGTCTCTGCAGTGCAGGTATTTTGAAACAACAGATAATTGCAGCTTTGCTCTCAGAGCAGATATCACAGAGTACCTCTACTGGCCCTTTGTCTTGCGAAAAGGCCTCATGTATGAATCAGGAGGGCATTCTTTTGATAGGCGGCGGCCTCTCTTGGTTGATAGAACCCCAGAGGAAATAGACTCTGGATGGACACTTTCCATTTCAGAACCCATGGCTTCAAGGCTTCTTCTTATCCAATAGGGCTTCTTCTTATCCAATAAATGTTGCATTACCGCCACCTACTAGACTGGAGTATAACTCCCTTATACATTGCTAGGAAAAAATTAATCAACAAATACCCTACCATCTAACCCTACAATCATTAAAAACCCACCATCCTACTCCACTATTTAAACCTATCTAGTCCTACCTCAGGCCAACAGCCTGAAAGGACGGGACGCCACCACTCAACACACCCTGTAACTCTTCTGACGTCGAATCTCGTACACCTAAATACTTCTCTGCAGCTGCCACCACAACCTCTATTTTCTGCGACTTACGTTCCATCCCTGCAGCACAGTTGATAACCATTGCTATGAATGCTAAAAAGCCAATCTTACTGATGCATATATCACTCGTTGGCCTATCCCTCTGTACTGATACAGATCTACTACGCAAACGAATCCTCTCAGGATCCCTCCCTCTTGACCCATCTTCTTCTACTTTTTTCACTGCCTCAGTATACGACACCCTCTGCTCTACTCTAACCTCAACCTGTTAGCACAGGACATTTCTGATCCCCAGCCCTATGGGCACCCCTACAGTTAACGCATACCGCTTCTTTCCCCAATGCTACACATTCCTTTGTATCATGCCCTTCTGCACACTTCTTCTCACAACTAGGAATCTCCCTCCTACACACTGGTGCCACATGGCCATAAGCTTGACACCTGTAACAACGTAATGTATTCGGCACATAAGCTCGTACTGGATAACTGAAATATCTTAACATCACTTTGTCGGGCAGAGACTCAACATCAAAACTCAAACAGACAATGATTCTTCTGTTTCACCACTCACACCACCAGGTCTGAGCAAAACAAGTCACATCTCTTGTCCCCATTCATTTGGTGCGAAGCATCCGCTCCCTCTGACCAGCAGAAACACAAAGAATTATCACAAGACCACTTTGGCTCACCTTCACTGATTCCACAGCACCCAACTCCTTTTTCATCCACCCTGAAACCACAAATGGATCAGCCAAAAGGAAGGGGTCCACTTTCTCCAAAAATGTCACTCCTACTGTCAGATTCATCTTTATCCTGACCATCAGTGCCAGCCTCGGGCTCTGAGGACTTCACCACACATGCCACCTCCGATAATTTGCCCTGATTCACTTCCATTTCACTTACACTTTCTACCATTCTTCTTCGACGAACCATCTCCTTTTTTCCCGCCATTTTTACTGACTCAAGCTCACCCTCTTCCTCCCTCTATTCGACCTCTGGCTCTCTTTCCCCCTCCATTCCTCCTCCGTATTCCAAGTATATGTCTCTTTATGATAATATTGTACTTCTCCTAACATACACTACATGACCAAAAGCATGTGGACACCTGCTCGTCGAAATTCTTATGGGCATTAATAGGGAGTTGGTCCCCTCTTTGCTGCTATAACAGCCTCCACTCTTCTGGGAAGTCTTTCCACTAGATGTTGGAGCATTGCTGCGGGGACTTGCTTCCATTCAGCCACAAGAGCATTAGTGAGGTCGGGCACTGTTGTTGGTTGATCAGGCCTGGCTCGCAGTCGGCGTACCAATTAATCCTAAAGGTATTCGATGGGGTTGAGGTCAGGGCTCTGTGCAGGCCAGTCAAGTTCTTCCACACCGATCTTGACAAACCAATTCTGTATGGACCTGGCTTTGTGCATGGGGGCATTGTCATGCTGAAACAGGAAAGGGCCTTCCCCAAACTGTTGCCACAAAGTTGGAAGCACAGAATCATCTAGAATGTCATTGTATGCTGTAGCGTTAAGATTTCCCTTCACTGGAACTAAGGGATCAAAATATTTTTTATATTTGAGATTCTTTAAATAGCCATCATCACAGCTTTGCACACTCTTGGCATTCTCTCAACCAGCTTCATGAGGTAGTCTCCTGGAATGCATTTCAATTAACAGGTGTGCCTTCTTAAAGGTTAATTTGTGGAATGTATTTCCTTCTTAATGCGTTTGAGCCAATCAGTTGTGTTGTGACAAGGTAGGGGGTGGGGTATACAGAAGAAGGCCTATTTGGTAAAAGACCAAGTCCATATTATGGCAAGAACAGCTCAAAGAAGCAAAGAGAAATGACAGTCCATCATTACTTTAAGACATGAAGGTCAGTCAATACCGAACATTTCAAGATCAAGTTTTTTAAAGTGCAGTCGCAAAAACCATCAAGTGCTATGATGAAACTGGCTCTCATGAGGACCGCCACAGGAATGGAAGACACAGAGTTACTGTAATGAATACTCGGACAGAGTGGTAAGATCCAATCGCAGAATTGCGATGCTTTATTAGAGTACAGACAAGGGAATAGCTTAATCGTAGTCGGGCGGGCTGTGGTCAAAACCGGGCCAGGCAGAGACAGGCAGAGGTACCAAGGGAGCGGGCATAGTCGTAGTCGATGGCACAGGCACAGGGTCAGAGTACGGTAATCACTGGGATAAACAAGCAGAGGATTAAGCAATACGGGGAGTCAAACAACAAGGCACAGGTCGGGTACACGGGTAATCAAAAACAACAAACTCTCTCTCTCTCTCGGAACAAAACGCTTAGCAAGTCACAATGGAACAATACCTCGCACCGACTGAGCTTCTGAGCACACCTTATATCCTACACTAATTACTGACAGGTGTGCTCAGAACTCAGGTGAACCAGATCGAGTCTGATGACTCCCCCTCTCAGTAGATCGGGAAGTGTCAGACTCTGTCTAGACCCAGCCAACCCCCGATCCCTTACAGTATCCCCTCCCCAGGGCCGGCTCCTGACGGCCTTCTACCTCTACCGGGTGGTCTTCCTCTGGGTCGGGGTCCTGGATGATCTGGGTGTTCAGCGTGGAAGGTGGCCTTGAGAGCGGGGTCCAGTATGTCCTTAGCAGGGATCCAGGACCGTTCCTCAGGTCCATATCCCTCCCAGTCCACGAGATATTCGATGCCCCCTCGTCTCCGTCTTGACTCCAGTATCTCGTGGACTGTATAGGTGGTGTCCTGTTCATCCTCCAAAGGTGGTGTAGTAGGTTGTTGAGCAATTGGGGGGTACATTGGGCTATAGTGGACAGCTTTCAACAGGGAGACGTGGAACGTAGGGTTTATCCTGTAGTGTCGAGGGAGTAACAGACGGTAGGTGACAGGGTTAATACGTCTCAGTACCTTGAACGGCCCGATGTACCTGGGTTGGAGCTTCTTGCAGCTCCGTCCGAACCGCAGGTCTCGGGTGAGACAGCCACACTCGTTGCCCGGGTTGATAAGTGGGAGTAGGTCTCCGGCGTCGGTCGGCGTAGGTCTTTTGCTGTTGTGAGGCCTGACTGAGATGTTGATGGGCCGTCTCCCAGACCTGCGCACTCCGACGGAACCACTCGTCCACCGCCGGTACCATCCCGGGTGCGGTATCCCACGGGAACAGGGGTGGTTGATACCCTAGAACACACTGGAAGGGCGTTAGACGTAGGGAGGTGTGAATGAGTGAGTTCTGAGCATACTCTACCCAAGGAAGGAATCGGCTCCACTCTTGCGGCTGCCGCGAACATTGTTGCCGTAGATACTTCCCAATTTCCTGGTTGAGCCGTTCTGTCTGCCCATTGGCCTGGGGATGATATCCGGAGGTGAGGCTCACCGAGATGCCCAAGCGTTCGCAGAAGGCCTTCCATACCCGGGATACGAACTGGGGTCCCCGGTCGGAAACAATATCCTCCGGAACACCAAACTGCCGGAACACCTGGTTGAACATAGTCTCAGCCATCTGAGTGGCGTTAGGTAAACGGGTCATGGGTACTAACCGGCACATCTTGGAAAATCGATCGATGACCACGAGAATTACAGTATGGCCCTCTGACTCTGGTAGGTCGGTAACAAAGTCCATAGCAATGTGCGACCAGGGTCGTTGAGGAGTTGGCAATGGCATCAGCTTACCCTCCGGTAGTGCTCGAGGCGCCTTGGACTGAGCACATACTGGGCAGGATAATACGTAGTCTCGGACGTCATCTGTGAGGGAATCCCACCAGTATTTTCGACTGATGAGTCGTGTAGTTCGAGTGATTCCGGGATGACCAGATCCTAGCGACGTGTGGCACCATTCCATCAGTTGAGGTCGAAGCGGAGCTGGTACAAACACCTTTGACTCCGGGGTTTCTGGAGGGGCTGGTTCCGATTGTAGGCTCTCCTGAATAGTGTCATCGATAGCCCACCTCACAGGACCAGCACGGCAACTCCTGGGAAGGATAGGTTCTGGTTCCACGGGTCTTTCCGCGCGCTCGAACCGTCGGGAAAGCGCGTCCGCCTTACCATTCTTGGACCCGGGGATATAAGAGACAGTGAATCGGAAACGGTTGAAGAATAAAGACCACCTTGCCTGTCGGGAGTTCAGTCGTTTAGCACTGTGAAGATACTCCGTGAGCACTTGGAACGGATGCTCTGCTCCCTCCAACCAATGTCTCCACTCCTCCAGTGCTAATTTCACCGCCAGTAGTTCACGATTACCCACGTCGTAGTTCTGCTCGGCCGAATTCAGTTTCCTTGAAAAGAAAGCACAGGGTCGTGATTTAGGCGGCTCACCTTGGCGTTGGGATAACACGGCTCCCACTCCAACCTCCGAGGCGTCCACTTCCACGATAAACGGCAAGGTAGGGTCCGGCTGACATAAAATAGGAGCGGTGGTAAAGCGTTGCTTCAACGTCTCAAACGCACGCACTGCCCCCTCCGTCCAGTTCAGACCGCGACCCTTGTAGCTGGTCATCGCCGACAGGGGAGCTGCGGTGGTGCTGAAATTACGCACGAACCGTCTATAGTAATTGGCGAACCCCAAGAATCTCTGGAGCTCTTTCACCGTCTGGGGTTGAGGCCAGTCTTGTACCGCTTGTACCTTGGATTCATCCAGTTTAACCCCGTCGGGAGTGAGTATGGCCCCAAGGAAGGAAATCGTGGTGACATGGAATTCACTCTTTTCTGCCTTCACGAACAGAGAGTGGTGTAGGAGCCGATCCAGAACCTGTCGTACATGGGACACATGTTCACTCAGAGAGTTAGAATAGATGAGGATGTCATCAATGTACACTATCACAAAGCGATCAATCATGTCCCTGAAAATGTCATTCATGAATGCCTGGAATACTGAGGGCGCGTTGGTAAGTCCATAGGGCATGACACAATATTCATAGTGTCCTCGATGTGTGATGAAGGCGGTCTTCCATTCATCCCCTTCTCTAATGCGCACCAGATTGTACGCACTCCTGAGGTCCAGTTTACTGTAGATAGAGGCCTGCCCCACCTGCTCGAGGGCTGCTGGGATCAAAGGAAGAGGGTAACGATTTTTTATGGTGATATCGTTCAAACCTCGATAGTCTATACAAGGACGCAGTCCGCCATCCTTTTTCTTCACGAAGAAAAAACTGGATGCGGCAGGAGACGTAGATGGGCGAATGGCCCCTTGCTGTAGCGCCTCATCAATATACTTGCTCATCGATTCTCGTTCTGGCTGTGACAACGGGTAGATTCTTCCACGAGGAGGTGTAGCCCCGGATAGCAGATCAATCGCACAGTCCCAGGCCCGATGAGGTGGTAATACGGTAGCCCTCTCCTTGGAGAACACCTGCGCGTAATCCTGGTATTCTGTTGGAACAACAGTAGACACCGCACCCTGCGCATCCTCCACAGTAGACGTTTTGCAAGGTAAATTGAGGCACTCTGCCCTACATACCTCACTCCAAGCAGTGATATCGGCAGATTTCCAGGAGATGACCGGATCATGGGTGACGAGCCAGGGGTGGCCGAGAACTAGCGGCTCCCGTGGAGCGGAGATGACGAACAAAATGATGTCCTCATGGTGTATGGAGCCCACTTGTAACTTGATTACCTCTGTACGGTGCGTAATGAACCCAGTGCCCATGGGCTCACCGTCTCGCGCGTTGACTCGCAGGGGAGGTTGAATTGGGATAAGTTGAACTCCCAATTCCTCAGCGAGACCCATATCCAGAAAACTGGCAGCCGCTCCGGAATCAATAAGACCCTCCAATCTGCGCACTTTCTCTCCGACAGAAAGGGTAACTGGCACATACATTTGTTTAAATGTAATGTTGAACACTTGAGTCTCACTAACCGGTTTGGCAGTTCCGAGGCGATATCCTGGGTTACGGTTTGGGCGTACCGGACATTGACGAACGAAATGACCCGACTGACCACAATACAGGCATAGTCCGTCTTGCCGACGTTGTTGTCTCACCGAATCTTGTAGGGGTGACCATCCCAGTTGCATAGGTTCCTCCTCAGATTCTCTCCTCCGCTCTGTCGATTGCGTAAGACCAGTGACCGAGGGCTCCCGGACGGTGGATACCTTATGTTGCACTATCAGATTATCAATAGAGATGGCTATTTTGATAAACTCATGTAGCACAGTGATATCTCCTCGACAAGCCAACTCAGTCTGTACGTCTTTGCGCAGCCCTCTTCGGAAAACGGTGAGCAAAGCAGTCTCGCTCCATCCGCTACCGGCTGCTATAGTACGGAACTCCAAAGCGTAGGCTACTGTGCGACGGCCCTGCTGAAGTTCGCATAGTTGGTCTCCCACACTACGCCCAGATACTGGGTGGTCGAACACCTCTTGGAACAGTCTTTTGAACTGAACTTCCGCATTCAACTCGGGGACCTCAACTGCCCAAAGCGCAGTAGCCCAATCCAGTGCTCTTCCCGTTAGCAGAGAAATCATTAAATCCACCCTGCTACGGTCATCGGGAAACATAGTACGATTATACGACATATACAGGGACGTCTGCAGTAGAAACCCCTGACATTTGCCAGGTTCCCCGTCGTACCTTGTCGGTAGAGAAATCGGAGGTGCATGACGAGGACTGACCGTGCTCGGGGTGGTGCCTTCAGCCGCACCAGCGTTGAGTAGTTGCAGGAGTTCATCCATCCGTTTCTCCTGTATCTCCCATCGCCTCTGTAATTCCGCTGGATCCATGGTAATGGCGAGGTATTCTGTAATGAATACTCGGACAGAGTGGTAAGATCCAATCGCAGAGTTGCGATGCTTTATTAGAGTAGAGTACAGACAAGGGAATAGCTTAATCGTAGTCGGGCGGGCTGTGGTCAAAACCGGGCCAGGCAGAGACAGGCAGAGGTACCAAGGGAGCGGGCGTAGTCGTAGTCGAGGGCACAGGCACAGGGTCAGAGTACGGTAATCACTGGGATAAACAAGCAGAGGATTAAGCAATACGGGGAGTCAAACAACAAGGCACAGGTCGGGTACACGGGTAATCAAAAACAACAAACTCTCTCTCTCTCTCGGAACAAAACGCTTAGCAAGTCACAATGGAACAATACCTCGCACCGACTGAGCTTCTGAGCACACCTTATATCCTACACTAATTACTGACAGGTGTGCTCAGAACTCAGGTGAACCAGATCGAGTCTGATGACTCCCCCTCTCAGTAGATCGGGGAAGTGTCAGACTCTGTCTAGACCCAGCCAACCCCCGATCCCTTACAGTTACCTCTGCTGCAGAGGATAAGTTCATTAAAGTTACCAGCCTCAGAAATTGCAGCCCAAATAGACTGTTGGAAAAGAATTCCAGGTGAAGCTGGTTGAGAGAATGCCAAGAGTGTGAAAAGCTGTCATCAAGGCAAAGGGTGGCTATTTGAAGAATCTCAAATATAAAATATATTTTGATTTGTTTAACACTTTTTTGGTTACCACATGATTCCATATTTGTTATGAAATAGTTTTGATGTCTTCACTATTATTATACAATGTAAGAAATGGTAAAAATAAAGAAAAACACTTGAATGAGTAGGTGTGAAACAGTCTTCCTCACCTCAAGTTCAACTGTCGGAGTTAGTGGGAGCGCCGGGGCATATTTGCCTTCATATCATAGGCCTGCAGTAGCTAAAGCTTAGTAAAAGCCACACCATAACAAACCTTCACAAACCTTTCTAAACTGTATTAGGGTAATATCAAAAGTAAGTCAAGCCATTGTTTATAGGGAAAATACGAGCAGAAGAGCAAATGTAAAGCAGGGAAAAAACGCACTACCCTCCCCTGTGCCCCCCCCAAAAAAACACACAACCGTCCCCAAAGCATTTTGGACCACCCCTCTCCCCCAGTACATTTTGATCTGTCCCCTATTAAAATCAGTTTTCCAGAATGGCCGCCAACCAGCTCCACGGGGCCAAACAGGACAGGTTTCACATGTCAGTATTTCCAGAAATAATTTGTATTGTCAGAAATGGCAGTAACAACCTCTTCCTCAACATGATCAAGACAAAGGAGATGATTGTGGACTACAGGAAAAGGAGGACCGAGCACGCCCCCATTCTCATTGACGGGGCTGTAGTGGATCAGGTTGAGAGCTTCAAGTTCCTTGGTGTCCACATCACCAACAAACTATCATGCTCCAAACACACCAAGACAGTCGTGAAGAGGGCACGACAAAGCCTATTTCCCCTCAGGAGACTGAAAAGATTTGGCATGGGTCCTCAGAACCTCAAAAAGTTATACAGCTGCACCATTGAGAGCATCCTGACTGGTTGCATCACTGCCTAGTATGGCAACTGCTCAGCCTCCGACCGCAAGGCACTACAGAGGGTAGTGCGTACGGCCCAGTACATCACTGGGGCCAAGCTTCCTGCCATCCAGGACCTCTATACCAGGCGGTGTCAGAGAAAGGCCCTAAAAATGGTCAAAGACTCCAGCCACCCTAGTCATAGACTGTTCTCTCTGCTACCGCACGGCAAGTGGTACCAGAGCACCAAGTTTAGGTCCAAAACGCTTCTTAACAGCTTCTACCCCCAAGCCATAAGACTCCTGAATAGCTAATCAAATGGCTACCCGGACAATTTGCATTGTCATCGTCCCCCCCCACCACCTCTTTTACGCTGCTGCCACTCTCTGTTTATTATCTATGCATAGTCACTTTATCTCTACCTACATGTTCATATTACCTGAATAACCTCGACTAACCTGTGCCTCCGCACATTGACTCTGTACCGGTACCCCCTGTATATAGCCTCGTTACTATTACTTTACTGCTGCTCTCTAATTATTATTATTTTTATTTGTATCTATCTATAATTTTACTTAACACCTATTTTTCATAAACTGCATTATTGGTTAAGGGCTTGTAAGTAAGCATTTCACTGGAAGGTTTACACCTGTTGTATTCGACGCATGTAACAAATACAATTTGATCTGATAAATGAGCTTTTGTTCATGAGCTTTTGTTCAACACGAGAAAATTATACGTGTGCTTCAATGTGAAAGTGAGCAATTCTCAAGATCATACAGTATACTGGACTATTAAGTTAAATCAATGATATACAGTATCAAGACCTTGAGACTGTAAGGTTAAATCTGTGCAAAACATAGTTCTGAGATATTGATCATTAAAGTTTTCACATCCCAGATCTCAGAACTGTTTTGTAGTGAATTCTTCTTTCATAACACATTAAGGTCCTCATCTTAAAGGTACCTAAAGTGCAGAGTATCAAAATCTTAAGACATTTGTAAATAATTTTTGTTATGGTGGTGCAATCGCAGCTAGAAAGTTCTATCTGGCACAGAATTGTAAGGGTTGGTGTGAGGTGTGACCCAGGTGCGGTGCAGGATATACAGTAGGCAGTAGGCAGAGATGGTGAAACAAGGATCTTTACTGGTGGTCCTGAAGCCAGGATACAAAATAATGGACTTATCACAATAAAAGAAAGGCGGAGCAAATAAGTCTCAAAAAACAGGCTGACAGACAAAATACGAAATACTACCTACGACTGAAACAAATAAAGAAACAGGGAGAACACTTCTCAAGTACCTGTACATAGGTCTCCGATCAGACACTGAGTAGTACTGCTGGGCATAGAGAAACTAGCAGAGAAAACTGAGCAAGGGAACACAAGGAAGTGAGGGCATAAATACACAGGTGAACAGGTAGACACAGGTGACACCAATAGGATAATGATTAGTTCAGAATGTGAGTGAGGAGGTGCCTAAGGTTGTCGGAGGACCCCCTCCTGTAACACAGAATGTTACAATTATTACAATTTCAATAAAAATGTACAGACATTTAATGATTAAATAAAGAGTTTACCCTAACTTTCTAATCACATCATCAAATACGTATATTAATTCATGTTCATCACACATTTGTTACAGCGATAGTTCCCTAAAATGACAATTACACTATATCCTATGGATAACTAGCAACATTGCTAAACCTTAGCTCTGGATGAGTAAACTCATGTGTGGGGTAATTTTTATTTATTTCAAAAAACATAATTCCACTTTGACATTATGGGTTACAATTCCTTCAACCTCATGGCTTGGATTTTGCTCGGACATGCACTGTCAACTGTGGGACCTTATATATACTTGCCTTCGGAAAGTATTCAGACCCCTTTTTCCACATTTTGTTACATTACAGCCTTATTTTAAAATGGATTAAATAAATAAAAATCCTCAGCAATCTAAACACAATACCCCATAATGATAAAGCGAAAACATGCATTGTCTGCATCATAGGCCTATACAGTATATTTATCACTTTTAACAATTTATTTTCCATTATCTCTGGGACCCTTTTGACGGTAAACTGAGGGTTACTTTCAATGCCACATCAGGATGGTAACTGCATTTAGTTCATGTAAATGTCCAAATGTTATCACATACATACCTGGGAGAAATCCAATTGTTTTGCCCAACAGAACTTTGCAGCTACCTGTTGACCGACCTGTTGGGGGTTTCCGTGAAAGTTATTTTCTAATTTGATTGTCTTTAAACAGAGCTCAAAAAACAGTAGACTAGAGCATGAAATTTGTTCCTTCAAAACAGTTTTTTGAGACTTCGTACCAACATCAATGTCTTTTAATGTTCAATGTTAATGACTCTGGAGGTTAATTAGGGCTATTCACTTCGAAAGCAACTGCCACCAAAAGCAAAAGGACACAGAATCCTGTGGGCCTATTTAAGTTATGGTACACATTCAAAATGTTGCCTATTCATCTGATAAAGAATAGCCTTTCGCTTTCAGATGCTATAAAAAAAAAGATTCCGAATAGAACACTATAGAAAGCATTGCCTACACCAAACAGATGTGTCATGCTGTGGGTGGGAACAAGTCAAACAGGCATATTTCGGGAATCGTCTCCCTGCAGCAAACATTCTCCTCTTGGGGGCGCTCTTAAACCCAACCCTCCTTGTCCTTCCTATCCCTAACCAGTGGGTGGACCCATATCAGTCACGCCTCCCATATCAGCACCTCCACCATCAGGATAAACCAAGGGCCTCAGAAAGCTAACTTGTGGCCACGTTCCAGACCGAGTACATTGCATATGCACGCCACGTCTACAATGTAGTTGGCATGGAACATGACCTGTGTATTAGTCATCACATGGTAACAGTGGCCAGGGCCGTGGTCGGCTGCAGTCTGCTTGTGTAATGTCTACGCATATCAATGGCTATTGCATGGTTACTGAGGGACAAACACGTTGCAAACACTGGAGCAAGTACATCAGCAATACTGAGCATTATACTAAAATGAGCAATAAAAGCAAACTGGTTGCAATCATGTCAAATTGTGAAAACACAGTACCTATGGGAGGGTGAAGGGTCAAATAAACCTTTTACATTTTAGTCATTTAGCAGACGCTCTTATCCAGAGCGACTTACATTAGCAATTAGGGTTAAGTGCCTTGCTCAAGGGCACATCGACAGATTTTTCACCTAGTCAGCTTGGGGATTAGAACCAGCGACCTTTCGGTTACTGGCACAACGCTCTTAACCACTAAGCTACATGCCACACATTCTATTATTTCTCTGTCATTGCACTGCCAAATATGGAGGGGAAACCAGTCTAAATTGCAATGCAATGTTCTCCAAGATGATGCCTTATCTACATTGCTAATCTCGTCTATTTGTCTACTTTAAAGGGTGGTATTTATTTCAGTTGATTTCAATATACTTAATCTTGTTTGGACATGCAAATATTTGATCTGGGCATCAGCCTTGATCAAATACACACATCTTGCCTATCACCATAAAGGGGGGCTCCCCCCCCCCCTTTCCACATCCCAACATCAGCACTATTCACATAGGCCACTTTGCCAGCATGGAAGCTGATGGGGCCCGGAGGCCTGCTGGGTGTGAAATCACCTCCTAACACCTTTAGAGACATCCCACCAATCAGCCTGAGACAGACAACAGCCATTTCAACACGTAATTTTAGTCCAATTCAGCCGATGCGATGTGGAATGCTGCATTTTAGACAAGAACAGAGGGGGGACTGGTCATTTCCTGCTTCTTCAGTTCAGAGCAGAGGGAGAGGGAGAGAGAACAGAGAGACACATTGAGAGCATCTCATAACAGATGGATTGCAGGGAAAGATATTACTGGAGAGAGAATTCAAGTAAATGGCCTCAATTTGTACACATTTCCCCCTTTTTCTTAAATTGCTGCTGAGGATTCTGCTGCCGTAACCATAGAGCCTCTCGGTCATCTTACTGGAATCCCAAAATAAAAGCCAGTGTCCTTTAGATAACACCCATCACTCAAGCCAGATCAGTGGCCGATCACTCCCTGTGTTTGTGTTTAGGCCTCTCTCATCGTCCTGCTGGAAATACCCTCTGGGACGCAACAATAGAGAAGGGCCTCAAGAAAAGAGAGGAGAGAGAATGAAAGGGAGAGAGAAAAGAGAGGGACAGAGAAGAGACTGAGGGGTGGGGATTAGGAGAGAGGAAGAGTACAATACAGAGTAAAAAGTGGACAGGGGAGAGCCACTGCAGTGAAGTGGACAGATCCATTGCAGTGAAATGGACAGAGCCATTGCAGTGAAGTGGACAGAGCCATTGCAGTGAAATGGACAAAGCCACTGCAGTGAAGTGGACAGAGCCATTGCTTGCAGTAGTAAGGGTGCAGACCAGGGGGACGGAGACTCTTGAAGGGCTGCTAAGAGCTTCTACCCGCTTTGGTGTTAAGGGGGACATGAGGGGCACACTGCCATGGAGGAGGGGGTAGTCTATTTTCTACTTCCACTAATTAACTTCTCATCAACCAACCAGGACTAGGGAAGTATGGCTAGTTGGGGGGGGGCAAAGGGAGGAAGTCCTCCAAGGTGAGCGAGGCACACTTGAGAAGAGCTATCTGTTGTAAAAATCACCTCCATGTCTTGTGCCTTTATGGGGCTGTGTCTTGCCAATACGCAAACACCTAATTGACACCTCAGCTTTAATCATCACACTGTCAGGCCAACAAATGCTTAGTCTGGGGCCAGAGCTCACCCGGACACAGATCAAATAAACATGTCTTATATAAACAGTAGAGGACGAAAAAGACATGTTCCTTCCCATAGACAAACATATTTTATGGCAACACTAGCCCATTCCAGAGCTACCTTCCCTTCTAGTCGAGGCATTGTGAAACAAAAGGTTGTATGGGTAATTCCCTATTCACACCGGGTGAGTAGTTGTGTTGTGCCCCTCAGTGTCCACTTAACTCTGACTCACATGGTCGTATTGATGGCTGTCTGGGCCTTCCTGATAGGTTGCTGACAGCTCTGGCCCTGAGGATGGGGTTGAGGAGGGCCTCTCTCTGCTGCCTTTGGATAAAAATCAGGCCCTACAGGTAGTGCTGGGTCCTCTATCAACACAGCCATTGTTTGCTGTACACCAACCGCCGCTGTGCAAAGCCACAACCTGCCCACAAACTGCTGACGTCACCGGGCAGAGGCCGAGGGGCTATCAAGATGGGATACGTATGGCCCCCACCGTCCTCCACCCCAACGTCCCAGGGGAATTCTCTGATGTTTCTTTCCATATACACTACCAGTCAAAAGTTTGGAAACACCTATTCATTCAAGGGTTTTTCTTTATTTTTACATTTTTTTACATTGTAGAATAATAGTGAAGACATCAAAACTCTGAAATAACACATATGGAATCATGTAGTAATATTAGGATGATTTTAGAGTTAAATGGTGTAGCTACTGTGCCTGGTTTTGCTGAGGGTACAGACCATAGAAATAGAATGGATTCTAGTTATATATTACAGACGGGCTCCTGAGTGGCGCAGTGGTCTAAGGCACTGCATCGCAGTGCTAACTGTGCCACTAGAGATCCTGGTTCGAATCCAGGCTCTGTCGCAGCCGGCCGCGACCGGGAGACTCATGGGCGGCGCACAATTTGTCCAGGTTAGGGGAGGGAATGGCCGGCAGGGATGTAGCTCAGTTGATATAGCATGGCGTTTGCAACGCCAGGGTTGTGGGTTCGATTCCCACGGGGGGCCAGTATAAAAAAATATGTATTCACTAACTGTAAGTCGCTCTGGATAAGAGCGTCTGCTAAATGACTAAAATGTAAATGTAGTAACCAAAAAAGTGTTAAACAAATCAAAATATATTTGAGATTCTTGAAATAGCCACCCTTTGCTAGGCCATATTATGGCAAGAACAGCTCAAATAAGCAAAGAGAAATGACAGTCCATCATTACCTCAAGACATGAAGGTCAGTCAATACGGAACATTTCAAGAACTTTGAAAGTTTCTTCAAGTGCAGTCGCAAAAACCATCAAGCGCTATGATGAAACTGGCTCTCATGAGGACCGCCACAGGAATGGAAGACCCAGAGTCACCTCTGCTGCAGAGGATAAGTTCATTAGAGTTACCAGCCTCAGAAAATGCAGCCCAAATAAATGCTTCACAGAGTTCAAGTCACAGACACATCTCAACATCAACTGTTCAGAGGGGACTGTGTGAATCAGGAGGCCAAATCTAAACTGAACCTACCAAGAGGAGGAGGAAACTATATCTGCATTTCTCTCTCTCTCTTTATCTTGCAAGTATGAAAGAGGAAATAGTGGTCTGAAAAAAAGAATGGAATTACAAAAAAGGGGATTGAATAAGACTATACATCAATACAGATGTCATGTATTGTCGATACATCTGTAGAATACAACACAATGCTGTGGTTAGTGCATTACACACTAACCACACCATAATAACACATCCACCTGCCTGAGAGATCACTTGTATCTCAAACCATGATTTGAATATTCCTTGTTTGCCATTGAGTCATCAAACAACACTAAGCCTATATCTGTGGATGTCAATATATCAGGAGGATGACAAAGAGAGCAGTTCTGGCCTTTATCTTGTGGCAGACGAACGAGGGCCTATCGGCTTGGAAGAAGAGAAGCCCCATCATTATGCAATTGTAATTCTCTCTGAGATATCCTTTGATAGGCTTTTTCCACTTCCTTGTCCCCTATCAATCTTTTTCCAATTACTTGTCTTGTCTCCCCTAAATGTATCATAATCGTTGCCTTGGTAACTGGTTGCATCCACCATTGGGTTTGGTCCATTGTTCTATGTAATTATGCGCCAAAAGGGGATTCTTCGAGACAGGGGACACAGAAGTATACAAAGAGAGCAGGGATGTGGTGGAGGGCGATAGAGGCTGAGGAGGTTCCAAGTACTTGTTCTAACAATGTTTAGGTAGAAATGGAGTACACGGACAAAACATCTGTTTTTTTGTCATTCAATTGTATCAATATCACAATCGAACACTGCAAGGAATAGTGTCCTGACAGAACAAAGATGAAGGGAGGATTATGGAAGAGCTGTGCAAGCGGGCACACACACACACAAACAGAGCATTAGATGGCTGGTGTCCTGTCTCTGTGGTGGGCTGTCATCCTGTCATCGTTCCCTCTATGCACTCGACTGGACCACAGGCATGCTGGGAGTCCTGTCATTACTTAGTCTCATACCTGCTGTTTGCTCTGTCTAAGAGCACACCAACAAACACACATTTACATTTTAGTCATTTAGTAGACGCTCTTATCCAGAGCGACTTACAGTTAGTGAGTGCATACATTTTCATACTGGCCCCCCGTGGGAAACGAACCCACAACCCTGGCGTTGCAAGTGCCATGCTCTACCAACTGAGCTACACTGTGTTTACCCAAAACATCCTCCTGTATCACTGTCACCTCAATTATCATTGCTGTGGAAAGAGCTGTCATCGTTTTCCCCATTCAAACGCCACAAAATATCTGATCTCCCTCATGAACTATCACGATCCATCCAGGTAAGCCTGTGCTAAAACATTATCTTCCCTATACAAGGATGCCCCATATGTAGTATCTGTGGGTGTTTGCCCTTGTGAAACAAGCAAGGAGCAACACCAGTGCGCCAGTCAGCGAGCTGGTGAGAGTTGCAGCAGGCTGGAAGGACTGCTGGGGGCCACCCATGATGGGAGAAGCTTTCTGATTCCCTTTTCACACCCTTCACACAGCTCTCAGCTGGACTCCAGAACTGGCAGTCTTTAAGATAGAAAGGCTTTTATAGATCCCTGTGAGCTTTGAAGGACAATGAGGCCAGGCAATCTCATCTCCACTGACTGACAAAACAGCTCCTTGGCTGGGAGCCTCAAAGAGACACAACCTCCTCAAAGAAAAGAGAGGAGAGAGAAAAGGGAGAGAGAAAAGAGAGAGAAGGGACAACAGCAGCCTCCAGGAGTGTCCCTGTCCCTGCAGGGGAATAAGGTGAGGGGCCGGGGCCTCAAAACACACACACACACAATTGCATCTTCTGCCTTTTGTGTGTGTGTGACATTGTGAACTAGTGAAAACGTTTCAGAAACGTTATTATATTTCATCACAACCAGTCAGGGGGAGGAGAGGAGCTGCTATCGCCTGACGACAGACATTGAGTTGCTAGCTAACAGAGTCCTCCTAATGCCAATCTCCTATTTTTTTGTTGCTGTTGTAAAAGTCTAACCTCTCTCTTCACAGAGAGGCCTGTCTGATTCTGATCCCTCTCACCCTTATTTATATTTTTCAAGGTCTGGAAAGGATCCCAAGGACATCTATGCTTTTCATCACTGACATTGATGAAGAATAATAACTCGACTTTCACAGTTTTATGTAAAATATTTATGGGAAAGGCTGGCAGAACATTTTTATGGGTGAAAATCCAGAATAGTATTAGAGTGACTATTTTTCAGGTACACAGAATGACAAAATAGGTGGTTGATCAAACATAAACCAACTGTAAATTCATGATTCCCTATTCCCTATTCACCTAGTTAGTCCTGGGTGACTAAAATGACGACTGTAAAGAAAAAAGTATATCATTGTGACAAGCCAAGCTTATGAATCTCTCAAACACACACTGCCTCATTTTGTGTGTACAGTTTGTGAATTCCCCTCGTATTAATTATTCATAACAATGTTAATTGGAGCAAATACCACTCAGTCAGTCAGTCTGGGTGTAATCGAGCATTGACAATGTTTGTCACTGTCTCTATTGATCAGAGACACTGGCTGATTTAAACTTCAATACTGGAGATAATGTGTGTGCTTATTCAGGGCTTCTAATTATATACCAGTTCTCAAAGAAATTAGTGCACAAGAGGTAGTCCTAAATGATCCATGTATTAGTTAGGTTATTTTTTACATTGGTAGTTACTCACGCCACACACGGTATTGACTATAATGTGCCAGTTGTATATACAAAATGAGTATTTTACATACAGTGTATTCGGAAAGTACCCCTTCACTTTTTTCCACATTTTGTTATGTTACAGCCTTTTTCTAAAATTGATTTTAAAAAATGTTTTCCCTCATCAATCTACACACAATACCCCATAATGACAAAGCGAAAACAGTTTTATTTTGTGCAAATGTATACAAAAAATAAAAACAGAAATACCTTATACATAAGTATTCAGACGCTTTGCTATGAGACCTCAAATTGAGCTCAGGTGCATCCTGTTTCCATTGATAATCCTTGAGATGTTTCTACAACTTGATTGGAGTCCACCTGTGGTAAATTCAATTGATTGGACATGATTTGGAAAGGCACACACCTGTCTATATAAGGTCCCACAGTTGACAGTGCATGCCAGAGCAAAAATCAAGCCATGAGGTCGAAGGAATTGTCCATAGAGCTCCGAGACAGGATTGTGTCAAGGCACAGATCTGGGGAAGGGTACCAAAACAATTCTGCAGCATTGAAGGTCCCCAAGAACACGTTGGCCTGCGTCATTCTTAAATGGAAGAAGTTTGGAACCACCAAGACTCTTCCTAGAGCTGGCCGCAAGGCCAAACTGAGCAATCGGGGGAGAAGGGCTTTGGTCAGGGAGGTGATCAAGAACACAATGGTCACTCTGACAGAGCTCCAGAGTTCCTCTGTGGAGATGGGAGAACCTTCGAGAAGGACAACCTTCTCTGCAGCACTCCACCAATCTGGCCTTTATGGTAGAGTGGCCAGACGGAAGCCACTCCTCAGTAAAAGGCACATGACAGCCCGCTTGGGAGTTTGCCAAAAGGACTCTAAAGGACTCTCAGATCATGAGAAACAAGATTCTCTGGTCTGATGAAACCAAGATTGAACTCTTTGGCCTGAATGCCAAGCATCACGTCTGGAGGAAACCTGGCACCATCCCTACGGTGATGCATTGTGGTGGCAGCATCATGTTGTGGGGATGTTTTTCAGCGGCAGGGACTGGGAACACTAGTCAGGATCGAGGGAAAGATGAACGGAGCAAAGTACAGAGCGATCCTTGATGAAAACCTGCTCCAGAGCACTCAGGACCTCAGACTGGAGCGAAGGTTCACCTTCCAACAGGACAACGACCCTAAGCACACAGCCAAGACAACGCAGGAGTGGCTTCGGGACAAGTCTCTGAATGTCCTTGAGTGGCCCAGCCAGAGCCTGGACTTGAACCCGATCGAACATCTCTGGAGAGACCTGAAAATAGCTGTGCAGTGCTTGAGAGGATCTGCAGAGAAGAATGGGAGAAACTCCCCAAATACATGTGTGCCAAGCTTGTAGCGTCATACCCGAGAAGACTTGAGGCTGTAATCACTGCCAAAGGTGCTCAACAAAGGACTGAGTAAAGGGTCTGAATACTTATATATCCGTTTATTCATTTTTTATAAGCTGTTTTTGCTTTGTCATTATGGGGCATTGTGTGTAGATTGATGAGGGGGGAAAAACTATTCAATCAATTTTAGAATAAGGCTGTAACGTAACAAAATGTGAAAAAAGTCAAGGGGTCTGAATACTTTCCGAATGCACTGTATCTTGGTGAATATTATTATTGATATTATTTAATAAACTCAAATGTTTGAATATATGTCCTGTACTCAGTCCTGGCATATCTGTAAATGTTTGTGAATATGGTCTGTCAACTCACCAGATCTGACACTGAATGAGTATTCTGAGGATATGTATTTGTTGCATTAGAAACATTGACATGTAAATGGTAAATGGTGTAAATTTAATTTGCAAGTCAGTACTTGTAATTCATCTCAGTCAAAGATCCCTATTAGTAAAATAGGCCTATACAGCATTGGCAGGGATTACTGGAGGGAAGAGTTTTCACTACTTAGATGTGTTCATTTTATTTCCATAATGTAATGTTTATTTCAGAACATTCTTTATGATTTATTGGACACTAATGTGGTTATTTTGGTTGTCATTCATAATTTCAATATATAGGCTAAGGTTGAAGTTGAGGTGAGCATGATATGTCTGTCTTGTTGCAGACCACACACACACAGTGCCGCCTCTTCCTATACACCGACCCAACCAACCGCAGACTACGCGCTGCGTCTGGTTTATGAACTCAGTCAGCGTCTCAGTTTACTCTTGAGAGTTAGAAAAGTATAAATACACAGGGTGCAATTTCGAAATTTGCTAGTGCATCAGCAGTTGTCCACTTGTTATGTTAGTCACTCAATTAGCCCGTGTCAGCTAATTATTTTAGATTGCTAGGTAAGGTAGTCTAGCCAGCTATCTAAATCTTGTAGTAGGCCTAATCATTACCAAATTACCGACCGGGGTTCACATGTGCTCAGGGGCCCTGACCTCCAGGGGGCCCCCATTGATTTTGTTAGTCACTCTCACACAGATATCATATGAACATGGCATAAGTCATGGCAAAATGTGTAGAATGAAATGCATGAAATTAGCTTTAAAACAGCTAAACTTTATCACCACTACACACACACGCACACACACACACACACACACACTAAGAGGTCGGTAGCGGTGATGCGTTGTCAGTGCAGTATTGCAATTGGGGAGTGTTTGTTATTGATGGTGACGTATAAACCCCCTCAACCCCACTCCCTCCTCTCCCGGTGTGCAGTGGCTCATTTGTGCAATTCTGAAGCTGGTCGTCTGTTCTCAGTGTTTATCTGGACGTCATGGCGGAGGGACGTGGAGAGCTACCGCCTCAGCCGCCGCTTCATCTATCTTTACCCCCGGCCAGCAAGCGACCGTGCTTGCGCCCGGCTCCCCGAGGGCCTGGTCCGGGGCCTGGTCCAGGTTTTCCGAACTCTCGGTTTCGCTGCCCGGAATCTCTGTTAGACTGTGCCGCGAAGGCTGTAGCAGAGAAATGGGCCTTTGAGAGGGTGGAGGAGCGCTTCGAGCGGATCCCAGAGCCAGTACAGCGCCGTATAGTGTACTGGTCCTTTCCGAGGAACGAAAGGGAAATATGTATGTATTCGTCGTTTCAGTGCCGCGTCGCCGGCGAAGAGGTTCCGGCGGTGGGCACGGTGGCTCCCGCTGGATCCGGGTCTGTCCCTGGAGGGATTACCAGTACTACGGGCGCCGCCGGGGCAGCGGGCACTGGAGATGGACTGCCTTTCCGCCGGGGTATCCGACTTTTGGAGACTGGTTGTGTGGAAAATGTCTTACAAGTCGGTAAGTGGAACAAACGCAGCACTTTGCCCTTGTCCCTCTTCTCCGCTTACACGGCTTTTCATATTAAAATGTTCCAGCTAACTCGATCAAGGAAGGGTAGGGTGGCTTCTAGGAATTACATAAGTTTTTCCATACGAACAAAAGTATTGAAAACCTGGTCTATGTTGAAGCAATTTTAGCATAAACCGATATTAATTTGGTTCGGATCGAATTAAGTGAGCAGAATGATCTACATTCTATTTGCAAATTCAGATGTCTGGCTAGGCTACTCTGTTTCAGTGGGAAGCAGGATACGTTGATCTGTATCAGTTTAGCTGTTAATAAATGAAAGGGCTGTCAGTTGAGGAGCCTTTATTGTACCTGCTCGTTAAATTGTGACGATTCATGTGGTTTTATTCACACGAATTGAGACAAAGTATCATTTCCGTAGCCTCGATATAGCACTGACTCACTTCACATTACGTTGTTGAGTCGATTGAGCCGACCCAGCTATGTGTTGGCAACATTCAGCACTTTTTTCGTCGTCGAGGGCTATTGTATGGAAGGCTACCCTTTCCGTGCGCGGGGCTGGCCACGGAGGGGATCTAACATACGCGGATAAAATAGATCACCATTAGTCCGTTTTACATTTTATTCTGTTACAACTCGATTCTATGTATTTTTGATAAAGGGTAGTTTATGTGTTAGACAAAGGCGGTTATTAAGTATCTTACTATAATCAAGCCAACATAAGCCGCTTTGATCCAAATCCTATATATTTTGTTTATTTGGTAGTTGGACAAGACAAAGGACTCGTATCAAATCTAGTATGGAAATGTTTTTGCAATTTAAACCAAGCATCGGACGCAAGTTTGGAAGTATTAAAATAGATCCTGATGCTTTAAATTTTACAAAATCATATTAGTGCTGGGAAAATGTATCTCAGGGTAGCCCCTCTGCTACACAATAGCTTTCCAGTTGAGATTATCAATATCCGTCTCGCATTTCCAAGGCGATCACTGCAAAATAGCCACCACTGAGGGTGATTTTAGACAAAGGGACACTTCAGAGGCCCCTCTCTCCAACGAAATATTGTTTTATTCATGCATCTGCCTCCATAAAATGTTAGACTTATCAAAT
Organism: Coregonus clupeaformis; assembly: GCF_020615455.1. Taxonomy (NCBI): domain Eukaryota; kingdom Metazoa; phylum Chordata; class Actinopteri; order Salmoniformes; family Salmonidae; genus Coregonus; species Coregonus clupeaformis. The sequence continues at coordinate 16,092,177 of NC_059212.1, forward strand.
CCTCATTATTATCTAAACCAATGGAGGGTTTGATTTAAACTTTTGTTAGGGGCTAGGCCTAGGAGCCATATCAACGTGGGTTTACGCATCACAACAACTGGAAACGGAATAGGCCTAGAACACGTTTTTATAGGTTACAGCAAATATTGGGCTATTGGCCTATTTGGAAATGCTTTGATTTCATATTGTTTCTCTACAATATTACTTGAAAATAATAAAAAGCACACCATATTCATATTTCCATTCTAAAACATAATAAATCATAATGTTAATTAAGGCATAAGGAAATATGAGCCTGTAGAAATATAAAATCCACATAAATTATGCAGATGTATGTCCAACAAGAGACAGTCAAATTGTGAACTCAAGTGATTTCGCTATGGAAATGTGTGGCTGAGTATGAAAAAACAACCAACATCAGCACAGTGGAGTCTGAGTTGTCCCTTGAAATAGGCTATAATGTGCCTCAAAAGAGATGCTTACCAAAGTTAGCCATATAAAACCTCCGGGTCAATACAGGCCTGTGTTTACCTTTTTATGAGCAAAATAGAAAGCAGGTAAATGTTCACCGATGGGTCCCTGAGATTTCTATAAAGTAGAAATGAAAGTTTGCTGTCCTTGTTTTTTGGTGCATCTTGTCTCTTCGACATGATATACTTGTCTAACAACTAATACCCCAACGATTTGGGGTACATTAACTTTGTTTACACTACCAATTCTTTCTACAATGTGCATGCATTCCCATGGTATAAACCAGCTACAGATGAGGGTTGCTTGTGCCTTCAATATTTAGGATAGTTTTCTACTTACTCTCTGTGACTGCCAGAACCAACCAGCTCCCTGTATCCTAACCATGCTGTGGGACTCGTGGCATGTGATTTTTTTTATTTAGAGGGTTCTGCCTGGTGCTCCAGGCCAGCCTCAGCCTGCGAAGCAGATGGGATGTTTATAAACTAACCGCTTATATGAAGCTGTGGAGAAACCCAGAAACATGTCATCTTTGGGAATGCAGCCCATTTCTGTTCTACCTTTTGGTATCCTCGGTGAGTCTAGATTTGACGACTGGCACTTCTTCTGACTTCTTCCTTGCTTGTTTGATAGTTCAGACAGAACATGCCACTCCTAGTCATCCAAAACCTTGTTACCTGCCTTGAGACGTTTAGCCAACTGTCAGAACAGGACAGGAGCAGACCTGTTGCTAGCTCTCTCTCCGTTGCCTCATGTCTGGATGGGCCCACCACTTATTTTCACCAGAATTGTAATTCACATGCTGCAACAGTAAGCACAAAAGTCCTTACTCAGCGCTTTTTATTTGTGTCAATGGGTGCAAACTCATCTGCAGTCAGGACAGTTTGCATGCAGTGGCTCATAAATAAATTACCAGTGTTTTGGATTTTTGAAATTAATTAGTATAGGTGTGTAATCAGTTGATGACAAGAATACCAGTTTGATCCAGATACATGCCTTTGTCTGGTATGCTTAACGGTAAAGTCCCTTATTGCACGTGAGCTCATCATATTGCACATATTGGCCTGTGCTCATAATCAGGGCTTTAGTCATAATTAGAATAATCAAAGCTAGTTGTAGTTGTGTGTGTGTAATCCCCCCATCCCCCACACATGCCTAGCAGCCCCCCACGCCAGGCAGAATCTTATCAAGTCCTCAGAGAGGAGGTTCCAGCTTTGAGTCAGGCTTCAGGATTATTGGGTCATGCTTTGTTACCCAGCTGTAGAAAAAGCCCTTGTTCACAGAAGGGGGAGGAGGAGGGTCTGTGTGTGTGGTGGGGGGTGAACCTCACCACGTTGTTTCATAAAGCCGTAATAGGTCCCCCTCTTTGAAGCTTCACTGACTTCCACTAGAGACGAAGCAACGTTTATGCTGGATTATGCTTCAACAATTTAGCTCTTGAGATTCCTGCGACAATGTTTGGGGGGGTTTCTAGTCATGTGTGGCTTCTGCTCTGAAGAGAGGGTTTAAGGGTGGTAGATAGACTGTTGGGCCTGTTGGGTTCGAATCCCCGAGCCGACTAGGTGAAAAAATCTGTCTGTGCCCTTGAGTAAGGCACGTAACCCTAATTGCTACTGTCACTAAAGTCACTAAATGACTCAAATGTAAAAAGGAAGTGGTTGAGCTTAGCCAGGTTCATTCCTAGTCATCGATGATTCACCTCAGCCGTACAGGAGTCACCCACCTCTTGGATTTTTGTGTGGCAGGGTGCGGCCTAGTACGATCATGCCTTTTTAGTTTTTCCATCTTGGCATCTCATTTGTAATGCCTGCATTGTGGAAGGCATTTTTGGGTGTTTTGTGGTTTCTTTAGAAATGACACATGACAAAATAAGTAGTGTTTAAACTAGCTGATGCCATGTTAATGCTGCGGGTAGACAGCTGTTTAATTGTCTGTTTCTCTCCTCCCATTCTGTTACATGTTGCCTCTTCTACTTCCCTACTACAAAATTAAAACGACCCATTTACTCATGACTAACCCATAGTCTACATTATAAAAAGTTAGTAAATCTGTGCATGTACTAATGGACTTATTACTTAAGCTATCAATTATTTGTTTTTGATGCAGACCCCTTCTATTTATTTTTGTGCCCTTACTGTATGTTTTCCCAAAGTGAGTTTGGAGGTTGTTTCTTGGCTGAATCCTGAATTTTCCCTGACAGTTAATTTGCTGTAGGCCTGTTTTACATGCAGCAATCAGCAAGAGCAAGTCTGCTTCTTTCCCTGACGAGGCTATTAGGCCTAATATAAAGAAATGTCCTATAGCTTTTGTAGCCTATAGCCTATTGCGCACAGGAACAGAGAGGCTAGTGATGTGTAACCCAAGTAAGAAGCGAAATATTAGGCCATTCATTAGCTAAATATTAGGGCTATAGGCTAAATATTTAGGCCTGTCAAAGTGCAATACATTCTTTTTTACAGATTAAGAAATGGCAGATCTGTTCGTTCCTCCAGCTGCGCTTTGTGGTCCCAGAGCACGCAAAGCTCCACTATCGGGGCCAGCATTATGGACGGGCCCTACGGGGCCTGGCCCGCCCTACTGTACCTCCTTGCCCGTCCAAATAAAATATTGAAATGTTGATCATTTATTTTACCGAGACGCACGCCGACAAAGACTCATCAATCTCAGATAAAGCATCCGAGCGAGCGAAACAGTGCCCTTCTGTCTCAGTATGTGTAGACCACAGGAGGTTGGTGGCACCTTAATTGGGGAGCACCGGCTCGTGGAAATGGTTGGAGTGGTATAAGTGGAATGGTAACAATTGATGCCATTCCATTCGCTCTGTTCCAGCCATTATTATGAGCTGTCCACCCCTCCTCAGCCTCCACTGGTGTAGACCATGTATTGTATCTGATGCTGTCTGGACAAAAGGAGTATGGCATGTCATACTATTTCTGGCCAGACAGAATCAGATACATGGGCTACATATAGGAAGACAGACAGAGGGGCGCTGTTTTGCTCTCCAGTTTCAGCAGAGAGGAAGAGGCGAAGAGAGCCCACTCTCGCCAAAGTCTGTCCTGAATAAGCCCAATGCGTTTCTATGGGCATAATATGCAGACCTAAGCTTGTCGCCTGCAGACTCACATTGTTAGGGCGGAGACATGATCATCTCGTCATTATATATAGATCTCTGGTTTCAGCCACTTGCGAATTACAAAGGAAAGTTGGCGGGTGCACTGTTCGGATGCTGGCTTCCCCTTGCAGTGTTCGGATGCTGGCTTCCCCTAAAGTAAATTGATGTTTTGCCAAAATTATATAATTTACTACTGTCTAAATAAATTACTTCTGTCTAAATAAAATAAATCAAAATACTTTACCACAGAGCTTGACTTGGCCACAGAGGACCATTAGCAGATTTTTTTTTTTTTAAATAGCTATGGATTGTTTCAAATCACAAGTGCATAGGCCTATGCCTATTTGTCAAGCCAGCAATTTGGGCAGCGTGCGTGGTATTAGGCCTAGCTGATTATTGAGTTGCGGCTGTCAGCGAAAGCATCTAAAATATGTGAAAATAATGTGTCTTGCGTATAATTTAAAATGTTGAGACAAGAAGAAGGGGAGGGTTGTGTGGTGAAGAAATCGGCTTCTTTCTCCAGAATGCATGCAATCAGCTCTCCAGAATGTGCTCCGCTGTCTCCCGCCAATTCTTGCACATTCATTGTTTCATTTGGTGAATTGTTTGCCCTTTGATTGTTTATTTTTTATCAATTCCCCATTACATATGTAACTAGTAGGCCTAGTAAATGTATCGTTAATCCCCGTCATTTGGTTAAATTCATTACTGTTAATGCATGCATTACAGTCATTTGCCGTTCTCATTCTCGGAGTGGAAACGTTGTTTGCAGAGTTCACAACCTGCTACACTTGTGAGAAACAAGTTTAGGTTTATTTCATAACCACCATTTAGGAGTTTTGTCAATTTTGTCTTTTGTTTTGTGTTCGATGTGAGCAATGAGCGTCTGTCAAGACCGATCGAAAGGGAGGCACACAGGCGGAGTAGAGATATTTAATGCGATTGAAAGAACCTGCATTTTCATCAGGATATTTTCTACCATTTTTATTTGTCGGTTTTAGGCCTATGTATTTTACTTAGTTGAAGATGGAAGTTATAGGCCTACTGCTGCATCTATGCATTAATGTACTTAGCCGCCAATAGATCACGGTGTATCAATGTGTCCATATGGCAAAGGCTGGTGCTCTTGGATTTTTATCATTTTAATTAAGATTTGTATGATTAACCACGTGACAATAATTTTGAGAAACAAAAAGTTCTTATTGAAATGAAACTGTTTAATGAAAATGCGCATAGAACAATAATCATAACTGGCACGCAGATAGGTAGAAGTGGTAGGATAAATTGTAAGTGTCCCCAAACTTGAAACTTACGAGCTGCCTATGGTCTTTATTATAGCACACCATTAACATAATTCGTGCACGCGCAAGCGTGGTCCTGTGAAAGAAACGGGCCTGCAATGCCCATCCAACTGATTTGTTCTGGCGCTGGCTCTGTCCACTATTGATTAGCCCTAGGCCTACATTTTTAGACAAGAAAATGATTATTTCTACCTGGGCTACAACAACAGAGTGCAATGAGGAATTTATTATTGTTGTGAAGTGAGTACACAATTAATGTCTATAGGCTGTAAACTGCTAGCCTGGCTGACTCGCAACCCACGTGACTACACAGTGAGGCTGTTGTTAGCAAGACTAGTAAACTGCAGTGATGTAGGCTAATTTGAATAACCGCTCAAACATCCTGTTTTGTTTCATTCCCAAATAACTGCAAAGCCTACAGCCTAGGCCTGATTATGCAACTATTTGGATCAGTTTGGGTCTATTCTCGACCGTTTAGAAAGTCCAGAAAGGTACATTAGCAGCCCACTCATGGTGTATTTTGTCAGGATGTAGCCTATCAGTGTTAAGATAGGCAGCCTACTATAGGAATATATGGCCTTATCCTTTCCAACACCCAGCCGGTTCTTAATGCTGTAGCCTATTTTACATTCAGCAAGCAAGAGCAAGCGTGCATCTCTCCTCCAATAGACTATCAGTAAATAAAATATATCGAAATAAGTGTCCAACAAGCTTTTGTAGTCTGGCTTTTCCTGGGACCAAAATATTTAAGAGGAATAGCCTAGGCAGCAGAGAGGCCAGGTGCGTATTTGCGCAACAGAACAATGAAGACAGACAGGCTTGAGACGTATAACCTAAGTTAGAAGCGTATGGATATTAACCCATAATTTATAAACAGAATATATCCAGTCAAAAAAAAAAGTGATCAGATAATGAAATCATAAGTAGCCTATGTGCGCTCCCAGTCCCGGGGCACGCAGCTCGAAAAGCTACCCTATTGATTCCCTTTTTTAGGGACAATAAATGTATCCTACCTAGGCTACAACAACACAATGTAATGAAGAATGTTATTGTTTTCAAGGGAGTAGAAAATTCTAGTCTAGGCTGTAAATCACAGTGAATAACCGCTCAAAAGCCCCGCGTTTTGAATGCATATTAATTTCGAAATAACTGCGTCTAGCCTGCCTGATTGGACAACCATTTGGATCAGTTATGGGTCTTTTTATAGTCAATTTAGTCTACAAGGTCCAGTCACATTAGCAGGCCGGTAATGTGGTTTATTTTGTCAGGATCTATCGGCTAACAGGAACATGCTAATGCAGGGATTTATAGTGGCACGCATATGAATTATGACAATGGGAGAGCACGGAGGAAGTTGTTGCATAGTTTCCCTGTTTGGCTTACATGTTTATAAAAGCGTTCGAAAATTAGGTGGATATTTCTGAAGCTCTTTGTCTTTAGAGTAGTAACTCTCATTATGGTCTTTGTATTCTGGGTCAAATCTTACTGAGAACCTATACAAGTTTAACAAGGGACCACTAATTCTGCTCTCTCTCATCGCCCAGACAGACAATATTTAATCAAGACAATTAATTCCATGCCTGCAAGCCTTAAAGAAAATCAGTAAAACAAATCTTCTCTTCACACTTATTAGAACTCTCAGGTTTGAAGGGCACAGCCATTAAAAGCCTTTTCTGTCTCTATCAAAGGAGGGAAATTAATTTGGTCAGGGGAGGTTAGTGGGGATGGGGGTGCTTAAGAATGCAAAAGCCTTCATCAGGGGAGAGTACAAAATGCTCCTTCTGATAGAGCAAGGTGAACACACACACAGACACAACACGCGCACACACACAGGCTCTATAGTTTCTAGGCCTACACAATGTTGCTGTGAAGTTGTGGGAATGTGTTATGCAAGCTTTAGTGACTGACACTGAGGACAGCCATGCTGACTGACTGACTGTATAGCCATGCTTCTTCCTCTCATGTGCCACATGTATTCTGATTCAGTCCCCAGTTACTGCTGCTTGTTTTCATGTTTACACTGGAACAAGATGATAACCAGCTACAGCACCGTTCACATTCCACCCCTCTCGTATACCATGTGTTGTCTGTAGCGGTTTCATAACAATGATTTACCGTGGGTTCGGTACATTCTCAAATATTGAAAATCAATAAGTGACTTTGCCCCCTTTGCATTTGATGCCCGCCGCCTGCCCAGTAATACCATCTGATTGACTTTATCAGTAATACACACTGCTCAGCCCAAATCCCACGTCTTTACAGAACTGACTTGTGTGGTAGAATATGCTGCTTGTTCTACAGGGAGTAATGGGTTTATTCATTCCACTGTCTATCACTGATCTCTAGCTTCCACCACATTGATAGGCTGGGCCCAGGGGCAATGTTTAGGTTCCTCCTCCTCTCCATTCCCTGGCTGGCGCGGAGGGCCCCATGCACATACCTACTGGTGTGTCATGTGCGTCAGTCACTAAACATGCCGCCTTTTATCTGTGTTTTATTGGAGCTAACAGCTTGCTGTAGCACACACATACACTGTTCCCTGCTCAAACACATAACACAGGGTCAAGGAAATAACTGCAAAAGTTAGTTCCTATTGAAGTCATCATGCCTCAGTGGTGAGTTATCCTGTTAGTCCTCACACCAGCAGGTATATATTATACAGTTGTTATCACAAGGTGGCTGCTGCTGCAATGCGACTCATTGTGACCAGCTTGGAGATTATTATTGGACAACATGTAACCTCAATCGCTGGGCATGTTTACTATATCTATATGGAGCCAATATGCTTTCTATCTGTTCCTGGACCAGAGACAAATGTGTAATGTTCTAGGTGGAGTTTTGTACGTCTGGCTGCGGCCCATCTATATGTCATTGTAAGATGAGCAGAGAGCAGAGCGAGGAAAGCTGCGCTACTTGAAAGAGAAGGCCCCCAGACAGGCCTATTATGGCCTCATTTGGTTGTAATTGCCTAACATGCTATGCTTGCTTCTGTGGCAAGCAACACTGAACCATGCGTGAGAGCACCAGATGTTCTGGACGACTGTGTGATCGCGCTCTCCGTAGCTGATCGGAGTAAGACCTTTTAAACAGGTTAACATTCACAAGGCCACAGGGCCAGACGGATTACCAGGACGCGTTCTCAGAGCATGCGCTGACCAGCCGGCAAGTATCTTCACTGACATTTTCAACCTCTCCTTGACCCAGTCTGTAATACCTACACATTTCAAGCAGACCACCATACTCCCTGTGCACAAAAACGCCAAGGTAACCTGTCTAAATGACTAGTGCCCCATAGCACTCACATCTGTAGCCATGAAATGCTTTGAAGGGCTGGTCCTGGCTCACATCAATGCCATCATCCCAGACACCCTGGAACCACTCCAATTCACATATCACTCCAACAGATACACAGATGACGCAATCTCTATTGCACTCCACACTGCCCTTTCCCACATGGACAAAAGGAACACCTACATGAGAAGGCTGTTCATTGACTACAGCTCAGTGTTCAACACCATAGTGTCCTCCAAGCTCATCACCAAGCTAAGGACCCTGGGGCTGAACACCTCCCTCTACAACTGCATCCTGGACTTCCCGATGGGACGCCCCCAGGTGGTGAGGATAGGCAACAACACATCCACCATGCTGATCCTCAACATAGGGGCCACTCAGGGGTGCGTGCTTAATCCCCTCCTGTACTCCCTGTTCAATCACGACTACGTGGCTGTGCACAACTCCAACGCCATCATTAAGTTTGCAGAGGTGGTAGGCCTGATCGACGATGAGACAGCCAATAGGAAGGAGGTCAGAGACCTGGCAGTGTGGTGCCAGGACAACAACCTCTCCCTCAACGCCAGCAAGACAAAGGATCTGATTGTGGACTTTAAGAAACGGAGGGGATGTGCACGCCCCCATTCACATTAATGGGGTTGTAATGGAGCGGGTCGAGAGCTTCAAGTTCCTCTGTGTCCCCATCACTAAGGATCTAACATGGTCCAAATACACCAACACAGTCGTGAAGAGGGCACGACAACACCTCTTCCCCCACTGGAGGGTCGATCCATGTCATTTCAGCAAGCCATGACACCAAACATCTCAGATTGTTCTGGAATCATTTCTGTAGTTAGAAACAGATAAGATTAGCATTCCTGCAGCATTATTTTGTTTGAATATAATTTAATCTCTAAGAAATTAAGCTAATTGATTGCACTCAAATTGGCCATTTTAATTTATAGGATTAATATAATATTCAATACAAATATTACCTAACATCCGATTTGGACCAAACTTTTATTTAATAATGAGTAAGACATGAGGAATCCAAAGAAATTGTCAAAAGTCACCCACAGACGTCCCCACACCAATCCCACCCCACCAACAAGTATACAGTATCAGCTCTCTATGTCTGACAAGTAGTATGGCGCTGCAGCTCAGAGTATGGTTTCTTCATCTTATGTAATGTATTCTCAGTGAATTTGGTCATGTTTATTTCCCCTGTTCAGAGAAATTAGTATTTGAAGCATGGGTTGCTGTCATACAGTACCTTATCCATAAACTGCTTACAGGGAACGGAAACTGATATGTAATTTTGTAATTTGGGTGAACTATCCCTTTTTAACGGTGGGGGTGGGGGGAGATAATAGAAAATCAACTAACAGCAGGAACAGCACCATCTAGTGGTCAGATCCTGGTAATATCAGGATGTAGGATGGACATAAACCTAACTACTAAATTACTAATTTCTCTGAACGGGGGGGAAATTCACTGAGATTACATTACATAGGATGAAGACACAATACTCCGAGCCGCAGCTCCATACTACTTGTCAGACATAGGGAGCTGATACTGTATACTGGTTGCTGGGGTGGGATTGGCGTGGGGTGTGGGAGGTCTGTGGGTGGCCTTTTACCATTTCTTTGGATTCCTTCGTGTCTTACTCATTGTTAGAAAAATGTTTGGACCAAATAGGATGTTAGGTACTATATTTATAGAAATATTATATGAATCCTATAAATTAAAATGACCAATTTGGGTGCAATCAATTAACTTAATTTCTAAGAGATCTAATTATATTTCAACAAAATAATGTTGCAGGAATGCTAATCTTATCTGTTTCTAACCACAGAAACAATTTCAGAACAATCTGAGATGGTGGGGATCGAAATCATCTTTCTTGTGCTTTTCGGGGTGGAATGACTCTGAAGAGATTTGTCATGGGCCCTCAGATCCTCGAAAATGTATACAGCCGCACCATTGAGAGCATTTTGACTGGCTGCATCACCTCTTGGTATGGCAACTGCTTGGCATCCGACCGCAAGGCGCTACAGAGGGTAATGCAAACGGCCCAGTACATCACTGGGGCCGAGCTCCCTGCCATCCAGGACCTCTATACCAGGCGGTGACAGAGGAAAGCCCTAAAAATTGTCAGACTCCAGCCACCCAAGTCATAGACTGTTATTTCTGCTACCACACGTCAAGCGGTACCGATGCACCAAGTCTGGAACCAACAGGACCCTGAACAGCTTCTACCCCCAAGCCATAAGACTGCTAAATAGTTAGTCCAAGTATCTATTTTGTTCACTATTTAACTATCTGCATTTACATGTACTAACTTCTTTTGACTCATCATGCTGTCCCTTTATTCCTAGCTATATGTACACATCTACCTCAATTACCTCAAACCTCTGCACATTAACTCGGTACTGGTACCCCTTGTATATAAGTTATCCTTACTCATTTTATTTTATATTAGTTCTCTATTTTCTTTCTCTTTGCGTGGTTGGGAAGGGCCCATAAGCGTTTCACTGTTAGTCTACACCTGTTGTTTACCAAGCATGTGGCGAATACAATTTAATTTGATTTGAAATGCAAAAGATCACCAGGGGTAACAAAAAGGCCATGGAAATGGAAGGCAAATCAGCCAAAGGAATGGAAAAAGTGGTTGGGATACACAAATTGAATAGAGAGTAGGGAGAGATCAATCAACCCATATCCTGGGCTGCTAAAGGATTGTGCGTAGGCAAGCAAAAAGTCCTCTGACTCCCCTTCTGTCCCAGTCTTCAAATTTAGAGAGAGTGGCATTGGCACTGGGAATGTAACATAAAACTGTGAGAGGAGGAAGTGCAGCCACAGAGCAACCAGCCTCTCCCATACAAGCCTTTTATCCAGCTGAGTTTTTGTGAGCTGGGAGTTTTGTGGCCAGTTCACATGGAAACTTAATTTTCTCCATCTGGACTGCAGGAAAGGATAATGTGTTGAAGGGGTCAAATATCCTGCCAGAGGGTAGAAGACAGGACAAAGGGAGAAAGAGAATGAGAGAGTGGCCTCTGTGGCAGTCAGCTATGTGTGAAACAATATGCACATTTCTAATGGGGAGACAGAGATTGTTGTTAAGATGTTTCAGTTATGTGAAAATCCTCTCTTATACGGTACATGCTCTTCTTTTTGCTTGCTGGTCAAGTGACCAGTCTGGCATTGATTACCAAGGGATCATTTTGGTGCAGTGCACTTTAAGATCCTTTCTTAATTTGATTGACAAAAATAAAGAAATATCTTCAGCCAATATTTGCCAGTGTTTCATTGAATGAATGGGCTACATCTGTTTTAACATCTCTGAATATCGATCTAAACTAAACGATTCAACCACAGCACGTCTCTGCGATAACATGCTTGGTATGGCCACAAAGTGGAGGTCGCAGTTGCACACGTTTTTTTCCGAATCCACTTGATGCCCATTTTTCTGTCTGGGATATCTTGTGTAATGGCTGTCCATATAAATGTTAAACTATCGCCCTCTCTGTACTTTGACTGCTCTAGAGACTGAGGCTGCGTCCCAAATGGCACCCTATACTCTATAGTTTACTACTTTTGACCATAGTGCACTATGTAGGGAATAGGGTGCCATTTGGGGCGCAGCCTGGGATGAGGTAGAGATTGCAAGATGAGCATCAAGGATTTTTTGAGCCAATTAGATTTGGCCTTTTAACTCTGTCCATTAGAGCTGTGTTTGGTCACCATTGTTTGTTCTGTGTTTCTGTGTGGAACAGCAAATGTCAATGTCACAGGCCGTTACAGTGCTAACTCTTCAACCTTTCCATAGAAATGAAACTATTTCCCCCCAGACCTGAAAGCCAATGGGTAATGCTATTTGTAGTAATTTCAACAGATTTTGGTCAGAAAGTCAGTTTCCCTTTCACATTTTATAAAAAAACGGGCAGTTACTATTGCAATGGTCACGTGGTGCACTGGAGGCCTTGACAATGGGATGCTATTACTATAAACAAGACAGAAACTGCAGCCCATAGCTCCTCATTGTGGAGTACATAATATAATAATATGCCATTTAGCAGACGCTTTTATCCAAAGCGACTTACAGTCATGTGTGCATAGATTTTTACGTATGGGTGGTCCCGGGGATCGAACCCACTACCCTGGCGTTACAAGCGCCATGCTCTACCAATTGAGCTACAGAGGACCACATTAGCATGACGTTCTGTAAAGCCATTTCCAGTTGTCATAGAAAATGTCTATTAGGTCCTTCAGTATGACAATTGCTGATAGTTAAGCGAGAGGAGGAAATAAAATGACCATGTGCACTATGGATTTCACCTCTGTCGTCTTGTGTTTAATGGTAATTTGTCCAAGCCGACTGTGTCGTCTCTGAGTTTATAGGTGTCCATGTAAGTGAGGTGTTTTCACAGATGAAAACAGCTTATTATTGTCAGAGCATTAGGGTCTGCTAGCAACTCGATTTATAAACACAAAGAAACAGAAGCAACACAATATAACAACACAACCACAACACCCGATACACACCACAACATGCCTACACCTGTCCATGAACGCACAAAAACACGCAGTAACTCTACGCCAGCATCGCTCAATTGTCAGTTATTAGGCCTACGCCAGAGACGGGGGAGTGAAAATCTAGGTCTAAGTTATTCAAAGCAGTTAAAGCCAGTCCCTGTTTTTGCATTGAAAAATTGTACTCCCTGTTAAATATTGATAGCCTCCTCAAGCTAAAGCCTGGCCAAGTAGAAATGGTGCATAATTGTATTGTGGGGCTGCTACTCATTACTCAGGCTTGTCTATTAAATGAACACAATATAAATACCAATTGCTCTGGTCTATCTCGCGCTCTCTCTCTCTCTCCTTCTGCCTACCGGCTCTCTTTTTCAATATGGGCTAATGACAGGCCTGCGTTTCCCTGCAGTGGTTCTGCTGATACGGCCCATTAGGCACTTGGTTCTCACAGCCAGGCAGCTGAATGAACAGATGACTGCAGGAAAAAGGGGTGGACGGTAGAGGAGGAGTGGGGAGAGAGGGGGGGAGGAAAAAAGAACTAAAAGGTAAATATGAAAGGCAGAGTAAATAAGCAACCTGTCACCTCCTAAACCAGCGGTGACATAAAAGCTACGGCGCCCCGGCGAAGGAAGCTGGCATCAGAGACACCTCATTAGTCTCCCCCAGACCTGACCGAGAGAGCGAGGCAGCGGCAGACAGACATGCAGAGAGAGAGAGAGGGGACATGGACAGAACAGCCAGTCCGTCTCCTGCCCCACCCTGCAACATGATTAATGTGGGCAACAGCCGCGGGGCTGTGGGCTGCGTCTAAACTCCTAGCCCCCACGCTCTCTTTCACAGCCCCCTAACCCCAAGCTGCACCTCCAACTTCCCGGCTTTCCCCAGTCGCTCGGCTCACTAACAAAGGTGGTGCCGCTGAAGACGCAGTCTGGAAATGGAATCCAACATGGCCTCTGACTGACTGCAGCCTGGCTGCCCTGCACTGGAAGGAGACGGAGGTGGAACTCACTGGATGCGTCTAAATGGCACCCTATTCCCTACATAATACACTACTTTTGACCAGGACCTTTATGGCTCTGGTCAAAAGTAGTGCATTTTAATAGGGAATAGGGTGCAATTTCAGAAACAGCCATCGGCTTGGCTCAGTTCAGCCACTTCAGATTAAGTACACCTCTTGTTCCCCCACAAATACTGTGAAACCAAACCACAAGGTTGGCTGTATAAATTGAGCTCAGGAAGTGTAGTGACTCCTCTGGACATTTATAAATGGTACTGGTATTCCCCTGTCATTTATACCGAACCGGTACTTGAGAACTCCCAATGTGTCTAGTTTCCTGTCCTACATTTTACACTGCATTTCCAGAGTTTCTGCGCTGTACAGAAGTCATGTATGTGGAGTAAGGGGGTAGACAACCTTGAAAAGCCCCGGCATGCCTGCCCAGCGCTGCTGACGGCCAGAGGTGAAGGGGAAGGGGGGCGACCCACCCGGGTGAGTATGTGGTTGAATGGAGGGATCCTGGTAGATGTCATGGTGTAACAGGATCAGGCTGTAGAAACATTTGAACAATGAGGTTACGCAGGCCGTTTGAATCGATGGTGCCATGTGAGCACTGAGCGGCCTGTTTATGTTTCGGGGCGTGTAAGTAGCTAGCTAAAAACAGTGGTCCAATTTGTTCTGATGACACTGTTGCTGTGGTGGGTTTGAGGGTAGAAGAGAAGCAATATCTTCTCTTTGGCATCCTATCTGACTTCCCCCTCCCCCATCTATTTCCATGCAGTCCCCATACAGTCCCAAACTCTATCCCTCCACCACCACTTGATTTTAAATTCAAATTTTTACCTAGTTTAATTTTGCCTCAGAAAAGAGGGGGAGTGGCGCGCTAAGCACTTTTTGTGCTGTGGCAGCAGAAAGAAGCAGCCAGTGTGCGTCTGGAAAATGTAAATCAGTGTTGAAAGTGTTGTGCGTTATCTTGGATGAAACTGCCTGCTTCAACAATGGGATTAAAGCACAACAGATGAAAGAAGCAATTAAACATTATCTGATAAGATTACCTCTGATCTGAAGTTCCCCCTCTTCTTATAAGGTGTTCCACATCCTCTTGAGCGGTAGCGGGGAGAGTTTCTGACAGGTAAAACACGTGCAGGTTTTGAGCTCTGGAACATATTTCATACAATAGTAATGCAGTGATCAAGAGAATACACAAATGTCAATTCACACACTAAGTCTGAACCAATCATTTACCCTTTCTCTGAGTTTCTCTGATGCTGTGAAGGCCAGATCAGAACTTTCAATGTGAAGGGCTAGTGTGTGTGTGTGCGACTGTGCTTGCGTGTGTGTGTGTTTTAGAATTGTTCTGCAATCTCTTACCTTTATGTCCAAGTGAAAAATCATTACTTTGAATCAAATGTGATATTAGTCCTCATGGAAACCTATACAGAGAACATTTCAGAATGATAGATTTCCATGGCAGTACATTCAGTACATTGAGGTGATCCATCTGGGTATGCATTGAAGCAGCCCATACACATTTTGTTTTCATAAACAGTAAATGGCGGATTACCCTAGAGCCACACAAAGGCTGGCTAATGAAAGGCTATGGCTGTGGCCTTGCTCATCACACACACAACTAAACCTGGCTGAAAACAGATGTTCCTCTCCGACCGATCGTGGCTGCATGGGGCTGGGGAGAGGAGTTTTCACACTGAAGGATATATATATATTTTTTAGCTAATATTCATGACCGCTACCTTTCATCATTTTTCATCTCTTGATTCTGGGAGCTGTGAAAAGAAAGGAGGAGAAAGAGGGGAAAAAACAAACCTCAGCAAGTAAATCAGTGGGTGATTTTCAAGAGGCCTTTCCTGGATAATTCCGTTTGATTGGAGACTCAGGCTCTCATTACTGGCCCTGCCCAACAGCGAGATGAGAAGGAAGGCCCATGCCTAAATGGCCCTCTCTCTCTCTCCTACACACCGCTGCCCTAGCCCCTTTGTCCTCTCCTCCGCTCGTCACCACAGTATTATGTCCATCACGACTGAGCTCTGACAGAGTTAGCAGGAATACACTTCCGGATGCATGCTGATGATAAAGCTCACCTTGGGCAGAATGGTTGCAGTTAGAGTTGATTAGGGTTTGTTTTCAGTTCTTTCCTGCTTTCAGAATTAACGGTTTCCGATTTGTCTTCTGTGAACGGCATTTTGACCATATTAACAGAAGCCATGCATATTGAAGTGTGACTTCCTCTGTGGCTGTGTCTCACCTGGTGCTTACGTAATCTGTTTCCAGTCTACTTCTGTCCTGTTTGTCACATAAACCCATACACTTGAGGAAACAGGCGATTTATGCTCCATTTTGAGTTGTTTATCTCCTCATTACATTATATTCAAATTGCATTAACACGCTCAACAACAAGCAAAACAACAACACGTCTGTTCATCTAATTATGGCTGGTCCAGTCCTATTTTAGTGTGGTGTCCTTTTGTGTGTCAGAATAGTCATCCTCCCATGGCAACTGATGTGCACTAGTTACATTTACATTTTAGTCATTTAGCAGACGCTCTTATCCAGAGCGACTTACAGGAGCAATTAGGGTTAAGTGCCTTGCTCAAGGGCACATCGACAGATTTTTCACCTAGTCGGCTCGGGGATTAGAACCAGCGACCTTTCGGTTACTGGCACAACGCTCTTAACCACTAAGCTAGTGCCTCTAGGCTGGTCCAGTATTGCAGCTGAAATAGCTGTGATGACTGAGGCTTTGAAAGTTAAGTTGTGCCATGCTATCCACTCCTGGAACAAAAGCAGTCATGCTGGGAACTCCCCCAGGGAACTCAGTCTGCAGTCTGGGGTCAATAGTGAAGCTTTGTGGGAAACCTTGAACTATCATCTGACCTGCTCAATTGTCCAGTCCCGCCCCTTCCTCCCTCCCTCCCTGCCTTTCTGTCAAGTCCAACATAATTGGGCCAGCCAGCCAAACACATAGCTAATTGTGGTACTAACCTTGCCTTTTCTTGAACAAATGTAGTTATAGCTACTGGAAACTGCCTAGTGAAATATAATAGTCTTTGTCTGTTGCTAGGTGCCTTTGCTAGGCCACTACTAGTGAAAAGAGAGCTGTCCTGCTACTGCTAGCCTTGACTATGTGATTCAAGCCTTGAAGAATGCATTTGACATCGACTACAACCAGCTCATATCTCCATTCAGTACCACTGTCTGACGGTGGACATTAGTCCAGGAGGCTATATCTGAGATAGAAGTAAGACAAAGCTAATGCGTGAGTTAATCTCTCAACCTCTCTCGTATTCCTAGTAGTCTTCCAGATCATGTCTGCCTGGGGAAAAGGGGTTTTCCCTGCCTGTCTCCCTGCTCTCCCTCGGGTCCTCACTTCCCATAGAGGTTTAACCCGCCTCAAATGGCGCACATGTGTCATAAACACTCCCCGAGCATTGAAGTCAATTGAGCTCCTACAATGGTTGCCTGCCTCTCAATTTACCCCAGTTTGAAAACCGAGAAACCTCTTTTTTTTTTCATGCAGCCTTTGTGCCAACCCCAACCCCAAATTCAAAGTATATAGTTTCACTCCAGTTATGGAAGACTGGGTTCCTATTACAGTAATGTCAATGGTTTATAACATACAGTGCCTTCAGAAAGTATTCATACCCCTTGACTTATTTCACATTTTGTTGTGTTACAGCCTGAATTCAAAATGGATTACATTGTTTTGTTTCTCACCCATCTACACACAATACCCCATAATGACAAAGTGAATACATGTTTTTGCAAATTTATTGCAAATGAAATACTAAAGGATCTCCTTTACATAAGTATTCACACCCCTGAGTGAATACTTTGTAGAAGCACCTTTGGTAGTGATTACAGCTGTGAGTCTTTCTGGGTAAGTCTCTAAGAGCTTTTCAGACCTGGATTGTGCAACATTTGCCAATTTTTTATTATTTTCAAAATTCTTCAAGCTCTGTCAGATTGGTTGTTGATCAGCTTTTTTCTCTCAATTTTTTTTGCTCAAATTTGTTTACATCCCTGTTAGTGAGCATTTCTCCTTTGCCAAGATAATCCATCCACCTGACAGGTGTGGCATATCTAGAAGCTGATTTAAACAGCATGATCATTACACAGGTGCACCTTGTGCTGGGGACAATAAAAGGCCGCTCTAAAGTGTGCTGTTTTGTCACACAACACAATGCCACAGATGTCTCAACCAGAGCTGTTGCCAGAGAATTTTATGATAATTTCTCTACCATAAGCCGCCTCCAACATCGTTTTAGAGAATTTGGAAGTACATCCAAAAGGCCTCACAACCGCAGACCAAGTGTATGGCGTTGTGTGGGCAAGCGGTTTGCTGATATCAACATTGTGAACAGAGTGCCCCATGGTGGCGGTGGGGTTATGGTTTGGGCAGGCATAAGCTACGGACAACAAACACAGTTGCATTTTATCGATGGCAATCCTGATGAGATCCTGAGGTCCATTGTTGTGTCATTTATCCGCCGCCATCACCTCATGTTTCAACATGCTAATGCACGGCCCCATGTTGCAAGGATCTGTACACAATTCCTGGACGCTGAACATGTCCCAGTTCTTCCATGGCCTGCATACTCACCAGACATGTCACCCATTGAGCGTGTTTGGGATGCTCTGGATCGACGTGTATGACCGTATGTTCCAGTTCCGCCAATATCCAGCAACTTCGCACAGCCATTGAAGAGGACTCTGCGTAGGAGATGTTGCGCTGCATGGGGCAAATGGTGGTCACACCAGATACTGACTGGTTTTCTGATCCACGCCCCCACCTTGTTTTTAAGGTATCTGTGACCATCAGATGCATATCTTTATTCCCAGTCGTGTGAATTCCATAGATTAGGGCCTAATTAATTTATTTCAATTGACAGATTTTCCTTATATAAACTGTAACTCAGTAAAAGTAAAAAATAAAAGTAAAAATAAGTATTCTGTAAAGGCATCCTTCTTTTCACTCTGTCAATTAGGTTAGTATTGTGGAGTAACTACAATGTTGTTGATCCATCCTCAGTTTTCTCCTACCACAGCCATTTAAACTCTGTAACTGTTTTAAAGTCACCATTGGCCTCATGGTGAAATCGCTGAGCGGTTTCCTTCCTCTACGCCAACTGAGTTAGGAAGGACGCCTGTATCTTTGTTGTGACTGGGTGTATTGATACGCCATCCAAAGTGTTATTAATAACTTCACCATGCTCAAAGGGATATTCAATGTCTGCTTTTTGTTGTTGTTGACCCATCTACCAATAGGTGCCCTTCTTTGCGAGGCATTGGAAAACCTCCCTGATCTTTGTGGTTTAATCTATGTTTGAAATTCACTGCTCGACTGAGGGACCTTACAGATAATTGTATGTGTGCGGTACAGAGATGAGGTAGTAATTCAAAAATCATGTTAAACACTATTATTGCACACCGAGTCCATGCAACTTATTACATTTACATTTAAGTCATTTAGCAGACGCTCTTATCCAGAGCGACTTACAAATTGGTGCATTCAACTTATTATGTGAGTTGTTAAGCAAATTTTTACTCCTGAACTTATTTAGGCTTACCATAACAAAGGGGTTGAATACTTATTGACTCAAGAGATTTCAACTTTTCATTAAAAATAAAACTTTCTGAAGGCACTGTTAAGTGACTGTTCAACCCCAGCCGTCCATTTACTAACTGACCTTTTGATGCTGCTAGGCTATTTTCCACCCCCCATCAGCTAGTAGTCATCCCCACGATCATTCAACCCCAGTATCCATTTGTAGACTTAGGCTACTCTGGTTTCTGGATATGAATATTGTGGAATTCAGAAATAACCACACTGGCAGTATTTATTTAAACAGATAGACCGCTAGGTCACAGCCACGCTGAAGTGCGCCCAGGAATTTGTATTTTGTTGTCTGATTTGTGCTCTATCCTTCACGATTGGACAGAAACAAAAATCCCCCTCTCATCAAATCCCTCTGTTAATATCTGCAGAGCACCCCTCAGCCTCCCCTCCCTGCCTGCCTAGCCTGCATTATTAATGAGCCCTCTACCAATTAAAATGGATGAAACTGCTCTTGAGGGTATTTGATCAGGTAAGATCTCTGATTAGCATATCTGATGGATCTGCCTTCACACGCTGATTAGAACCTTCCCAAAGGCCCCGGGGCCACTTTAAAGGAACAACTCCCGCACAAATTAGACGTAGACCTAGAGCATACTGGGTTGCTGACTAGCCTAGATGACCCCCCCCCCCAAACCCCCGGGCCCACTTAGCTGAGCCCCAGCCCAGCACCACCGCTGCCTCCTCCCCTTCTGTGATGAAGCTGGCTTTTCATTAATTTCTTATTATTTGGACGTGTATAACAGGATTAGTCTTAGTATTTGGGAGCCAGTGTAAAGAGAGGCGCTTCCCTCCTCCCACTGTAACAGTGAAGCTCCCTCCCGCAGACAATGGTTGAGACATTGGGCTTGCGTGCGTATGTGTGTAGCTGCTAAATGAGGCCAGGAACACAGTCCCAGTGTTAGGAGATAAGGAGGGATCTCCTGTGTATGTGTGCAGGCCAGATGGGACCTGTGCTGCCACAAACTCTCCTCCTTTCTTTAGGAGTGTGGGAGGAGACAAGCTTACTCTTTGGGCCAAGTCCAATCCTCCTTGCACGGCTTGGATACTAGCTCTCTGTGCTTGCCAGCTCCAACGCATACTTTTGGGATAGAGTACGTCAGTCTCTGCTTGTGGCTGGTTAGCCACAAGTTCAAAGAATAGGCCTACCTAGTAGACATACCGGGGACTGATAATGTAATTAACACTATGCAACCCAAATAGACGTGTAATGTCACCTATTTTTGGAGGGTGATTTGCACTTCTAGGGCTAAAGCTTATTCTTAGACGTTGGCCCGTTCTAAGAAGGCCTACTTAGATTCTCATTGTATGGGCTGAGGTGCTGAAGGGCTCAGCAGTAGGTAGGATAATCCTCCTCCAAAGCTATATGTCAGTGCTTGTCAGAGTCAGTGGTCTGACCATTACTCACCCTCCGTCCGTCTGTCTGTTCAGAGGGGGAGAGGTAGGATAACAAGGTGTGTAGGACATCTAAACTGGTTTTAGTTGGGCCTGTGGTATGATTTCGGTTTGTTTCCTAGAATGTGCGTGTGTGTAGGTCTGTGTCTTAAGTGTGTGAGCCAGGGTTGACCTGATTGCAGCAGATAGAGCCACTCCGTAGTCAACTATCCCACCTGCCTCTAATCTAGCGCTGTGGGCTGCTGGCCAGGTCTGGCAGGCAGCTGTAGCAAGCCCCTGTGTGGTTTTGATGTCAGCACATCTGAAGTGTCAGGTACTGCAGAGGCTAATGAAACCCAGTCTGGGTACCGCTGCCTGCTCCATGCCTCCCAATGCCTGGCACGGGGAAAGAGCAGCCAATTAATAGCTACAGCAACACCTTGTTACTGGAGCATGAGGCTAACTGACTGTCTGCCATGGTGCCTGGTGGAGAGATTGGCTGAGCTGAGATTATCTTTACTGTGTTTTCACAAAGGAGTTTGGGTCAAAATACTGAAAACATTGTGTTGTGTTGCAAGGTAGTTTAGAATGGTGCACTGCACACTGTACGTTGTTATTCTGTTGTATTTCCTCCTGTATCGGTGTGTTTCTCTCATTCCTATCCCAGTCATGGCCTGTCAGTGTCATGGCCCTATTGGTTCTCTGTGTAGAGGGGTTGTGTTGCCAGCCGTCTCCTATAGCCCACTAGAGAGCAACCCTTCACCTTCCTTAACCTCCGACTAGTGATGATTGAATTGCCCTCACCCCCTGATACATGACAGACTAGAACACTGCCTCTTGTCTCTCTCTCCCTCCCTCTCTACTTAACATTTCTCTTTCTTCTTTTTCTTCTTTGTATTGTAATGCCAGATCTTGGCTCAGTGCCCAGTTTCATCCATTGACGTCTCCCTCCCTGCTCTGTCCAAAGTCCAAACTCTCCTCTCGCTGCTGCTGTGGCGAGGGAGGCAGCATGCCTCGTTGGAATGCAAGCATGCACATTCCTACACACACACACACACACACACACACACACACACACACACACACACACACACACACACACACACACACACACACACACACACACACACACACACACACACACACACCCCAGCCCAGGAGACACCCACCCACCACCCACCCAACCAGTGCCCTGGCAGCTCTGTGGGTCATTGTGTTTGGCACGTGGCCCTGGGTAGGGGGGTGTCCCACCACCCTGCATCCCCTCTTCCCCCTGCCTGACTCCACTGGTCCCTTGCAGACAGCTCCTGCTGAGTAAGGAATGGAGCCTCTCTTTTGTTCTGTCTGTCTGTCTGTCTGTCTGTAGTCAGGCTAAACTGATAGGCAGCTACCGCCACTGCTATGACCATGCCCATCATTTTATATTCTGGAGGGCTGTGGGGGGGGGACAATCACTTTCATTACCACGCTCCTCCATACCCCATGTGGTGTGGGAGTTCATCCCTCCCCCTTAAACAAATTCAAAATGTTCTTCAACAATCCATAAGTCAATTATGTTTTTGAGAAATACCAGACTTTTAATCTAGTTGTGGGATCAACCTTTTCTCCCTCATTTCACATAGTAACCCTACCCTGGCTCTCCTCTCCAGGTGATATGTCTGAACAGACAGAAAATCTGTTCAAGATGGAGCTTCCTGGCATTCGTTACCCCACAGCATAAAGGGGTTTCACAATCTACATTCACGACATTCGTGAGCATAGTCCTCTACTCACAGTGTGTGTGTGTGGTGTGTTTCATTGCCTGGTGCTGGTAGTGTGTTGTAGTACTATTAGCTGTGTTTTGTTGTAACTGGAGTGGCCAGTGTTTGTCTAACAGCCTGCCAGGTCCTGGTCTGAGGTTTAAAAACGTACATTTTTAACTAAGGGGCAGCTAGCCAGCCCAGAGCCCAAACGAGAGCCTTTGTTTTGCCTATTCCTCCTAAAAAACGAATAATGAAAAACATCCTCACTTCTCACAAGGAAGGAAAATAAGAAAAGGTTTATTTGAGTGAGGACCCTTGAAAACTTTTCTGTACCTGGAGATTTGTTGCTGTATTGCCCAGCTAACAGCTAACTCAATCATGGACGGACAGTGACGTGTGCCAAGTCAGGCGGGTCCAGCTGGCACACATTTGTTGTTAGCATTCACTGTCTTTTTGTGATGGCAATGACCTTGATGTGAGGAGGGAAGCAGGGACTGGGAGGAGGTGAACAGAACAGCCTGTATTGTAACTAAGCCGTGTTGATGAGATGAGCCACTGTGGTTTAAGGCACCGGAAGGAAACCACTTTGCCACTGTCAGAAGCTAGTTAAGGTTATTACTAGTTACTAGTCCTCAGCCAGCTTAAGTATTTTAAAAAAAAGAGGATGAGCACTAGTAATAGCCTAACCTTTCAATAACCTGAAAGTCCTCAGCCTTTGTGATGCCACTTCCTTTGGAGTTAGCTTATGTCTGTGTGACACTGGCTGGAAAACGTCTCCATCCACTGCAGTATGATTGCTATGGGTCTTTAAGCACAGAAGGTTATTACATGCTAAAGAGACAGAATGTCAGGAGAAAAGTTGAACTATTTCATTATTCAGTGGAGAGGAGGCGGGTTCAAGCCAACTCAGAGGAGTTGATTGGTTGGCTGTCTCTCTGTGCGGTGTCCTCTGGTAGGTGAGGCACTTTAACCAGTCTGGAGTGCTGCTTTATGAATATTCACCCCAGCATCCCTTGTGACCAAAGCAGTGTTTAAATCTACATAATTTGTCTAAGTGCCTTTCAGAAGGCTTTTTCCTTTCTGTTGCTCTCCGGAAAAGGAGCCATGCTTATTAATCAAGCTCTCTTTGTGAGCGAAGGCTACGGCTGGTCCAAAAGCTACTCAAATGCTCCCGCTGGATGAAGCCAAAGGCCATTTTTAAAGCACTTGTATCAATGTCCCTTCTCTTCAGCTTAAATGAGATACTTTTGGTCATGTAGTGTATGTGGACACCTGCTCGTCGAACATCTCATGCCAAAATCATGGGCATTAATATGGAGTTGCTTCCCCTTTTGCTGCTATAACAGCCTCCACTCTTCTGGAAAGCATTTCCACTAGATGTTGGAACATTGCTGCTGGGACTTGCTTCCATCCAGCCACAAGAGCATTAGTGAGGTCGGGCATTGATGTTGGGTGATTAGGCCTGGCTCGCAGTCAGCGTTCCAATTCATCCCAAAGGTGTTCGATGGGGTTGAGATCAGGGCTCTGTGCAGGCCAGTCAAGTTCTTCCACGCCGATCTCAACAAAACATTTCTGTATGGACCTCGCTTTGTGCACGGGGGCATTGTCATGCTGAAACAGGAAAGGGCCTTCCCCAAACTGTTGCCACAAAGTTGGAAGCACAGAATGGCCTAGAATGTCATTGTATGCTGTAGCGTTAGGATTTCCCTTCACTGGAACTAAGGGGCCTAGCATGAACCATGAAAAACAGACCCAGACCATTATTCCTCCTCCACCAAACTTTACAGTTGGCACTATGCATTGGGGCAGGTAGCGTTCTCCTGGCATCCGCCAAACCCAGATTCGTCCATCGGACTGCAAGATGGTGAAGTGTGATTCATCACTCCTGAGAACGTGTTTCCACTGCTCCAGAGTCCAGCTTTACACCACTCCAGCCGACACTTGGCATTGCACATGGTGATCTTAGGCTTGTGTGCGGCTGCTCGGCCATGGAAACCCATTTCATGAAGCTCCCAACGAACAGTTCTTGTGCTGACGTTGCTTCCAGAGGCAGTTTGGGGCTTCAACACTCAGCGGTCCCGTTCTGTGAGCTTGTGTGGCCTACCACTTTGCGGCTGAGCCGTTGTTGCTCCTAGACGTTTCCACTTCACAATAACAGCACTTACAGTTGACCGGGGCAGCTCTAGCAGAGCAGAAATTTGACGAACTGACTTGTTGGAAAGGTGGCATCCTATGACAGTGCCACGTTGAAAGTCACTGAGCTCTTCAGTACGGGCCATTCTACTGCCAATATTTGTCTATGGAGATTGCATGGCTGTGTGCTTAATTTTATTAACCTGTCAGCAATGGGTGTGGCTGAAATGGCCGAATCCACTAATTTGCAGGTGTGTCCACATACTTTTGTGTACATTGGAGAATGGGTGGAGAGAATAGAGAACGGTAGGTGCTGGATGTGTGTAGTGAAGTGCATATTTTAATTACTCAAATTATAAAGCACTAGTTCTAGCTTGTCTAATGATAGATGCTTCAGGATCTCTCCCTCCCTCCCTCCCTCCCTCCCACACTGCAGCATGACACACACTGCTCAGCTCTTGGATTTCCACACTGGCCATGCTTGTTTTAACTGGCACCCATTGTCTACACATCCAGAATTGTAAAGCTTGCATCGTTGTTGGTTTAGTCTGAAGTTGGCTTTCTCCACTGGTCTATCTGGTCTGTTGTTTTTGGGGTGTGCCTATAAATACAGGCATCGCAGCCTAATGGGCACTGAATGCATACCACCCCCTGACTCTCTGATCTGCCACCCCGATGACATGGCTTCTGTCTGCCGTGAATGGAGCGCCATGGAAAGCCTCTATTTACCCATAGATATAGCCTACAATGTAGAGCCGTCTATGTGGGAAGAGAAGGAAAGAGTAAGTAGAACATACCTCCCAGGCAACATACCTCCCAACACTCGTATCATGGCTCAGGCTCACATGCTCTGTGGGTATTGTGAGGTTCCTCATCCATGTCTCATGGACTTTTGTTCACAATGTTTTCTGAATGTTGGGTCAGTATGAAAATAGGGAAATCGAGGGAAAGATTCAACAGAACTTTGTAGATGGACACAAAGGTAGACGGAGAATTCTCTGTCTGTCTCCATGCAGGCTAGTTTCTACTAATGACCGTCCCTCTGTCTGTCTCCATGCAGGCTAGTTTCTACTAATGACCGTCCCTCTGTCTGTCTCCATGCAGGCTAGTTTCTACTAATGACCGTCCCTCTGTCTGTCTCCATGCAGGCTAGTTTCTACTAATGACCGTCCCTCTGTGTGGAGGGAATTTGGTACTTTAGAATGTTGGTCCGGCCGGTCCATTGAGTGGGCTGGCTTTATGTGTCCCTCAGCGCTTGCCTTAGAGGGGCTGTCACTGGTGAGCTGCTCTTTGCAGAGTGTCAGGGCCATGTGAATGAATCATGGCTGTCTAGGGATAGAGCCTTTTCTTTGTAAACACAGCAGAGCCAAAGTGCATTGTGTGGTATTGTTTACTGAGCCTTGCTTTTTATTCTGGCTGCATGTGTGAACGCTTGACATTGTTTGGTGCGCGCCTGAATGAGCTGGTGTCAGTTTTATCACATCCCCCAGGTTATTGAGTTCACTTGTTTTTGTGTTCTAAAATAAACTGACAACAGAGACAAATCCCCTGTTATAATCTTTATAATATGGACGCCACATGTTGTTTTCTGCCGAAGAGAGACTGATATTTCACTTACTGAAACTGGCGGCAAAGATGCAAGGTCGGTTTAGTGACTGGTGAATTACTGTTGAATTGTTGGAATGTTTCACCGCAGTGCTAGGTAACCGTGGGTGATTGTGTTCCGAGCGCCATCAATGCCTTTTGGCACCTATCTTATTTCTGTTCTCCTCCTTCTCTTTCTTTGCCATGCAGCATCTCAGTGGAAGCAGCAGTGGTTTCCAAGGCCCTGCTTCCAAGCTGACGCCTGCTAACCGCTGTTTAGGCTTTGTGGGCAACAATGGCAGGCCAGGCCCCTGCCTGAGGCCTAGACAGACCCGGCGAGAACAAAGGGCCCCTGTGAATCCTGGGCCCAGTGGGCAGCCGGTGCAGGGGGAATAAAGCAGGTCATAGTGAGATTAAGACTGCACTGTGTGCGTGTGGAGGGGAGCGGGGAGCGAGCGCATCATTGGGCTTTTTTCAGGGTGCATGCCAGCTCACAAGGCAAGGCAGTCCCCTGAAAGAAAGGGAGGGGTGAAAGAAGGCGGCCTAGAGAAGGGGGCAGACAATGGAGGAGGAAGGGAGGAGGGGGGAGAAGGGGAGGAGTGGTAATTAGAGATGCCGCCATTACATTGCCTTCGCTTCAGCTGATCTGAAGCCTGTCTTTACAGAACACAACACACCTTCAGGGTCCCAGGCAGCATCATAATGCATGCAAGACAAAGCTTCATATCATGCCCCATCCTTTGTGTCAGGCCCTCTGGTTTTGTCCTGGTCCATATGCTATGCTTGGCTTGATGAGCATTTTATGAAGTCGACCAGAAGCCCAATTGCAGATCGGTTATTTCTAGCTTGTTATTGGACCAATGGAGATGTCATCTCGCCTCAGCCGTACATTTGCTCTTAGCTGCCGCGTCATTATGGCGGTTATTGTGCGAGAGAAATGGTTTGACTTGTGGGGTGGGGGGAGGATGAGGTTTGAGTCCCGACAAGCTCACAGTATCTTTAGACTTTCTAAGCTTCTTATAAGTTTCTTGTCCTTCCTTGAAGTTTCCTTTGTTTTTGTTTGTTTCCATCTGAGACTGGTTTACAACTGAAGGTAAATAAGTTATGCTAGAAATTGTGATTATATACTGAGTGTGCAAAACATTAGGAACAATGCTCTTTTCATGACAAAGATTGACCAGGTGAAAACTGATCCCTTATTGATGTCAGCTGTTAAATCCACTTCAATCAGTGTAGATGAAGGGGAGGAAACTGGTTAAAGTGTGGGAAGCATTGGAGTCAACATGGGCCAGCATTCCTGTGGAACGCTTTTAACACCTTGTAGAGTCCATGCCCCGATGATTTGAGGCTGTTCTGAGGGCAAAAGGGGGGTGTTCATAATGTTTTGTACACACAAATGTTTTACTTTGTGCTTTGTCAACAGAGCAAATGTTAACATCAGAGCCTGTTTCTGTCTTTAGTCACTTGCCATTCTTTGCACATTTTCACATTGGTGACGGGCAACATTTTGCTTTTGTGAGTAGTTATATGAAAGACCGTGCTTCAAGAAGAAACACGCCTCAAAAGAGGCATTGTGCCGCCCTGACTGCCCCTTGTCAATCACAACAAGACGGTGGCAGATGGTTTGGTGCGTGCTTGTATAGTAAACAGGAACCCTTACATTTTAAGGGCACACATGACAAAAGGCCAACGTGCCTTAAAAGATGAGTGATCCAGTGTTAGA
Organism: Coregonus clupeaformis; assembly: GCF_020615455.1. Classification (NCBI taxonomy): domain Eukaryota; kingdom Metazoa; phylum Chordata; class Actinopteri; order Salmoniformes; family Salmonidae; genus Coregonus; species Coregonus clupeaformis. The sequence goes on from NC_059212.1 coordinate 16,120,046, forward strand.
TGGGTGCTTTAGGGACCATTCTGTAGAGACTGGAGAGACTATAGGCGGTTGATATGAGCATCGTGGCAGGGTAGTGTTGAGGGGCTGAGCTGGCCTGATCTAACAGTAATTGGGGGATAAATGCAGCTTTGTGACCTTTGGGAGCTGTCAGCTTCTCTTCTGGCCCCTCAGCTAGCCGCTAACCCGCTAACCGCAGCTCCTTCCCTCCACACACAAGGCCAAAGCACAATGTGAGGCACGCAAACAAAGGCTGCAAAACACCAGATCTCTATCCTTTATTTATTTGGCCTTGGGTAAGAGGTTTGCTCACACACAGAGGAGGGAGGAGAAGGCTGGCCAGTTTATGTACACACCACCAAGGCCCCGTAAGAGCTGTACTGTGTATTGATTGGAATAACCCAGGTGTTTGTTTGCAAGGAACATTGGATATACTGCATTTTTTCCCCGTTTGCGCTCTGCCTGCACATTGCACAGCGCCATTCAAGGGGAATTCAATTTACCCTCCACACACAAGGAACCTTCACTGTTGTTGCCCCACTACAACGTCTTGACTTGGTTGGGGAAAGGGTTTGAATATATGCTTTCTCAACACTGCTTTTAGTATGGCAGCCATGAAGACCTTGAACCAAAATAACAATGAGGGGATATCCCCCTCCCATTCTGTTGGGCTCGTCGTTGAAGAGCTGACTTTCTTGAGCAGGACATCTGTATGTACTTACGGCCCATCCCAACGTGCTACTATTCATCTTCTCCTTTCTCTCTTGCTCTCACATTTCTCTCTTGCTCTCATATTTATCTCTTGCTCTCATATTTATCTCTTCCTCTAAGACTTCTCTCCTGCCTGTATCTATGAATGATCAGCAGTAGAATAAAGAGACTTCAGCCAGGTCTGGTTTGCATCAGGTGCTAAATTATTGTTTTGATCTTCCCAAGTGCTGCGTTGTTAGCTAATGCTCCCCCCACACACCACCAACCCAACGACTAGTCTACAAGCTCAGTACACATCACAAGGTAATTGGAAATTGGCTGAGGCATCTTATCATAGATTTCCATAGATGCCAGTGTTTAAGGGACGCCCAGTGAAAGGAAGTTGATTAAACTCCCCTCCTTTATTCCATGCAGTATAATTCAAGTGAATCAGAAATAAATTGAATATGATCATGACAAATGTTATTATTAACCTTTTTTTTATCAGGGTGTCATATTGAGACCAAGTGTCTTTTTCAATGAGCCCTGCACAATACAAACACACACATCAATACAAAACACAATCAAATACTTAAATTACAAAACATGATCATAAAAAACGAACACAATCTTCACTTAGAGCATTCCCCACAAATGGCTCCCAGTGCTGGGGCCATGATGGTGCTGTTGGGAAATCACAAATGAATCAATCAGGCCTTTATCTGATCAGTGGGGCCGGGGTCTTGTGTGACGCTGAATGTGTGTGTCTGTACATATGCATGCATGTTGTGTGGAGATAGACGGGTGGGGGGCAGGGGTGGCTGTGTTAACCTCCTTGCTGCTGGAACAGATGGAAGATGGGCTGGGGTAGACTGGGCTGGGTAGAGAGAGGGGGGTCCTAGGCTGTACTGTGTGTGCTGTGTTGGCCCTGCCCCATCTCCCTGCCTGCCTGCCATACAGATCTCTAGCTCAGCCTCCACGGCTGATTAGAGGTTAATGGTTTAAGAGTAGGGAGGGACTGCCCTCTGATTGGTTGGCGGGTCCCGCGTGGGCGGGCCGGCAGAGTGGCAGATGGTGCAGACCCAGTGAGTGGAGCGGGGAGGGAGGACATACATATGCACACACACTCTACACACACGTATGTATGGTGGTATTACAAATGTTGTATTTTAGATAGTGGTGTAAAGTTATATCTACGGTTTTGTTGTATTTTTGTTTTTGCCTTAATTTGTTTGGACCCCAGGAAGAGTTGCCTTGGCAGTAGGTAATGGGGATCCTTAATAAATACAAATACAACTGAGGGGGTTCTCTCGCTCTCCTGTCATCTTCTATCCTCCTCTCTCTCGTTCCCTTCTATGGAAGGCCTACGCGTTTAACCCCAACCTCACCACTGCATCCAGCGAGCAGCCATCGTTGCAGTAGACAGATGGTTGGTGGGCTCAGCAGAGTAAATGAGTCTAAAAGCCCAGGCTAGCCCAGGCTACAGACTGAGGGAGCTGCATTAGCAGCATCCCCCTCAGATTAATTATTATGACTATTAGACACTGCAGCATACGGATCAATGAGCTGATCCCAGACGTCTCAATGTCTTACTGCCTAACTCCGCCTAGATCCTACTCAGACATATCAGGACTCGTTTTACCTATAAAGGTGTAAACCAAGTGGCTTGGGATGGATGGATGGATAGATGGATGGATAGATGGATAGATGGATGGATGGATGGATGGATGGATAGATGGATGGATGGGATAAAGTGTAGAGTAAGATGAATGAAAGGAACCCCCTCCCTCCCCTGGCTCAGTCATATTGTTCATGTAGCATCCATGTAGGCTGCGTCCATCCAAGCTCCTCCCCCACAGCACAGCTCTTCCCCAGGGGCATACAGCCATGTGCTTCTGCTGAGGATCAAATCAGCTTTGTGGAGGCTGGCAGCGCTCCCAGAACCATACATTAATTTCACCATTGTTAGAAATTCATCTATTTAGGGGCTTTACCCACCCGGCCCCTCGATTACAACAGTACCGAAAAAAACAAAGAAAAATAAAATTCTATATCGAATTGTGTTGCTGTGATGGTTTTGCATATCTCTGTCATAATGAACAAAGCCAGTGTGGTGAGAAGGGTAGGGACCTCTAAGGTGTGATGTCACTGTCCCAGTACTGTTCTGGAGAAGAGAAAAGGGAGGTTCAGCTGCTTCCAAGGACCTCTTACTGTAGTTAGTGCTGCAGTGACTAGGGCGACCCTGGCCCGGTCTCTGACGGAGGCCTCACATGTTTTTCTATAGCCACTTCTCTGCTGTTTTGGTCCGGCCCGCACAAGCTTGTATACATGAAACATTATGCCACATGGTCCCTCCTCCTCCACCTTCTTCCTCCTCATCCCTCCCCAACCTCCAAAATCAGCTGTCCTCCTCTATGCCTGGCTGGCCATGGCATCCTGCTTGGGACTCTTCTAGGAGACAATTGAGAGTTGTCACAGAGTGTGCAGAGTGACAGTCTGATCCATATTAGCAGTGGCAGTGTGTTGATTACTACTCCCTGACTGACTGACTGACCGACTGACCAATGCAGCAGCGTCTTGCCTTGTGACTGAACTGACACCTCCACTCCTTTTGCTGACGACACCCAGACCCTCCTCCTCAGGACACACACACACACACACCTCGTCTAGAAGAGCATCAGTGTTTACAGGGTCTGGGCCAGGTACAGGAAGGACACACACACACACACACACAGTGCAGAACGAAGGAGGATTCAAAGAAGAGGGGGATTGCATTGCTCTCAGCTTCTAGAGAAAGACCGAAAAGAAAAGAGCAGCGGTAAGGGACGGCAGGATCACATTCAGCATCGCGGCCGGCCAACAAAAGACGGGCCGAGGGGGCGGGGGTTGGGGTGGCTAGGGGGAAACGGGAGCCCCTGGCTGAAAGGCGAGGAGGACCCTTCACGTCCATCAGCGGCAGATGTCTGGCTCTCTACTGAAGGGAGAACTGTGAAAGGAGATGAGGAGCCACCCTACCCTGCCTGCCCCTCATAACCCCAGCAGCAGGCTGTGGCACTGCAGCAACTGTCACATTCAGACACACACTGCAGCACAGATATGGGGCCTCCTGGTCATCACCCCCAGTACAGGCCCCTTACTGCAGTCTGCAGCCACTCGGCATACACTGACTGACCGCAGAGGTGAGAGAGGCCCCTGGGTCTAACTAATGACTCTGTAGAAGACCTGCATAGGTGACACATTGTAGTGGTACTCTACATATAGTTGTCAGGCCTTGTTTTTTCTAGTTAAAGAGACATCTTGATATGATTGTAAACCCATGCACGTCTCTTCTTGTGCAACTGCCAAAGACAATGATGGGCGTCAGCCGTATTCTACGTACGCGTTTCAATTCATAAGATCACGTTTGTTCTGTAAACAAAACCTTTCAGTGCAGCAGTTCTTTCCTCTCATCAGCTCTCTGGAGGCTAGATCCCATCTCTTCAGAGCTGTAAAACAGTAGAGAGTTAAAACACATTAGTCACCCCCTCTCGCTCGTCTGTGTCATCTACTCCGATGTTGTTCACTCTGATGGCTCACTGTTACATCAAACTGAACTGCCATAGAGCATGGTGATGAGCATTAACAGAGTTGACATGAGGGATGTAGCTCAGTTGGTAGAGCATGGCGTTTGCAACGCCAGGGTTGTGGGTTCGATTCCCACAGGGGGCCAGTATAAAAAAATAATGTATGCACTCACTAACTGTAAGTCGCTCTGGATAAGAGCGTCTGCTAAATGACTAAAATGTAAAATGGGTGACATGTCAACTCTGTTAGTAACAGAGATGACTCGTTTTTACCTTATTGTCTCTGGTGGGTTCCTTAGGATTGTTGGAATGTTTAATTATAGGTTGCTAATATTATTAGGTAGGTTAAGGTTATGACATACATACGTACTGTAGGTTTGCTGTGAAATAACTCAAATCCTTACAACAACATGAGAACTATCATTCTCCATTTGAATCTGCTCATCTGCTGAAAAACACAGATTATCAGAAAGAATAGTATCCCACATCTTACTAGTTAACTACTTTGTTCACTACTTTGTTCCCTTGTTTCTGTCACATTGATATACAGCACCAGTTTTACAACACTGCCTTGAAAATAGACAAGAGCATACTTGTACAGTACAATATTTGATTGCCGATGCCTCGAAGAAAAATGTATGCAGTAAACACAAGTCCGCCATTTTCTCCACCACAAGGTTTCCATGCATCGTTGTCTTTCACCAAATTCACATTGAACTCTGCATTGTGCTGCAAGTAATTTGCAACACATAGGGGTAGCCCCTTTCCTTTTCTTTTATCAAAATGAAAACAGACATCACCATAAACTCCCCTTAATCAGATGGGCCTGTGGTTTTGGCTCTGCCTGAAAGGGCTTGGCAGTAAATTGGACGTTGGATTTCTTTCCCCAGAGGAAAAAAAAGAACTGGGTAAGAGGGGGGCTAGTTTCTCAGAAGAACTCGTCTGGAAAAGCCTTTTGTGGGATTTGGTAAGAGGACGACAGGCTTTACTCATGCTTATTAGGCACCCCTGTCTCACTACTCTAACCCTAGAATGAATTTTGTGTGTGTGTGTGTGTTTGTGTGTTAGGCATTCCAGGTCTGTTACAGTTCACTTGCTATGGTAGCAGTGCTCTTCTGCCGCCAGACAGACAGGACCCCATTTGGTGATAATTAGCTTAGCCTCGGCTTGCTGAGCTCACTAAGTTTTTATTTTTTTTAAATATAATCATCTATGGTGTGTTAGTGTGTGTAGTGTACCCTCTGTTCTGTGTGTACTATGGGTAGCCAGGTATGCTACCATAGCCATGCAGCCAGTGAGCATAGAAATGAAATGAGTAGAGTGTGTTTAAGGTCAGGAAACTCTCTCTCTCTCTCGAATTCAATTTAAGGGCTTTATTGGCAAAGTGAAATAAACAATAAAAAATTAACAGTAAACATTACACTCACAAAAGTTCCTAAATAAAGACATTTCAAGTGTCATTATGTCTATATCAAATCAAATTGTATTTGTCACATGCACAGAATACAACAGGTTTAGACCTTACAGTGAAATGCTTACTTACAAGCCCTTAACCAAGAATGCGGTTTTAAGAAAGAATACCCCCCAAAGAAAATGCTAATAGTCTGGGTAGCCATTTGATTAGATGTTCAGGAGTCTTATTGCTTTGGGGTAGAAGCTGTTTAGAAGCCTCTTGGACCTAGACTCCGGTACCGCTTGCCGTGCGGTAGCAGAGCGAACAGTCTATGAGTAGGGTGGTTGGAGTCTTTGACAATTTTTAGGGCCTTCCTCTGTCACCGCCTGGTATAGAGGTCCTGGATGGCAGGAAGCTTGGCCCCAGTGATGTACTGGGCCATACGCACTACTCTCTGTAGTGCCTTGCGGTCGGAGACCGAGCAGTTGCCAGATCAGGCAGTGATGCAACCAGTCAGGATGCTCTAGATGGTGCAGCTGTAGAACCTTTTGAGGATCTGAGGACCCATGCCAAATCTTTTCAGTCTCCTGAGGGGGAATAGGTTTTGTCGTGCCCTCTTCATGACTGTCTTGGTGTGCTTGGACCATGTTAGTTTGTTGTTGATGTGGACACCAAGGAACTTGAAGCTCTTAACCTGTAGTCCACGATCATCTCCTTTGTCTTGATCACATTGAGGGAGAGGTTGTTGTCCTGGCACCACACGGCCAGGTCTCTGGCCTCCTCCCTATAGGCTGTCTCATCTTTGTCGGTGATCAGGCCTACCACTGTTGTGTCATCGGCAAACTTAATGATGGTGTTGGAGTCGTGCCTGGCCATGCAGTCATGAGTGAACAGCGAGTACAGGAGGGGACTGCGCACGCACCCCTGAGGGGCCCCCGTGTTGAGGATCAGCGTTGCGGATGTGTTGTTACCTACCCTTACCACCTGGGGGCGGCCCGTCAGGAAGTCCAGGGTCCAGTTGCAGAGGGCGATGTTTAGTCCCAGGGTCCTTAGCTTGGTGATGAGCTTTGAGGGCACTATGGTGTTGAACGCTGAGTTGTAGTCAATGAATAGCATTCTCACATACAGTATCTCACAAAAGTGAGTACACCCCTCATATTTTTGTAAATATTTGAGTACATCTTTTCATGTGACAACACTGAAGAAATGACACTTTGCTACAATGTAAAGTAGTGAGTGTACAGCTTGTATAACAGTGTAAATTTGCTGTCCCCTCAAAATAACACAACACACAGCCATTAATGTCTAAACCGCTGGCAACAAAAGTGAGTACACCCCTAAGTGAAAATGTCCAAATTGGGCCCAAAGTGTCAATATTTTGTGTGGCCACCATCATTTTCCAGCACTGCCTTAACTCTCTTGGGCATGGAGTTCACCAGAACTTCACAGGTTGCCACTGGAGTCGTCTTCCACTCCTCCACACCATCACGGAGCTGGTGGATGTTAGAGACCTTGCACTCCTCCACCTTCCATTTGAGGATGCCCCACAGATGCTCAATAGGGTTTAGGTCTGGAGACATGCTTGGCCAGTCCATCACCTTTACCCTCAGCTTCTTTAGCAAGGCAGTGGTCGTCTTGGAGGTGTGTTTGGGGTCGTTATCATGTTGGAATACTGCCCTGTGGCCCAGTCTCCGAAGGGAGGGGATCATGCTCTGCTTCAGTATGTCACAGTACCTGTTGGCATTCATGGTTCCCTCAATGAACTGTAGCTCCCCAGTGCCGGCAGCACTCATGCAGCCCCAGACCATGACACTCCCACCACCATGCTTGACTGTAGGTAAGACACACTTGTCTTTGTACTCCTCACCTGGTTGCTGCCACACACGCTTGACACCATCTGAACCAAATAAGTTTATCTTGGTCTCATCAGACCACAGGACATAGTTCCAGTAATCCATGTCCTTAGTCTGCTTGTCATCAGCAAACTGTTTGCGGGCTTTCTTGTGCATCATCTTTAGAAGAGGCTTCCTTCTGGGACGACAGCCATGCATACCAATTTGATGCAGTGTGCGGCGTATGGTCTGAGCACTGACAGGCTGACCCCCCCACCCCTTTAACCTCTGCAGCAATGCTGGCAGCACTCATACGTCTATTTCCCAAAGACAACCTCTGGATATGACGCTGAGCACGTGCACTCAACTTCTTCGGTCGACCATGGCGAGGCCTGTTCTGAGTGGAACCTGTCCTGTTAAACCACTGTATGGTCTTGGCCACCGTGCTGCAGCTCAGTTTCAGGGTCTTGGCAATCTTCTTAAAGCCCAGGACATCTTTATGTAGAGCAACAATTATTTTTTGTGTGAGAGCGATGACACCAAATTTAACACACCTGCTCCCCATTCACACCTGAGACCTTGTAACACTAACGAGTCACATGACACGGGGAGGGAAAATGGCTAATTGGGCCCAATTTGGACATTTTCACTTAGGGGTGTACTCACTTTTGTTGCCAGCGGTTTAGACATGAATGGCTGTGTGTTGAGTTATTTTGAGGGGACAGCACATTTACACTGTTATACAAGCTGTACACTCACTACTTTACATTGTAGCAAAGTGTCATTTCTTCAGTGTTGTCACATGAAAAGATATACTCAAATATTTACAAACATGTGAGGGGTGTACTCACTTTTGTGAGATACTGTAGGTGTTCCTTTTGTCCAGGTGTGAAAGGGCAGTGTGGAGTGCACTAGAAATTGCATCATCTGTGGATATGTTTGGGCGGTATGCAAATTGGAGTGGGTCTAGGGTTTCTGGGATAATGGTGTTGATGTGAGCTATGACAAGCCTTTCAAAGCACTTCATGGCTACAGACGTGAGTGCTACGGGTTAGTAGTCATTTAGGCAGGTTACCTTAGTGTTCTTGGGCACAGGGACTATGGTGGTCTGCTTGAAACATGTTGGTATTACAGACTCAGACAGGGTGAGGTTGAAAATGTCAGTGAAGACACTTGCCAGTTGGTCAGCGCATGCTCGGAGTACAAATCCTGGTAATCCGTCTGGCCCTGCGGCCTTGTGAATGTTGACCTGTTTAAAGGTCTTACTCACGTCGGCTATGGAGAGCGTGATCACACAGTCGTCCGGAACAGCTGATGCTCTCATGCATGTTTCAGTGTTACTTGCCTCGAAGCGAGCATAGAAGTAATTTAGCTCGTCTGGTAGGCTCGTGTCACTGGGCAGCTCGCGGCTGTGCTTCCCTTTGTAGTCTGTAATAGTTTGCAAGCCCTGCCACATCCGACGAGCGTCGGAGCCGGTGTAGTACGATTCGATCTTAGTCCTGTATTGACGCTTTGCCTGTTTGATGGTTCGTCGGAGGGCATAGTGGGATTTCTTATAACCTTCCGTGTTAGAGTCCCGCTCCTTGAAAGCAGCAGCTCTACCCTTTAGCTCAGTGCGGATGTTGCCTGTAATCCATGGCTTCTGGTTGGGGTATGTACGTACAGTCACTGTGGGGACGACGTCATCGATGCACTTATTGATGAAGCCAGTGACTGTGGTGTACTCCTCAATGCCATCGGAAGAATCCCGGAACATATTCCAGTCTGTGCTAGCAAAACATTCCTGTAGCTTAGCATCTGCTTCATCTGACCACTTTTTTTTATTGACCGCGTCACTGGTGCTTCCTGCTTTAGTTTTTACTTGTAAGCAGGAATCAGGAAGATAGAATTATGGTCAGATTTGCCAAATGGAGGGCGAGGGAGAGCTTTGTACACGTCTCTGTGTGTGGAGTAAAGGTGGTCTAGAGTTTTTTTCCCTTTGGTTGCACATTTAACATGCTGGTAGAAATGAGGTAAAACAGATTAAAGTTTCCCTGCATTAAAAGTCCCCGGCCACTAGGAGCACCGCCTCTGGATTAGCGTTTTCCTGTTTGCTTATGGCCGAATACAGCTCATTGAATGCGGTCTTAGTGCCAGCATCGGTTTGTGGTGGTAAATAGACAGCTACGAAGAATATAGATGAAAACTCTCTTGGTAGATAGTGTGGTCTACAGCTTATCATGAGATACTCTACCTCAGGCGAGCAAAACCTTGAGACTTCCTTAGATATCGTGCACCAGCTGTTGTTTACAAATATACATAGACCGCCACCCCTTGTCTTACCAGTGGCTGCTGTTCTATCCTGCCGATACAGTGTAAAACCCGCCAGCTGTATGTTATTCATGTCGTCGTTCAGCCACGACTCGGTGAAACATAAAATATTACAGTTTTTAATGTGCCGTTGGTAGGATATATGTGCTTTTAGTTCGTCCACTTTATTATCCAGCGATTGTACGTTGGCCAATAGTACCGATGGCAAGGGTAGATTAGCCACTCGTCGCCGCCTCCATATCAAGCACCCCGATCTCCTTCCGTGATATCTCCATCTCTTTATCCTGCGAATGACTGGGATGAGGGCCCTGTCGAGTGTCTAGAGCAAATCCCTCTCGTCCGACTCATTAAAGAAAAATGATTAGTCCAGTTCAAGGTGAGTAATCGTTGTTCTGATGTCCAGAAGCTCTTTTCGGTCATAGCAGTAACATTATCTACAAAATAAGTTACAAACAACGTGAAAAAACTAACAAAATAGCACGGTTGGTTAAGAGTCCATAAAATGGCAGCCATCCCCTCCGGGCGCCATATTTATCATTACAGTGTTGTAATGATGTGCAAATAGTTAAAGTAAAAAAGGGAAAATAAATAAACATAAATATAGGTTGTATTTACAATGGTGTTTGTTCTTCACTGGTTGCCGTTTTCTTGTGGCAACAGGTCACACATCTTGCTGCTGTGATTGCACACTGGTATTTCACCAAATAGATATGGGAGTTTATCAAAATTGGATTTGTTTTCGAATTCTTTGTGGGTCTGCGTAATCTGAGGGAAATATGTGTCTCTAATATGGTCATACATTTGGCAGGAAGTTAGGAAGTGCAGCACAGTTTCCACCTCATTTTGTGGGCAGTGTGCACATAGCTTGTCTTCTCTTGAGAGCCAGGTCTGCCTTCGGCGGCCTTTCTCAATAGCAAGGCTATGCTCACTGAGTCTGTACATAGTCAAAGATATCCTTAATTTTGGGTCAGTCACAGTGGTCAGATATTCTGCCACTGTGTACTCTCTGTTAAGGGCCAAATAGCATTCAACTGCTGTTTTTTTTGTAAATTCTTTCCAATGTGTCAAGTAATTATCTTTTAGTTTTCTCATGATTTTGGTTGGGTCTAATTGTGTTGCTGTCCTGGGGCTCTGTGGGGTCTGTTTGTGTTTGTGAACAGAGCCTCAGGACCAGCTTGCTTAGGGGGCTCTTCTCCAGGTTCATTTCTCTGTAGGTGATGGCTTTGTTATGGAAGGTTTGGGAATCGCTTCCTTTTAGGTGGTTGTAGAATTTCACGGCTCTTTTCTGGATTTTTATCATTAGCGGGTATCGGCCTAATTCTGCTCCGCATGCATTATTTGGCATTTTACGTTGTACATTTTTGCAGAATTCTGCATGCGGAGTCTCAATTTGGTGTTTGTCCCATTTTGTGAATTCTTGGTTGGTGAGCGGACCCCAGACCCCACAATCATAAAGGGCAATGGGTTCTATAACTGATTTAAGTATTTTTTGCGAGATTCTAATTGGTATGTTGAATTTAATGTTCCTTTTGATGGCATAGAAGGCCCTTCTTGCCTTGTCTCTCAGATCGTTCACAGCTTTGTGGAAGTGACCTGTGGTACTGATTCTCTCTCTCTCTCTCTCTCTCTCTCTCTCTCTCTCTCTCTCTCTCTCTCTCTCTCTCTCTCTCTCTCTCTCTCTCTCTCTCTCTCTCTCTCTCTCTCTCTCTCTCTCTCTCTCTCTCTCTCTCTCTCTCTCTCTCTCTCTCTCTCTCTCTCTCTCTCTCTCTCTCTCTCTCTCTCTCTCTCTCTCTCTCTCTCTCTCTCTCTCTCTCTCTCTCTCTCTCTCCACTTCTCACATTCTAAATCTATGTAAATGTCTCTCTCCACCTGCCTCCCTCTCTCTCTCCCTCTGTGTATGTTATGTGTGACTGTAGCAGGCCTGGTTGCTATGGTTTGGTGTGATACTGTGTTATAGTGATCCATCTCTGTTCTCCCAGCCCCCTCTCTGGACCTCCCTCCGTCATTAATAATTTACCAGTCAAAGTGAGTTGCCAGACTTTCTATCGGACACACACTTCCCTTTCCCATCCCCCTGCTGCATGCGCTCCCTTTCTCCCTCCCTTTGCCCCTCACTGACCGAATGACTGACTTCAAGCCTCAAATATGTCACAATCTTGCAGGCAGGCAGGCAGTCAGGAGCATTTCCTGTGAAAATCTTTCATGTGGTCCAGACGCATTTAACTAGTATCAGCTTTCAACTTCACTATCTTATCTACTCCCTTTTTAGTTAAGTTAACTGATAAGATAATACAAACCGTTTCTTTTAGAGTCCCTTTATGAACTGTAATCTGCCCTCACTGTTTTATTATTGTAAGACCATTGTGTTACGTGGCTTGAACTTCTACCTTCCCTTGAACTGTTTGTTATACTGCTACCTCAATCCCAGAGTGCTTTATGGTAGATGAATTGTTTTCGTTGGTGCTCGCTTTGTAAAGGTTAACTCTATCACATATTACTACGCAGGATTCTTTCTATGGGTTTGTGGGTACGTTGCCAGAAAGGTTTGATAACCCCTTCATTGCTCATGTGACTTTTAGGGTGCTGAGTCACAACTATCTTTCATCTGAGCTAAAGGGGAAGATGTGAAATCACAGCAGTCATTTAAATGTTGATCAAGTCTGCTGACACCAGTCTTCTCTGTCTCTCCAGGGTTCCACCTCAGTGGCACGGTCATGGAGCCCGCCTCCCAGTCGGAGCCTGAGGTCACCCACAAGGTGGCCATCAGCTTCGACCGCTGCAAGATCACCTCGGTCACCTGCGGCTGTGGCAACCGCGACATCTTCTACTGCGCCCACGTGGTAGCGCTGTCCCTGTACCGCATCAGGAAGCCGGAGCAGGTCAAGCTGCGGCTGCCCATCTCAGAGACCCTGTTCCAGATGAACAGAGACCAGCTACAGAAGCTGGTGCAGTACCTCATCACAGCCCACCACACAGAGGTGCTGCCCACCGCCCAGAAACTGGCCGACGAGATCCTGTCATCCAACTCTGAGATCAACCAGGTCCATGGTAAGAAAGACACACACCACCAAGACATCAGTTGTTGGACATAACATAAGGTCGCTGTGTTCAAATTTGGTGAACAGTTTGTTCACGTTTAGCACAGGTGTTTAGACCTAGAACAACAGGGTTTCAGAGCTTATAGGGCCTACAAGTCACAAGATGGCCACATATTGTGCTTCACCCAGAGCCTCTGCTAGTCCCTTACACTCCTTAGTTTCTACCCCAACCATCCTCTGGTGGGCTTGAACAGCAAGGTGTGCCCAGTCTGACAGAGCCCTGATTTGCAGTACCAAAGCAGCAACGAGGACTCAGAGGCTTCAAACAGCCTGTTTGATGTCCGTCTCCCAGCCTGCTGGTGCTTTGCATTTCTGAAAGTCTGAAAAAGAGTCAAACGAAGAAGAAAGTCAGTCAGACACCGAGCCAACGTTCTAACATTCCTAACTACTCTAGCTCGGCATGAAACCCCCTGTTATCCCCCTAGTCTGAAAAACAGAGGAACTCTGCAGTCTGCTATCTCTCCACATCACTCTCTAAATATTTACCCACCCCAGCCTCTTAACAAAGAAGTCCATCTCCCAGTCTACAGGTTTTGTTGCTATGGGGAGTCAGTGAGTTGAAGTGGGAGCCCCCTTGACAATGCTATGAGTTGAGGCTTTCATTGTGGAATGTGAACATTCGGATGCAACAGTGCCTTGGCAGGACTTCAGTTGGTAGTTCTAGGCAGATCAAATGGGTGTTGGGGCTACCTATAGGACGCCTACGCACCTAGGGGTCACACTCTGTTCCTGTTCTTTAGGTGTTTGCTTAATTAGAAAAATATTGAACAAACTCCTGCTTTGATGTCTTATATGGGGTTAGTTTTGAGATGTGTTTGACAGTTTGTGATTATTGATATAAGGCATGCTTTTGGAGCCTAGCTTTTGGTTATTATGTGTTTCATTAGTCCTTGGTCTGACATTGTCTCTTTCTGTTTGTGTTCCCAGGGGCCCCGGACCCCACGGCAGGGGCCAGCATCGATGACGACAACTGCTGGCACCTGGACGAGGAGCAGGTCAGGGAGCAGGTCAAACTGTTCCTGTCTCAGGGAGGGTACTACGGCTCCGGGAAGCAGCTCAACTCCATGTTCGCCAAGGTACGCCTGTCTGTCTGTCTGTCTGTCTGCATGAACATTCAGTATCAAAATCAATCCCGGATGACTTACTGTATATTAATGAATGTTTTCTGTAGGTGCGGGAGATGCTGCGGATGCGCGACTCTAACGGTGCCAGGATGTTGACCCTGATCACGGAACAGTTCATGGCCGACCCTCGCCTCTCTCTGTGGAGGCAGCAGGGGACTGGCATGACAGACAAGTGCCGGCAGCTATGGGATGAATTGGGTAAGTCCCTCTCACTTTCTTAAATGTACAGTGTAGAGCTCCAATTCACACAGAACACAGTTCTAGATGATTATGAGCGGCTATTAGTGCCTATGTTGTGCGTTATAATGCATTGCAGAAGGCTATACAGGCATACATAATGCATTATGAAGAGGGTATTCATAGGGAGTGTAACTGACCAACTGTCTCATTGCTGCTTGGATATTATTGATTTGCTTCAGTTTAAACCCTTGTCCAAAGCGCTGTGTTTCGTTCACAGTTGGTTCACAGCAGGTACTGAAACACAGCTGGAAATCCTTGCTGCTCAAAGAGCAATTCCAAACGGAATGTGGCCTCACCACATCGATCAGCACAGCTATGTAACTATTACCTATCTGGAAAGCCACCGTGATACACGTAATGTCAGGTATCTCTCTCTGCTGTGTGTGTGTGTACACTGTGACCTGCCCGTTAAAGCCCCATGCATACGGCCATATCAGTGGATCAGTCAGTCAGTGGGTGACTGTGCAGCAGTCCAGCAGTGCATACATAATGGCCAAGCACTCGCCTCGATTGGGATTGCATGAAAAAGGGCTCAATGGGGTTTTCAACCTCCCTGGTATTGATTGGAGCATTTAAAGGGGTCGCTGACTGCACACTACACAACCCGAGGAGGTTAATTGGAGAGCAACAGCAGAGCAGAGAGAGGTTTGCTGTGCCTCTCCACCTCAGGATGAACCCCGGCTCAGGGGTTATGTTTAGTTACTGGGGAGCGACAGGACAGGGCTCTCTGATTGGCTAGGACTGCCACAGGCTGTCAGCATGATCACCAAAGTGCCCAATCAAAGGTGGTGTTGTTGGAGGGTTTAAAGCAACCGTGCTGCACTCTAATGGGCTGTTAGTGCCAGAAGCGGTCGGTGTGATCAGGAGTGAGCACCCTAACAGAGCTCTGAAACAAGGGTTTAAAAGGAAGCAAACAGAAGGGGGTGAATTCTGGTCATTTATTACCTGGTGATAGGGTAGTGAAAGGAACTGAACTAGTTTAACCCTCACATTCCTTAGGCTATACTAAAGACCTGCCAAATTTCCCAATATACCCTGTGCCTTTGTTGAAAAAATTTGACTTTAATACAGTCCAACCTGGGTTACAAATTACTTTAGGACTCTATGCCGGATTAAAAATGCTTTCTGTATTGTATAGGTCCTCGACTCCTCACTCCTCCATACCCAAATATACATTAACATAGGAGAACTAACTGCTGTTGTGGATCCTCCTCCATACCCAAATATACATTAACATAGGAGAACTAACTGCTGTTGTGGATCCTCCTCCATACCCAAATATACATTAACATAGGAGAACTAACTGCTGTTGTGGATCCTCCTCCATACCCAAATATACATTAACATAGGAGAACTAACTGCTGTTATGGATCTTCCTCCATACCCAAATTAACATTAACATAGGAGACCTCTGTAGTTCAGCTGGTAGAGCACGGCGCTTGTAACGCCAAGGTAGTGGGTTCGATCCCCGGGACCACCCATACACAAAAATGTATGCACGCATGACTGTAAGTCGCTTTGGATAAAAGCGTCTGCTAAATGGCATATTATTATTATTTATTATATTATAACTGCTGTTATGGATCCTCCTCCATACCCAAATATTCAAACAATGGTTATTCCATCCATTGACCTTTGCCCTCTGACCTTTGTCCTTCTCCAGGTGCCCTGTGGGTGTGCATCGTGCTGAACCCGCACTGTAAGAGCGAGGAGAAGAGCGGCTGGCTGAAGCAGCTGAAGAAGTGGGGCGACATGGACATCTGTCCCCTGGAGGACGGCAACTACGGCAGTGAGTTGCCCAACATTACCAACGCTCTACCACAGAGCAACCTCGCCCAGGGTCAGTCACAGTCTGTAGCTATAACACACTGGTATACCTACACATAGGGTACTCACACACATACACACACTGGTATACCTACACATAAGGTACTCACACACATACACACACTGGTATACCTACACATAAGGTACTCACACACTGGTATACCTACACATAGGGTACTCACACACATACACACACTGGTATACCTACACATAAGGTACTCACACACATACACACACTGGTATACCTACACATAAGGTACTCACACACTGGTATACCTACACATAGGGTACTCACACACATACACACACTGGTATACCTACACATAAGGTACTCACACACTGGTATACCTACACATAGGGTACTCACACACATACACACACTGGTATACCTACACATAGGGTACTCACACACTGGCATACCTACACATAGGGTACTCATACACACACTGGTATACCTACACATAGGGTACTCACACACATACACACACTGGGCCTGTACACTTCCACTTGAGTTACAGCTACATCCCTTACCTATCCCAAACCATGGTTCTGATGCACTGTTTTTGTTGTCTTCAGATTTGGTTGTCTCTAGTAAAAGTAGTCAACCTGCTTGTGCTGTACTCAAAATATGACTGTAATAAACATAATTAGATGACAGTATTTTTCTAACTGTCTCCCTCCCTGTGTTCCCCCCTCCAGACTCCCTGGCCCGGCCCAGACGGACAGTGTTCAAGCGGGCCATGGAGGCCTGTAATCTCCACTGGCAGGACAGCCACCTGCAGAGGATCATCAGCTGTGAATACTACATGTCCCCAGCCTACCAGAGAGAAGGAGAGAGTCTGCTCTTCAACCCCCAGGGCCTGCCTCTATGGCTAGGTGAGAATTACACAACCAGATTTTATCTGGTCTGCACAGTACACACTCTTAGCGCTAGATGTTAAATGTTATATAAATTCAAGGTGGTATCGGAAGGCCACCTCAGTATATGTATTTAAACCATATACACAGACACACGCACATACACACACACACTGGCCCAGCTCCTGGCAGTTTAAGCTCTGCCATGATAGTGGTCAGTTTGTCCAGTCCCAGTGCTTGGGTTTGGGGATGGAATTTTCCTCTCTAAACACCACCAATGTTTAGTGTTATAAGCCTCCTTTAATTCCAGTTCCACTGAATCCTGGAGCTGGAGTAAGCAGGTTCTGGGGGAAGATTTGTCCACATTCTACAACTTAAGCCTGGGTATCAGAGTAGTGGGTTTCTTTCTGCTGAGTCTGCATCCTGCCTGCCAGCCTGCCTGGACGTTGTGTTGCTTTGTGCTGAGCCCGTGTCATGTGATTTGTGCCATAGATCACGTCCCCACGGCGTGTGCGCGGGTCGATGCCCTGCGTTCCCATGGTTACCCCCGCGAGGCGCTGCGGTTAGGCGTGGCCATCATCAACACCCTCCGGCTGCAGCAGCACCGCCAGCTGGACATCTACAAGCACCAAAAGAAAGGTAGCGCCCCCTGTCTGCCTGGAGACAGTTCACTGTTCTCATTAGTAGAGCCTCTGGGCCCTACATAACAGAATGAATGCATTTGATTTTATAATACGATGTACGGTATGTTGGTGTCTGATCTTGTTGTAACCTTGTTGTGTAGCCTATAATTGGGGCCCTGCGTTTTTATATGGTCAGGAAAATATCCTATCCCTACATAACCTGAATACTCTTCTAAGTTTGTTCATGTGATAAGATGTATGTATGACGGTGTCTGATCTGGTGTTCCTGTGTGTGCCAGAGCTGCTCCAGAGGGGGGTGACCAGCACTACTAACCTGGAGGGCTGGGTAGGACACCCCCTGGATCCCATCGGCTGTCTGTTCTGCACCCTCACTGAGACCTGCCGGGTGGAGGATGACAACGCTATGGACACTGGAGGTACGCATCTGGACAGGCCCAGGCAAATGGGGTCAGTCCAGTAACCATAACTGATCACCCATACAGTACAGTCCCATACAATTTGGCCCAGGCAAAGGCAACCAGCAACCATTTCACTCTACTTAAACCAGACTATATATATATGTATCAGTCAACTATCTCATGTTGTCCCAAAACTAATCAAGACCATCAGATGGTAAACTCACCCATTCAATCCAGTCCTCGTCTATCCAACCCCTCCACCCCCTCAGGGTCCTCTTGTAAACAGCCCTGAGATGAATGGCTGTGCCACAGAAAGGTCATCCTGTCCCAGCCCACACAGTGGTGGAAAATCAATCAACATTTGCATCGATACATTCTTTAGCCCAGCCAAACGGAGAGCAGGGATTTGGTACAGTCTATTGTGACAAACCTACAGGGAGGCATTGTGTGCTGGAACAATACTGGCAAGTGGTATGGTGATTTGGGCGTGAGCAAAGGACAGAGAGAGAGAGAGAGAGAGAGGGTGTGTGTGTGTTAGAGAGACCAAGAGAGGGAGCGATGGAGTGTGTGGCTTATGACTTATAGGGCCATCATCATCACAGTCCTTTGTTTGGTTCTGGTGAGTAGCTGTAAACATCTGGTATGGGGGCAGGACTTAACTTGAAATTCGGACCAATCAGGAAGCAGCTGTCCACAGTCTTTACACATCAGACCCAACAGCAGCAGCTGGCTAGCAGAGCCAGAGCCATAACAGTGGAGGGAGGGAAACATGGAGGCTAACTACTGTGGTTGCAGTATGAGAACTAACCCGGGCCGCCCAGGATTCCACATGGTTAAATCCACCTTGGCACTGATCTCACACAACAAATGGCAAAAAACCTAGAAGCCCGAGGCTTACGTCCACTCATATTAAACCCCCTTCACATGTAGTTAGCAACACCTACAGACAAAGAAATTCTATAGCATCTATCCAGTGTTGCCTAAAACATGTTTGTATATTGTATATTTTTGAAGTAGATACATACAGTATATTCGATGGGTACAGTACATAGACAGTGTAAATGGGTCAGAGAGGTCAAATGTACGAGAGGTCAAATATTTCTAGAGGTATGACAACAAAGCGGCGTGTTATTGAAAAGACAGCTCCTGGACGCTACATTGGAGAATAGAGGTTGTTTTGATCCAGCGGCATGAAGAGAAAATCCCCCCTCCCCCCGTAAAAAACAGGATTGTCGTAGGGAGGAAGGGATAATTTGCCAGGGGGGTTTAAGCGTAAGCCGCCCGTGGGTTGGATCTGAGTCCCTGTCAGCAGATGTTAGTGTTTTTCTTGGACCTCAGGGACACCTCTCTCTCTGGTGCTGCCTGGCATCCACAGCTGCCTGGGTGGGAGATGTGGAGCTAGCGAGAGGCTCCTGTCTGTGGCAGCTGCTTCCACACCCAGCACCTTTCAGGGATTTTCTTTCAAAACTTGGCAGCCATTTTGGATTAGTGTTAGCATCTAGCAATGTTTCATAATCATTGCAAATGAGAATTGGTTCTAATTGACCAAACAGTTTGAATGAAGGTTTAGTAAAGTAGAATGAAGTCTCACTTCCATGACCATCCATGTAAACTAAAAACCTCTCTTTGTCTCTTCTTCAGACTCTGGAGAGCCCAAGCCGCCAGTGTACCACCATGTGCCCGTGTGGGGTTGCCCGGATGGCGGGGAGTCCTACCTGGCGCTGGCCCTGGAGGTGGCGCTGATGGGCATGGGGCAGCAGAGGGTGATGCCGGAGGGCCTCTACGCCCAGGACAAGGTGTGTCGTAATGAGGAGCAGATCGTGGCCAAGCTGCAGGAGATGGAGCTGGATGATCTTCTGGTCCAGACGCTGAGGAAACAGGCTATCCTCCTACTGGAAGGTATGAAGGCCAGTTTTAGTTTTATTATTGTCCTCTGCTTGTCTCCTTTCATCGTCTATCTCTTCTCTGTTGCCTTCAATCTCCCTCACTCTTTGTCTCAGTTATCCTCCCTTGATGTCCCATTCTATTCTTTCACCCTCCATATCCCTCTCTCGATCTGCCCTGCTTGCGGCCTCACTCTGTTTCTCCCTGCCTCCATCTCTTTTCCTGTCACCCTATCTCTTTAGCTGTCCCATCCCATCCCTCTCTCCCACCTGGCTGCCCTCCAATGATCCTGCCTCGCAACACCCAGCTGAAAATGGATCTCAACTCTGGCCTTTTAACACTATGTCTAACCCCCTTCCTTCTGCGTCCCCATGCTAGCTATGCTATAGCCCTCCCCTATCTGGGGATAAGGGGGAATGTTAGCTGTGTAATCCTAGAGCAGACATCTGTCGCTGCTAGGGAGGAGAGATGTGGTTAATACCCAATGGGCAGTGAGTCTATGGTTTCCTGTCTGCTCTCTGTCGCCCCCATCGGGTTGGGAGAGGTATAACATAATATTGCTTTTATTCACTGCTCTACTTTGAGCC
This sequence comes from Coregonus clupeaformis, assembly GCF_020615455.1. Classification (NCBI taxonomy): domain Eukaryota; kingdom Metazoa; phylum Chordata; class Actinopteri; order Salmoniformes; family Salmonidae; genus Coregonus; species Coregonus clupeaformis. The sequence continues at coordinate 16,140,491 of NC_059212.1, forward strand.
ATTGCCTTTTTATACTGGTATACTTTGACTATTCACCAAAAACAGAGCCAAATCAGAAATGGACGGTTCCTGTGTATGTGTGTGTGGCTGGACTCCAAGATATGAATGACAGTGACAATTCTGATATACTTTGTGACAACAAACAGTGACAACTCTCTGTCTGTGTGTGTTCAGGAGGCCCGTTCAGCGGCCTTGGTGAAGTCATCCACAGGGAAAGCGTTCCCATGCACACCTTTGCCAAGTACCTGTTCTCAGCCCTGCTGCCCCATGACGCAGACCTGGCCTATAAACTAGCACTGCGGGCCATGAGGTAAGATCCCCCAACCTACATTAATATCCAACCCTATTCACAGTTTCAAGCACCTGTATGTGTCTCTGGCATTCAAAACCATTTAGCATCTATTCCAAAAAGAAAACACCATTTTACAATTTACTATTAACACTTAGAATCATATCATGTTTTTCTGTCAACATAATGTGATGCTTCTATCTGGCTGCATCACTGTGTCAGTCATAGACATTCAAATCAGTAGATAGTGATAGCGCTGACGTCATCCACATATTCCTATGGAAAAATCCCGATGGCGCATGAAGCCGGAATTATTTGAATTTGAAGCGTGCCATATTACTGAATGGGGCTAAATGGTACCAACAATTGCTAAGGATCAGGTGAAAGGGACCGTAATTAGCAAAGGATCATGGTCGATGTAGTCGTTTTCATCCTGCCGGAGTCAACCGGGAGCCTCCTCGTAGCCTGTCGGCCCGTGATTGGTCTGTGTCAGCACGTGGTCCTGTGTGACGACAAATGTAGTAGTCAGAATGGATCACTATTTAATTAAATATCTTGATTTGTAGCGAATTCACCGTGGGGATCAAACTTGATAATAATATATTTTAGAGCACAAAACTGCCGTCAAAATTTACACAGGCTTTCTAGGGCAGACCAGGGCTTTTGGCACTGCAAGGTTGCTACGCATTAGCCGACCAGCCGAGCTCATGACTTCACACTCCAGACCGGACACTGGGGGCCTGGTCAGAGGAGAGGCTCCATCCCTCTACTTGTATCTATATATTGAGAGGCTGAATGATGAATCCCTATGACTGCATAATCCCGTCTGTCCTGCAGCGTGATTATCCTACGGAGACTCCTCAGGGACCTGGCTAATACACAATCGATAACAGGGCTTAGGACTGCACACACACACGTGCAAGCTCGGATGTACACACACGCACACACACACATGCGTGCATATGTAGACAGGGGTGGGCAGAGAACTCTAATGCAGCTATACAGACTTAAAATTGGATGAGCCAGTGTAATAATGCTATAAGGAATGCATAGGCTGTATTAGGCTTGGAAACCTTTTTCAGTTTCATTTTGAATGGGAAACTTTATCTTATCATAATAACTAATCTCATCACTCTCTCTGTCTCTCTGTCTGTGTGTCCTCTAGGCTCCCTGTGTTAGAGTCGACTGGGCCCTCGGGAGACTTGGGTCACCCCCACCATGGCATCAGCATCGTGCCCAGCCGCTACCCGCGCTGGTTTACCCTGGGCCACCTGGAGTCTCAGCAGTGTGAGCTGGCCTCCACCATGCTCACCGCAGCCAAAGGTCAGCTGAGCTCTACTTACAACAATGCACACACAGCCCATCTGTCAAAACACTATCAGATAACACTCCTAGGCCTTGTCCACCACTACAGAACACAACAGTACACATATAAACTGTTGGATGACAAATGTTGTTTTTCAATCTAATGCTGTATTGTTTGTACCTCCAGGAGACATGCTGAGATTGCGGACGGTGCTGGAGGCCATCCAGAAAAACATCCACTCCTCCTCCCTCATCTTCAAACTGGCCCAGGATGCTTTCAAGATAGCCACTCCGGCTGACAACCCCCCAGACATCACCCTGCTCAATGTAGCTCTGGAGCTGGGCCTGCAGGTACTGAGGGATAGGTGGATAGTAAGCACTGTGACGATGTATTGGGTGTGAGGGGATGTGTTTGATGAAATGGGCTGGTAGGTGGGTGTTGAAATGCTGTGCATTCTGCCTTGCCTAACATGTTTCAACATGTCTCTCTCTCCGCAGGTGATGAGGATGACTCTGTCCACTCTGAATTGGAGACGCAGGGAGATGGTGCGCTGGCTGGTCACCTGTGCCACAGAGGTGGGTCTGCGAGCGCTGGTGAGCATCCTCCAGAGCTGGTACACCCTGTTCACCCCCACCGAGGCCACCAGCATCGTAGCAGCCACCGTCATGTCCCACAACACCATCCTGCGCCTCAGCCTGGACTATCCCCAGAGAGAGGAGCTGGCTAGCTGCGCCCGGACCCTGGCCCTGCAGTGTGCCATGAAGGACCCCCAGAACTGTGCCCTCTCCGCCCTCACGCTCTGCGAGAAGGACCACATCGCCTTCGAGACAGCCTACCAGATCGTCATTGATGCAGCATCAACAGGCATGACCTACTCTCAGCTGTTCACCATCGCCCGCTACATGGAGCACCGTGGCTACCCGCTCCGAGCCTTCAAGCTGGCCTCGCTGGCCATGACCCACCTCAACCTGGCCTACAACCAGGACACACACCCGGCCATTAACGACGTGCTCTGGGCCTGCGCCCTGTCCCACTCACTGGGCAAGAACGAGCTGGCTGCCATCATCCCCCTGGTGGTGAAGAGCGTGCACTGCGCCACCGTGCTCTCGGACATCCTGCGCCGCTGCACCATGACGGCCCCAGGCCTAGCCGGTATCCCCGGGCGACGGAACTCTGGGAAGCTCATGTCCACGGACAAGGCTCCACTCCGGCAGCTGCTGGACGCCACCATCAGCGCCTACATCAACACTACCCACTCCCGGCTCACACACATCAGCCCCAGACACTACGGAGAGTTCATAGAGTTCCTTAGTAAGGCCAGAGAGACCTTCTTACTGGCCCAGGACGGACACATCCAGTTTGCCCAGTTTATAGACAACCTCAAACAGATCTACAAGGGCAAGAAGAAACTCATGATGTTGGTACGGGAACGCTTCGGCTGACCCCCGGGGGTCCCCCAACAGGACAGGCAATATAGGGAACTACTTTTATTTCTACTTAATCATTTATTCACGTTTTCATTCATTTCCATATTTTTTGTCATTTACGTGGCAAATTCTGTGTTTGTCCGGTTTTTTTTGTCCGGTTTTTTTCTTGTGAGCGACAACCAATGTTTGTTTGCAATGTTACTCTGCTAGGTAAAGACTGCGGAGAGGGGAAATCTGAATACAAAATCGGTTGAAAAAGATTGATGATGATGAAAAAGCATTGAGGTGGCACATAATGAAAACCAAATGATGTATAGGGTATTTTGAGCCAGGGAATGATGTCTGCTGCGGTGAGATACTATGGGTTTTTGAAGGAAAGAAAACTTGTCATTCCAAAAACACTGACGCACATAGTGTTAAATAACTGTCATACCTCGATCGTATTCCAAGGGTCAGCTTTAAACTTTTCCTGTTAAAAGGACTCGTTTCAAGGCATCATGTATGGAGGAGGTGAAATGCTGAACTTGGATGTGTGTCCCACAGGTCCAGAACCTAATAATACATTCACCAGACTCATCAGGTACATACAGAGTCCTCTGACTTGACCAAGCCTCTCACACATATATTCTCCTCCTCCTTTCTTGAGTGTAGCCTGATCGATTTGTCTGGTATCTTGTATTATTTCTAGTGAAGGTACCTTTCAAAAAGAGACAAATGTACAGAGAGCGAGACATGTTGCGTCAGATTGATATTTGGATTAGATCACGGAGAGATGGATTGACTGGCCTGAGAGTGATACTGCCACTGTGGGTTTTGGACTGTGAGGAGTGGCTTGTGTTGTCAGGATTTGGGTTTTATAACATGTTGAAATACCATTGCTGAAAAACATCTTGTATCTTTCAAAGCAAAACGTGTATGAACGTGTACTTTTAGACAACATGCCTTGGTGTAGCCGGTGGGGTTAGTATTCCACATACAAGCCTAACTGTAACTGTCTATCGACCTCTCAGACCCTGTGGGAAAGTTTTATATTAGCAGTAGTACTATTGTTATACAAGCACTTCACACATTTTATGTACTCAACATCATTCTGTCTGCTTGAGCAATTATTTATCGACCATTAGAATAATCTGTGTGTGAATGAATACTAGGAATACAGACAGCATAATTATATTTAACATACAAAAAATAGTAATATTAGACAGAAGAACGTTTGAGGACAAATTGAGGCTATGAAAACCGTTCCATGTCAGCTTCCACATTCCAGGTGGCCTATGGCCACAGATGTACACTGTCTGTATGTTTTGAAGTAATACAGTAAAGAAAAAATGACGAAAGAGAAAAGAGATGCTAAACTCAGTTCTCAGGGAATCACTTCAAGAAACAAAAACAAAAAAGTAGTAGCATAAGCATTTAAGATATTGTAAATATGAAAGTGTCAATTAAGAAAATTGTAAAGTTATAATTATTTATGATAACTGTATGTTTTTGTGGGATACTTGAATTTGTTGTGGGCTGGGAATGTGAGGGCAGTTAGAGGAAAATACTTCAAGACATTTCTCAGGTGCTCCTGTGTACATTATCTGAGTTTTGAGTTAATTTTTTATTTGTATGTTTTGTTTTTGCAAAGTTTTCTAAGAGGAAGCAATTTATTTCGAAATTAGAAAGCAGGCATACCATTATGAACAGAAAGCAACCCGACTATGCAGAAACCACTTGGTGGTTTGGTCCCCTTCTCTGGAGTCACCCAGACGAATGTCTGAGGGGGGCTAGCCAATATCCTAAAGAGAACAGACGAGGCAAGACACAGCATGTTTGTATTTGTAAGTAGCCTGCACATGCTGCAAATTGGGACAGACTTTGCCTTTGACCGATTTTTAATGTACAATTACTCTCTTTGGACTTAAGCCTTTAGTGTCTTCTCAAAGTACCTCTGTCAGAGCCTGACATGGTAATGAGAGTTTAAGGAGAACAATGGTCCAAAAGAAATGAAAATAAAAACCCTGCATGCCCCACGCTAAATAAGGAACTGGCAGAGAATATGAATGGGGGAGTCTGTGTTGTCCTCCTACCATCCTCCCTTGTATTTCTTCATGCTTTTAAGCCTATTCAGTTCTCTTCACCTGAACGACCATGGCCATGCTCCTAACTGTTCTCTAAAACCCCTATGGAGCAGTTGTTATTCTGATCCTTCCTTCCATCGCTGGTCTTTATTCCTTCTGTCTTTTAAAATATTGCATTTACTTCCTCCCAATCGTTAGTCACAGGATTCAGTAAGACTGCAGCACTGCGTTTGCCAGTGTCATATGCGCCACAACATAACACCTGCTTTCCCAACCAACCTACGGCAGCCTCCTCTGTTTTGTCATTCACTAGCTACCACAAATATTAACCACTACTTGAATCTGAGATTTGTGAGTTACGAGTGGACAAAACAAGATTGCAGTTTAATGTAAACCTGCCTGTTATATACACACGTCAAACAAGCATTTTCTGTCGCTGAAGTAGTTGGTTCTACGGCATTTCAAAAAAAGTGGGGGGAAACTCCTCTGGCTTTTAATTTCTCTCTCTCCCATACTCCGTGTCAATGTGTTAACTGTACCAGTGTTTTGACCTGTCGTTAGTATTTAGAAGGAAGTAATAATAATCGCTGGTAGATTGTTCACTAGTTCATCTACTGTTTGATTATTTTTTTATTTAAGGGAAAGTGTTTGTTGCCTCTTTGTGCTACTGATTTATAAAAAAAAAAGTTAACCAGTATTTGTTGCCACAGAAGTATAGTTTATCAACTGTTTGTTTGTGCAACCTCTTGAGCTAATGTCTATAAAACAACAATTTATTACTATTTATGTAACGCTACTACCATTTTATATAATTTGTGTTGGAATCTCAGTGCTTTTCTATGAATAAAGTGTGAAACACATATATTGACTCCTGTTACTTTCTAAAAACGGGCTTCTCTCTCTTTAGGTGCAACTCTATCACTGTTCGTGTAGTTCTGATTTCTCTAATAAGACTCTATATCTCATCTATCTCATTGCAATTGTCATTCATTAGGGCATTCATGGAGCTAAACCTGTGAATCAGGCCATAAAGAATCCTAAGTGTGTGTGAGAGGCAGGCAGCACGTCTCGGGCCCAGATTGATTGCCTCTCTAAATGAGCTTATTAATTATTGCAGCGGCAGCAGACAGCTCACCACTGTCTGATTCCCATTCTATTCTTAATATAACACCCCAACACCACCTCAATTTGTTCTGTTACCTCACCTTCCTACACATATGGAATTGGACTGACAGTGAATTCTGTGAATCGCTTTTGGGATTCAGTGGTGACCAAAAACCGGTATATACGTAGGTTGATCCAGCTTGATATTGAACGTGCTGCACGTGCATGTTGACTGAAAGGTAGTATAGCTCTAATTTTAACCTGGGGAAAAGGCGGGGGTGTTTTTTTGCTGCTGCTGTAAGAGCCAATCTGTTACAACTGTAAACACCATGAAGACCAAATGTCAGAGTGATTGGTAGCGCTGGGTGGTGATGCCGTCAACAAGCCCAATACTCTTCGGACCTGCTTGTACAAACTACACGGCTTCTCCCCTGCTCTATCCATTGGGGAGTGCTTCACAGATGGGCTCTGTCATTGTGTTTTGGATAGGGAGCACAGACCGTTCGCCTGCTGAAATATGGATGGCGGATGGACCTGGGCCCCCCCTCGGCTCCACTGGGGAGTGTTTGTGCTCCTGTAGAGGGGGGTGATTTAGCTGAAGTGACATATAGGGAAGAAACAGACGATTAATTGGCTCCCCCACCTTGCTGTGTGGTTCCTGTGTTGGCTGCTGAGGCTGTCAGCTGGGGGAGAGAGTGGAGAGAACAGGCATCGAGGTGAGACGAACGCTGGGCTGCACAGACAGAGCACCAGATTGCTTATGTGGCCCTGAAGGCAGGTGCTTCGTTCCAACTCTACGGCTGAGGCTGAGCTCTATGTTCATTAGTAGTCAATTGGTCGGTCGAACCCCAGCAAGGACCAACAGGTGGAGGAAATTCCTCCGGTGGTCAAGTCTACCTCCAAATTGACACAAATCCATGCTCCGATAGCACTCTGACTGTGTCTGTGTACGAACTGCTGGTTGGCAGTTGAGTCTGTTAAAAGGTTATCTCTCTCTCTCTGCACCTTAGATGGTGGGTTGTGCTGTCAGCGTTATCAAACATCTCGTTCTTCGGAGAGCTGATTTGGAGAGCTTTGTCCTGCCGCTCTGACATCCTAGCATCCCTCAGTAATTGGGGTGTGAGGGGCTGGGCAGGGAGGGTGGCATGAAGGAGGGATGAGGGAGGAAAGGAGGAAGGGAGCTTGGGGGAGAGCTAACGAAAAGGGAGTAACTGCAGTGGCCCTATGATTTCATCCATTCCAAATTATTTATTTGGATCGTTTTGGATTGGATTGGATTGAATCCTTTAATGAGAAATGCTAGGGTGTGGGGACTGGGGAGATAAATGACTGGGCTCAGCTGTGGAACAATAGAGATGATGGTGATGGATGAGTCAAGGCTGGACCACAGGGAGTTAAGCTCCCTCTGATAGTATCTGTGTCATCCAGCTCCACTATCATTTCACTCCATGTTAACTAGTGATAAGGTGACTGGAACAAACAGCACATCTACACTCTGACCTGGTTGGGGACTGACAAGCATATTTTTTTCCAACACCCACTTTGTGTAATGGCACAACTCATACAGTGTGAATCTATTACATAGGTTAAGGTTTACAAGGGACAGTGACCTTAACACAATGACCTGTACATGTCAGTGGCTTTTCAAAAGCACAGGTCACAAGATGGAATCCACACAAAGGCAGTTCAGAGACAGTGGCACTATCACATTCTCACAAAATATTGTCTTCACTTTTTCCACAGTGCCTACAGTATGAAACATTGGAGCCAGCCAGCGCCTCTTCACTCTGCAGTCAGCAGTCTGATTTGGGTTTCTCCATTGCCCTATGTTAATATTTCAAATCAATCACAGTCAATGGCAGCCCATACCCGCCCATCTGATAAAGCGCTGATAGTGCCAGTCCCTGACAAATGATGTACAGCCTGCTGTCTCCAGGAGCAGATTGGATTTTCAGGCCTGCTGATTTGCTGAGAGATTGAGCCTGAGACCCCCACAATCCATTCCCCTGGTCCTCTTTGTAAGGAGGCCTTGGGTTTTTTTAAGCACCAGATTCATTGTTGCATTTAAAAATAATGCCTGAAAAGCTCATGATGTAACGCAGTCACGCACACACACGGGGAGAAACAAGAAAACATAGCCTTGCTCTACTTTGTCCTTAAACAGCGAAGTGTAAAATGACAGCATCTTTAGAAACCTAAAGCAAATTCATTGTTTTTTATGTTTAATTTTTCTTTATTTTCACAGCGGCTACAGGCAACAGCACCTCACAACACAGTCAAGGTCGGGCTAATCCTGCATTGTCACAACAATTTGCCGTTTGGGTCCAGATGAAAAGGAGCGCCGTGGCTGCGGCAGCTGCTGCTTGAGTGTCAGACTTCCAGCCAATCAGGAGACTCCTAGGCAGAGCTACTTCCTCCTTCCTCTACCAATGTTTCACACAGCAAATCAAGAAGCATCTGTAAAGGACAACTAATCAAAATGTGATGCATTTTTGTGGAATCCTATTCCCACCATTCCAACAACAAAAACAACTGGATTTGTACCAATCTACTTATCTCTAGTGCTTAGCTTCCTTTCAGAGGAAAACACCCGTTGGGATTAACTGTTTTTATTCCTCGTGTAAATAATTTCCTTTAAAGCAGTAATAAAATTAAGCCTTTTTTTTCCCCCATTTCTAAAATATGTATGTTCAACATGGAAACAAATGAAGTCTGGATAGATTTGTTCTGGTACTTAACTTGTTTGAACAAAAACATGTACAGTATGCCTACCATACCCAACCCCGACTCCCAGTCCTTCACTACATCTCATTTGTAATTTAAGAGTTTCCCCTGATAATCTCAAGCACCAGTGGTATAGTGGTAGATGTGTGGACAGAGGATTGCTAATTCGTCTCAAATTGGGAGCTTCCCTTGGGTGAACTGCAGAGGTCAATATCTATAGAGCACAACAAGCTGAACCAAGTTCTGGATGAAGGCTTTACCAAGGCAAACACAACCAATATAAATCCATGCTAGGGTGTCATTTCAAATACAGGTCCAATTCAAATACAATAATTCTTAAATTTGACTGAATTAAAACAAAGAGTGAAAAATACACTAGTGCTTAGGCTTTAGTACTACATTTGCACACACTGTATATAGATTTTCTATTTTTCTATTGTGTTATTGACTGTACATTTTTGTTTATCCCATATGTAACTCATGTTGTTGTTGTTTTTATCACACTGCTTTGCTTTATCTTGGCCAGGTCGCAGTTGTAAATGAGAACTTGTTCTCAACTGGCTTACCTGGTTAAATAAAAGGTTAAATAAAAAAATACAAATAAAAAATTGTAAATTTGTTACAGTCAAACAACTGTGTTTGCCATGAGACCAATAATCACATTAAACCCTTCATACACTTCATGTTGTTGTAAGATGAACTACCTGATGAAAAACAGATCAGGGGTACACATAAGAAATATTACAGGGTCGTGCACTACTTTAATGTTTTTCTTTTGTCCAAGGATTATCTATAGAATATAACCAAAATATTATTTCCAGAAGAAAAAAATCATATAAGTCTGGATTTGTCCTGGGATAACATACTTGATAAGACCTGTTGGTACATTAGATTTCTGTGAATACATAATACATCGTCTCTATAATCCAATGCAATGTTGCTTGTTTCTTCGGGTGCTGCTCTCTGCTAGTATGATGACTGTGGTCAATGTTGCCAGGTGACGGGGGTGTTACTTGTGGTTGAGGTGGCGAGAGTGAGTGTGGACAGCTTCTACGAAGGCACCCACATTCTCTGGATCCATGTCAGGGTACAGTCCGTGGCCCAGGTTAGCTATGTACCCTCTGGTGCCAAAGCCTTCCAGCATCTTCTTCACTATCTCTGATATACGCTCCTGCACAGGCAGAGACAGAGATAAATGAGTATCACTTTTGAAAGTGTGCCGTATAAGTACGTTTTGGGGTTAGCAAGTGCCTGGCTCAAGAACACAACGGTTGCTGGTTCATGTGCTTGTACTGTACAGTACAGTACCTTTGTACGCAAACATCTCTCTGTGCCATGTGTTTTCTCTTTGTCAATATTATAGATTTATTTTTTTATATAACAAATTGTTCGGGATGGTAAAACGTTTTCAGTGTAAACTTAAACGACTAAAACCAGATATACAGTGGGGAAAAAAAGTATTTAGTCAGCCACCAATTGTGCAAGTTCTCCCACTTAAAAAGATGAGAGAGGCCTGTAATTTTCATCATAGGTACACGTCAACTATGACAGACAAAATGAGAAAAGAAAATCCAGAAAATCACATTGTAGGATTTTTAATGAATTTATTTGCAAATTATGGTGGAAAATAAGTATTTGGCCAATAACAAAAGTCTCTCAATACTTTGTTATATACCCTTTGTTGGCAATGACACAGGTCAAACATTTTCTGTAAGTCGTCACAAGGTTTTCACACACTGTTGCTGGTATTTTGGCCCATTCCTCCATGCAGATCTCCTCTAGAGCAGTAATGTTTTGGGGCTGTCGCTGGGCAACACGGACTTTCAACTCCCTCCAAAGATTTTCTATGGGGTTGAGATCTGGAGACTGGCTAGGCCACTCCAGGACCTTGAAATGCTTCTTACGAAGCCACTCCTTCATTGCCCGGGCGGTGTGTTTGGGATCATTGTCATGCTGAAAGACCCAGCCACGTTTCATCTTCAATGCCCTTGCTGATGGAAGGAGGTTTTCACTCAAAATCTCACGATACATGGCCCCATTCATTCTTTCCTTTACACGGATCAGTCATCCTGGTCCCTTTGCAGAAAAACAGCCCCAAAGCATGATGTTTCCACCCCCATGCTTCACAGTAGGTATGGTGTTCTTTGGATGCAACTCAGCATTCTTTGTCCTCCAAACACAACGAGTTGAGTTTTTACCAAAAAGTTCTATTTTGGTTTCATCTGACCATATTACATTCTCCCAATCCTCTTCTGGATCATCCAAATGCACTCGGGCCTGGACATGTACTGGCTTAAGTAGGGGGACACGTCTGGCACTGCAGGATTTGAGTCCCTGGCGGCGTAGTGTGTTACTGATGGTAGGCTTTGTTACTTTGGTCCCAGCTCTCTGCAGGTCATTCACTAGGTCCCCCCGTGTGGTTCTGGGTTTTCTGCTCACCGTTCTTGTGATCATTTTGACCCCACGGGGTGAGATCTTGCGTGGAGCCCCAGATCGAGGGAGATTATCAGTGGTCTTGTATGTCTTCCATTTCCTAATAATTGCTCCCACAGTTGATTTCTTCAAACCAAGCTGCTTACCTATTGCAGATTCAGTCTTCCCAGCCTGGTGCAGGTCTACAATTTTGTTTCTGGTGTCCTTTGACAGCACTTTGGTCTTGGCCATAGTGGAGTTTGGAGTGTGACTGTTTGAGGTTGTGGACAGGTGTCTTTTATACTGATAACAAGTTCAAACAGGTGCCATTAATACAGGTAACGAGTGGAGGACAGAGGAGCCTCTTAAAGAAGAAGTTACAGATCTGTGAGAGCCAGAAATCTTGCTTGTTTGTAGGTGACCAAATACTTATTTTCCACCATAATTTGCAAATAAATTCATAAAAAATCCTACAATGTGATTTTCTGGAGAAAAAAAATCTCAATTTGTCTGTCATAGTTGACGTGTACCTATGATGAAAATTACAGGCCTCTCTCATCATTTTAAGTGGGAGAACATGCACAATTGGTGGCTGACTAAATACTTTTTCCCCCCACTGTAAAGTATGTAGAAAAGATAATGGAGCTATATATTTTTAAAATAAGATCATATTTGAGAACTAACAATCACCAAAATAAAAAATTAAAACAGTCAGGGAGAATCAAAAATTCAAAAAATTATGCATTCAGGAGTATTTTTGTAATGGCATTGATTTTGTTATAATGTTTGAGTCACTCAAATAGCATAAGAACACAGCATTAGCCAAGGCAAAATGTGTATAATTGCAGGAAATGAGCTTTTAAACTATAAAATGTTCTCTTCGCCCCATGGCAAAATGTGTAAAATTGCAGGGAATTAGCTTTAAAACAGCAAAAAGTTTGTCTCTGCGGCAAAGAGGAGAGCCCTTAAATGTTTGGTTGGTGACCGCACCACTGGCCACGCCCACCACCTAAGCCCTATTTTGAGCCAGAAAAAAACCCAGTGCTTACCTTGGGGGCATAGAGTGCACAGGGGTCCATGTTCCCCTGGAGACTAACCTTTCCTCCCGTCCGCTCCCTGAAATCACAGAGACAACAGGCTCGTTAGGAAGAGTTCATTCACCAGGAGATCAATCAACAGTGGACAGAGCCAGGCATCACCTGTATTTACTGTTGACAGGATGAACTTTTATAAGAGAGTGAATCCAATGAAATGTCAACATATGACACAATACGTCTTTTGCAAACGTTGGCTCAGCCATTGACTGTCTAGGAAGCTGACTCTCTGGGAATTATTCATATTCAATTGATTTCTGTGAAAAGGGTTCATGTCCATTACCGTGCTGAGCATGGATCGATGGTCCAATCCAAACCAACAACCTCATAGTGGGACTGAGAGAGGTCCTCCAGACCATAGTGGCCATCCTTGGCAAACACAATCTGGAACAGAACATACAGGACACAGAGGGAGTTACAGAATGGTCCAGGGAACTTTAAAGACACACTCCAGTGAAAAACGAATTACAAAACAATTGTAAAATATTAAATTATGAGCAGTGATGTAGTGGTAAAAAAAAGACTTCTGGTCACGGTAAAAAAGTAACAGTCTTTCAATGCATTTTTCTGCAAAATGTGGGTAAACTGTTGGGCAAAAAAAAGTTGGGTAAACTGTGTTTACTTGCATTTACCCTCCACTACACTGCTGATTATGAGACCTATGACATGCTATACAATGATTCAAGGCATAAAAAAAAAACTCCTATGTATTTCTGACTATTCAAGATGATGTCTGTAGAGAAAAATATTTGACCTTATAGTGCCATCTACTGGTGAAATACCACATTACACTGGCCAACATCTCACTGCAATTTACATTTACATTTACATTTTAGTCATTTAGCAGACGCTCTTATCCAGAGCGACTTACAGTTAGTGAATACATATTTTTTTTATACTGGCCCCCCGTGGGAATCGAACCCACAACCCTGGCGTTGCAAACGCCATGCTCTATCAACTGAGCTACATCCCTGCCGGCCATTCCCTCCCCTACCCTGGACGACGCTGGGCCAATTGTGCGCCGCCCATGAGTCTCCCGGTCGCGGCCGGCTGCGACAGAGCCTGGATTCGAACCAGGATCTCTAGTGGCACAGTTTGCACTGCGATGCAGTGCCTTAGACCACTGCGCCACTCAGGAGTACACTGCAATAACTACAAGCCTTTTATAACCACATTGTAGGAGATGATAAACAAAAGCTTGTCTTGAAAATCTAGTGACATCAAATCCATAAAGAGGATGTCTGTGTTGTTGTGTGAATGAAGAAGTGACAGTCTGTGTGGCCTCACCATGGGGACATTCTGGCCTGACTCCTTCAGCTGGTCTTTGACCTTACGGGCGATGTCTCGGAGGTAGGGCAGGGAGAACTCCTGGAACTCCACTGGGCCCAGACAGCCAGCATGGGACTCAAACACCTGCAAGGCCTGGGGAAACACAGGGATGGGGGATGTAGCTATACAAGACTACACTGAGTGTACAAGACATGGAACACCTGCTCTTTCCATGACACAGACTGACCAGGTGAATCCAGGTAAAAGCTATGATCCCTTTTTGATGTCACCTGTTAAATCCACTTCAATCAGTGTAGATGAAGGGGAGGAGACAGGTTAAACTGAGACATGGATTGTGTATGTGTGCCATTCAGAGGGTGAATGGGCAAGACAAAATATTTGACTGCCTTTGAACAAGGTATGGTAGTATGTGCCAGGCGCACCGGTTTGAGTGTGTCAAGAACTGCAACGCTGCTGGGTTATTCACGCTCAACAGCTTCCTGTGTGTATCAAGAATGGTCCACCACCCAAAGGACAATCAACAAACTTGACACAACCGTGGGAAGCAAAGGAGTCAACATGGGCAAGCATCCCTGTGGAACGCTTTGGACACCTTGTAGAGTCCATGCCCTGATGAACTGAGGCTGTTCTGAGGGCGGGGGGTTCAACTCAATATTAGGAAGGTCTTCATAATGTTTTGTACACTCAGTGTATGTCTTCTGTATAATGTGCCTATGATAGGGGCCATATATGAGACCTACATGAATAAATCAACATTCTATCAGTTCATAGATATTGTGCTATTAAATAATTAATGGCCGTCTGGCAAGTGTAACATTTTCTCCTTGTCCAATTAAGTGCTGTAAATAAAATGATCTACCCTCTATTCACCTGATAGTTTTCCCATGTGCAAGAACTCTGAGCTAGCAGTGTACCTGAAGGTAAGCTGTAGTAAGATACAGCTGGAACTCAATCTCCTATGATGCCTTGCTTACCTGTGCCCCAGCAGCCACCTGTCCCAGCAGGTACTCTACGATGACATCAGTCAGCATCTTTAGCAGCTTGTGGCTGGCCTCAGGGTGGCGGTACAGCCAGCGCTTAGCCTTGGAGTGGGTTGTTGAGCCTCCCCCCTCAATCATATAGGCCATTAGGGTCCACTACAGGGGAAAACAGATGATGATATGGGTCACTTTACCGAAGCCTCTAGTCTAAGAACACGAAGACACGACACACATTTTTTTCTTCTGACTATTGAAGCAACCAATAGATTCTGTATTGAAAAGTGTTCTCTCTCTGTGTGTGTGTTCTCTGTGTGTGTGTGTCTGTGTTCTCTCTCTCTCTGTATGTGTGTGTATGTGTGCATGCATGCCAGCCATCTCACCGGGGCACCTGTGAAGCCGATCAGAGGGACCTTGCCCTCCAGTTTGTGGCGTGTCAGTGTGATGGCCTTGAAGACGTAGCCCAGCTCCTTGTTGACGTCCACCTTGGGCTGCAGGAGCAGCAGGTCTTCTGGCTCCTTTAGGGGCTCTGGGAACGTAGGACCCTTTCCTGCCACCATCTGGACATCCATACCCATGGCCTGGTAGCAGGAACACACATACACCCAGACATTCATTTGGCAGTTCCATTCCTCATACTGGATCTGAGTTATGTGCTTCCTTCCTGTCCACATACTACACAAAGAGATTACCTTCTTACTGTACCTCAGAAGGTCATCTCTTTGTCTAGTATGTAGAGAGGAGGAAGCACAACACTTGTAATTGAAGTGTGTAAAGTAATGGCAAAAATCTTTGTCAGACAAGGCTACTCTTACCTGTGGGATAACCAGGATGTCTGAGAATATGATGGCAGCATCAAATGGGAAACGTCTCAATGGCTATGAGAAGACAAAAAAAGAGGTGAATGTTATCAATCGAGGCTAAGATGTTTTGTAGATCATTTTATACCTGTACTGCTTAGCTACCTGGAGAGTTAGTTCGCAGCAGGCTGCAGGTGACCGACACGTTTCAAAGAAGTCCTTCCCCGCTCTGAACTCACGGAACTCTACAAACAGACAGGCCACATGTCAATACCAGCAACTCATTAAAAGATGGATGGGTCCATTCAAACAATAACAACCTACTGATAATTGATTTAGACTAGTGCTTGTTAATGTGAGTCTCTTATGTCAGTGAAGTGAATAGGAGGGTGTAGCGAGACCCACCTGGCAGGTAGCGTCCAGCCTGTCTCATACACCACACAGGCACATGAGGGGTCTCCTGGCCTTGGCATGCACGGAGGAATGCATCATTCTTCAACTTAGGGAAGTCTTTGGGGCTAAAAATGAAATATCATGTCAAAGATGGAATGAGACTTAGTCAGAGTAATGTAAACAGAACATTAAGTATTTCCCCTCCCAACCCACCCATTCACTCAAACAGAGTACACCAAGGTAAATAGCTAGGTCCAGACACATTTAGTTAGTAATATTCTTCACCACTTTAACAATGAGTTCATATTCTTATCAGAGGCAAGGCCTACTCCTCCCCTTATCCTAGCTATCGTGTTGGGCACCCACTATAGAGTGCTGTAGGAGCATGTGATCGCAAAAGATAAGTCCCCCCTCTCTGTTATCAGCTGGACACAGTGAAAAAACGGTTGAATGAAATTATGGTGATCTCTTTCTCATGAAACTTCATAGTGACACTGTCACAAATGCTTTATGCACCAAGCCTAAACCCTGACAATACTTCAGTGTGACATGTTGCACGTCTTCATTGTGTTCCTTTAGTGACTGAGGCAAAGTTGTCTGGACCAATTAGCTGTTATGGTGGGTAGCTAACTAGCTTCTTAGCACACAATTCAAAAAAGAACTAGCTCGCTACAATTAAGCATGAGAAGAACACAAACAACACTGCGTGCACCTGAATGTCGTCGTGATAGATAGATAGCTAATGGATCAGTGTATTGTTACGCTACGAATAGAAGGTATATTATTCTATACAAGCTACATGGTAAGCTAGCTAGTCGGCTAACAATTGCTTGCTTTAGAGTAGCCAGGTATACAGAATATACGTACAGTAATAGATCGTCCTTTTCCATTATGGGGTAGATGATACAATGGTTGAATAAGTGTAGAGATGATGTTTACTTGTCCTAGATGTCAGTGGCACAATGCTGCCTGCTTCTTAACTGTCATCCAGAATGTTGTACAACTCAAATTCTGTCACACCCCTCGGCTACAGGGCGCGGCCATCTTTAGAAAGTCACGTGACCACTATACTTTGGTGTTTCAGCTTTTTGCTTCGTGATCCACGAGTCTTTGTATGTTGCGCACTCTTTTTATAACATCCTTTGATTGATATTTTTCATGTTTTGTAAGTCAATTCACTGACTCAAATGATCTGCTTTGGAGAAGTGTATTATTTGAAATGCGCTAGTACCAAAAAGAGGAACTGGAACGCCACTTGTCTTGTCCGAAGATACATACTTTTAAGAAATACTAATTTCTTAAAGTATTTCTGGCATAGATACAGTATATAATGTAACTTTCTAGTGCTGATGACACTTTTCAAATGACTTATTATAGGCCCAAAATATGACAAATCTGCTAAGAAGTGTTTTTATTGATACAGATCATTTGCATTTATTCAGGTTAATACAATCACACACACATGGCCATGTCACACATTAATATCTCATTGCAAAAATCTAAAATACAGCAAATATACATGAAGTAAATTGTTAGTCTCATTATTTCCGTAATTCAGAATATAACCCAAAATATAATCTGCTAAAATAAATCAATGTAGCTTGAAATACAATGCAAAGAAAAATAGAAATGTAACAACTGAAAAGGTAAGCATCTGTACTGGATAAATTGATGATTGAATTCAACATGGCAAACAGATATGGCTAAAGTGATAATAAATATGTGGTAGAATGTCTATTTTGTGCTGTTCAATGTGATAATTCTTCAATAGAGTTGCATCAGATTCAGTCAACAGTAAGCCATTTGTTATTCGATCATTCTCCGTGAAAATGCTGAAATGCACAAGCAGGTCTATACTTCAATATGAAGTTGAATTCATAGATTCATCTTTAGCTTGCCTAACAAATAAACAAGCAGTCAACTTGTCCGACAATATCTCTACTTCTGCTGAATAACCTATATTGTTGCTGGTGGGTTGACTATTTCATAATGAAACTAGCACATTGGCAGATGTAGAGGACGTCCCAAATGACACCCTATTCCCTACATAGTGCATTACTTTTGTCCAGAGCCCTATTGGGACGCAACAATTGACGCAACAATTGACTTCCTAGGGCTGCTGTTGGTACTGGCCCTCTGTGGCGGTGTAAAAGTCATCTAGGACACTCTGGATGTAGTCAAACGTGGGCCTGTCGTCTGGCTTGCTCTTCCAACAGCTGGTCATGATGTCATAGAGCTCGTTGGGACAGTTCTCAGGGCGGGGCATTCTATAACCTCTCTGCACTGAAGTCATTACCTCACCATTGCTCATTCCTTGAAAAGGAAAAAGGGAACAGATAGAAGCAGAAATGAGAAGAAGCAGGAACTCTGAAAAGCAGGTCCACCTAAATTGAAAAAAAGCAAATGTGAGCAATTCTTATTTCTGTGGGGAAAATGGTTGAGCAATAGAGGAAAAAATACAAATAAAGCCAGCAGATATTCGGTATTTGCTAACGCATCACAATAAATACCATCAAACCAAATACAGGGTCCTTTTCTGGAGAAAACCCCTCAATGAGCTCGTGCAATATCTGTCCTTAACCAGCAGATGGCGATAAATATAAGTGAACACCTATTATTGAGTGCATTCAAGCTCAATATTTTGCAGGATGTTGTGGGGAAATCAGTCTCGAGAAGCTAGTCTTAAATATGAAAGTATTGTGTGTGTTTATGTGTATAAGGTTGCATGTAATTACCTGGGTAAGGTATTTTTCCATAGGTAATGACTTCATACAGGAGGACTCCGAAGGACCACATGTCTGATTTGATAGTGAAGGAGCCATAGTTGATGGCTTCTGGTGCCGTCCACTTGATGGGAAACTTTGCACCTGTAATGGGCAAACACTCACATATTCAGAGGACGGAATAGTTTATGACACTTATCTGCCTAACCAACCAACCAAGGTAAAATGATATATGCCTATCAATACTGAAGGGGGAAAAACATGTTTGGACTGCTGACAGAAGCATTCTTGTACAAACCAATATGCAATGATAACCGGTTTGCGTCTAGCATGTTTACATTGCCGAAATGTACCTCTACTTCCTCATTTGCATAACAAAAAACAAACACACCATGCAAAGCCTGATCCAGGTCCTTTAGATAAACATCAACATCATGTCTGGAAGGGACCAGTTGTACTGGTCTCTACAGATACGATCTTACAAAATATATACAATTACGCTACTGTAATAACTCTAGAGAGCAGCAGAGAATTTCTCTATACTGTCTTGGTCAGCCAAAGATGTGACACTAGATACATCTTTTTGGGAAAAACTCATGATGCATGATGAATCAGTTATGAACGTTATCACATGAATCACACATATGTATAACAGTATGGCCAATGTACAGTATTAATACTGTGCTGACTAATTCTAGCATGCACAGACGGAAGGCTCACCCTCTCTGGCTGTGTACTGGTCATCTTCTATAACTCTAGCAAGGCCAAAGTCAGCTATTTTACACAGCAAACTCTCAGACACCAGGACATTGGCTGTTCTCAGGTCACGGTGGATGTAGTTCTTCTTCTCAATGTACGCCATGCCCTCTGCAATCTGAGAAATTATGAAATTTCCCCTCAGGGATTAATAAAGTACATATCTATCTAAAATGAAACTCAACTCAGTAAAACTTTCCGACTCTGACTTGTGTTGTTTTGTTCCCATAAAACAGTACTGAAAATGATTAATAACTAGACTCCTTCTCTTCTAACAGAAATTCAGTATGGCAAATGTGCAATGCTGCACAACATACACTACATGGCCAAAGGTATGTGGACACCTGCTCGTTGAACATCTCATTCCAAAATCATGGGCATTAATATGGAGTTGGTCCCCCCTTTGCTTCTATAACAGCACTATTCAGGGAAGGCTTTCCACTTGATGTTGGAACATTTCTGCCGGGACTTGCTTCCATTCAGCCACAAGAGCATTAGTGAGGTTGGGCATTGATGTTGGGTGATTAGGCCTGGCTCGCAGTCAGTGTTCCAATTAATCCCAAAGATGTTCGATGGGTTTGAGATCAGGGCTCTGTGCAGGCCAGTCAAGTTCTTCCACACCGATCTCAACAAAACATTTATGTATGGACCTCGCTTTGTGCACGGGTCATTGTCATGCTGAAACAGGAAAGGGCCTTCTCCAAACTGTTGCCACAAAGTTGGAAGCACAAAATCGTCTAGAATGTCATTGTATGCTGTAGTGTTAAGATTTCCCTTCACTGGAACTAAGGGGCCTAGCCCGAACCATGAAAAACAGCCCCAGACCATTATTCCTCCTCCACCAAACTTTACAGTTGTCACTATGCATTGGGGTAGGTAGTGTTCTCCTGGCATCCGCCAAACCCAGGTTCGTTCATCGGACTGCCAGATGGTGAAGCGTGATTCAGCACTCCAGAGAACACGTTTCCACTGCTCCAGAGTCCAATAGCGGCGAGCTTTACGCCACACCAACCGATGCTTGGCATTGCATATGGTGATCTTAGGCTTGTGTGCAGCTGCTCAACCATGGAAACCCATTTCATGAAGCTCCCGACGAACAGTTATTGTGCTGACGTTGCTTCCAGAGGAAGTTTGGAACTCGGTAGTGAGTGTTGCAACCGAGGACAGGCGATTTTTACACGCTACAAACTTCAGTGCTCGGTGGTCCCATTCTGTGAGCTTGTGTGGCCTACCACTTCGCGGCTGAGCCGTTGTTGCTCCTAGACGTTTCCACTTCACAATAACAGCACTTACAGTTGACCGGGGTAGAATTTTGACGAACTGACTTTGTTGGAAAGGTGGCATCCTATGACGGTGCCACGTTGAAAGCCACTGAGATCTTCAGTAAGGCCATTCTACTGCCAATGTTTGTCTATGGCGATTGCATGGCTGTGTGCTCGATTTTATACACCTGTCAGCAATGGGTGAGGCTGAAACTGCCGATTCCACTCATTTGAAGGGGTGTCCACATACTGTTGTATATATAGTGTAGTTAATGTTTGTATTTTACCTCTTGTTAGAATTGAATTAGCTACCAAACATTTGACTTGGTTATTACTCAACAGGTTTAAGTGAGCTGAGTCCATTCTGGGAAAGGGTCGATCTGGTAATCAGACCATTTCCCCAACTGCATCCTCTTTCACTTTGTCTAACATGTTCTGCAACTGTGGCAAGATGCAGTTTTCCCACGCCAGAACTGACCACACCTCTCAGTCACTCCACAAAGACCTGATTAAAGTTCTTTACAAATTTCTATTGAACTAATTAGTATCTCAAGTGTACTGACCTACATTGAATGAGGTATTTTCCCTTCAAAATGTGTGACCTTTTTTTAGGTCGTTTACTTCTTTGGGGAAGCATGTTATCAATGGTACCTTATGAATCATCATTTTGTGTATTGACTGTTTGGTTGAATCACATTTCTTCTACTTCCATGAGACACATACTATAATAGGCATGTGTGAGGGACCACTGGATGGTCTTCACTTGTCACTTCTATGTTCTTAGTTTGTTGCAACTAATTTGGAAAGTGGAACCTAACATAGTATTTAGTTGCTGTTCCTTTTTCTGGTTTACCAATGGAAAAAGTGACATCAGCATCTACTTCTTAAATGGAAAGAGTCTATAAAGTTTAGCAATAATCTTAATCATTCTGACATACAGAGATGTAAGACGAACATGCATTACCTGTGCAGAGAAATCGATGAGCTTAGGTAGCTGTACTTTGCAGCCTACCTCACTTTTTAGGAAATCTAAGAGGCTACCTAAAAAAGTAAAGAAACAAAATTGAGGAATAGAAACCAAACCAATTAAAATGTGCAAAGGTGACTTACAGAACACTTACATAACTTATGTAACATCAAATGGTGTGTATTGATGAAAACAGTCCATGTTGGCAAAATTATTAGGAATTGGACTTGAAGTGTGTGTTACCGTTGGACATGTACTCTGTGATGATGTAGATGGGCTCGATTTTGGTGACGACGGCGTAGAGGCGCACCAGTCTGTCGTGTTGCAGGGTCTTCATCAGGTTAGCCTCCTCCATGAAGGCCTCCGCTGACATGGTGCCTGGCTTCAGTGTCTTCACTGCCACCTTGGTCGTGTTGTTGTAGAATGCTGCAATTAGGGATTTACACAGTATGAAGTATATAAAAATGTATTCTGACCTCTAGGACTACCTACTGTATCTTTTTGTCTTTTTATTTGAATGACATTTTGTTTGGAATATTTCACATAAACAGGTGACAGTGATTGCATGCTGTTTCACACGATTAAGCAACAAGGGAACCAATGGCAGTGCTAAGTATGCCAGAGAGTAGTGAAGCGTAGTACATACTCAATAAATAGAATTAAGGAATTAAGCTGTAACAGTTCAGAAGAAAATAAGTTTGTTTGAGAGAGCTAAAAGTAGACAGCAGGAGCCTTGAGACAGATACACATTCCTGCGTTTCAGCTTCACTGCCCTCTGAACAAACATCAACTGTATGACGTCTCAGGGGAATGATGATGGAACTGCCAGAGAGACCACTGATTCAAAACAATAACTCTAAGTGTGCGTCCCAAATGACACCATATTCCCTATATAGTGTATTACTTTTGACCAAGGCTCATAGAGCTCTGGTCAAAAGTAGTGCACTATGTAGGGAATAGGGTGCCAATTGGGATAGACCTAATAAAATACACGCTAGGGAGTTTATCTGTATACATCACTGACTAACAAGTGGAGTTTCAGTACAAGTTTGAGCATTTTGAACCCTCCATCCAGAATAGCATTTCTTTATCACATACACTACCGGTCAAAAGTTTTAGAACACATACTCATTCAAGGGTTTTTCTTTATTTTTAATATTTTCTACATTGGAGAATAATAGTGAAGACATCAAAACTATGAAATAACGCATATGGAATCATGTAGTAACCAAAAAAGTGTTAAACAAAGAAGAATCTCAAATATAAAATATATTTAGATTTGTTTAATACTTTTTTGGTTACTACATGATTCCATATGTGTTATTTGATAGTTTTGATGTCTTCACTATTGTTCTACAATTTAGAAAATAATAAAAATAAAGAAAAACACTTGAATGAGTAGGTGTTCTAAAACTTTTGACCGGTAATGTAAGTCTCCAACAATTCTATTGTGTTTCTAATGTGCTAGCTGAACAAGCCCTGAACTTCATCCTAATCTAAACCTCTTAATTCCTTTTTTTTTCATAGAGAAGAGGGGACTAAATTCTCCAGAGACATAACAAATGCAAGGAGGTGAATGAGAGGAAACAGGACTGTCGACGGCTCCGTCTGGCTGGCTGGCTCACTGTGCCATAGGAAAAGCCCTTAATGCCAATGAGGTCAGAGAAAACAAAGGAAACATCTTGAGCGCCGTACAGGAGGCCCCACAGTCCATTTGTATATTTGCAAAGATGACAACTTCCTGCATTTCATCAAGGCTGAGTTGCGGGAAGGGAGGACATGAATAATAACAAAATCCAATGCAAATTCGACATCAGACACACTCACATTTCCTCTACAGATGCCTCTGATAACAGCGCCAACAGTTCCTAGTACCAGTCCCATCCCTCCACTCTCTAAGGCTGCTCACAATCTCATAGAGACAGTAGGATCAACATTTGACTATGCCTGTCTGTCTCAGCTGCCCTACCCCTGATACAATTACACCACATTAAAGTGATAGTATTAAAAAACAATGGAGAATTCTGACCAAAGGTCTGCCATGACTCATGCATCCATTTACATTACAATAAAGATTATTTACTAATTTGGGATATCTAATCATCACCACTACTATGTTCTTGGTGAAATGACACACAGTCACATACTGTACAACAGCAGTTCCTAACCTGGGGTACTAAGACCCCTGGGGGTACTTGGCCTTTCCACAGGGGGTACTTAGGAAGACTCATGAGACCATAGGCCTACTGGTAAAATGCACATGAGGGGGTACTTCAGGGGTACTCCAGGCAGAGCAAAATTCAGTTGGTGGTACAGTAACCAAAAAAGGTTGGGAACCACTGCTGTACACTCACACACATACAACACACTCCTCCAACAGACAGGGAGTCTCTTTCGTTGACTCACCCATCCACACTTCACCAAACTGTCCTGCTCCTAGTTTCTTCACCATCTTGATGGACTCCTTGGAGATCTCCCAGGCATCTTTGTCCCATGGCTTCTGAGCTTTGGGTTTATCGCACGGCTTCTCCAGCTTTCGACAGAGACCATCCGATTGTTCTGACAAGCACACAACAAACCAATGTTGAGACATAGCAGAGTGACACTACTATATTCTTTAGACAATATATTCTTTATTTACTTTTAGTGAATAGAGAAGTTGAAAGTTGAAATTTGAAAGAAGCCAAGAGAAGTTCAAGGTCATAAATGGTCAAAGTGAAGAGTAACCAAGCAAGATGTTTAAGTGTGTGCAATATTAGAGGTGGGCTCAAATACAGTGGTACTCACTGTGATAATGTTTTATCATGCTGCCAATATTAGGGAATGTGATTTTAGGAGAGATGTAGAAGCCTCCGTTATCCAGCATGCGGATCTTATAATGTTTCACAGTGTCTGTCCCCTGGGCATCCACATCTCTGATGGACATGGAATAACTTCCTGATAAAGAGAAACAACTATCACAATCATACTCAGACATTCAGACATCCAAATACAATAGAGTGAATCATGGACCATCTATTTTCATTAGAGAGACTTAGTTTCTCCAGTTGGTCCTTACCTTTTGATGTCTCACTCTCACGAATGAGGTAAGATCCTGCTTTGTTTGCAGGTGCCAAAAGTTGTCTCTCTGCGTCCTTCCTTGTAATATCCTTATAAAACCATCTACGCAGAACAGAAAAACAATATTATAGTGGCACAATTTAGACATCCAATCTTCCCCCGAAATGAATGAATAATAACAGCTACAGTATGTGCATCCATTAACGGTGAATAGAAAACCTTGTTGGCTCTGAGAGAAATGTGTAAAAGTCATTGTGATGACGACACTCACTCCTCTGTCTCCATGGTATTGGCCTCGGCAACATAATTGGAGGGTATGAATCCTTCTTTCTTAGTGGTCAGAGACTTAGCCTTCCACCATTCACCATGCCTGAAAACAGTTATGATTCATATGTCAATGAAGCCTCAAGTCAAGGAAGGGACACAACAAGAATCTACCTATTCAATGATGACACTATTATCTTTATATAAAATGCTTGAGCAAACAATATTCCTCTTAGTCCTACATTGGATTGACACTTACTCTTCAAGAACCTTAAGCCTTTCGCCCTTCTTGAATCCCAAATCGTCTTTGTGTATTGCATCATATGGGTATACTGCAATGACTATTTTACCAGACTCAGATTGCTCTGTGTGAGATAAGAGGGACAGTGGGAACATTTCTCTGCAATCAAATATTATTGGAATAATGCACTGCACAATGCACTGCAAAGGAAATGCCGCATCAAATATTACTGTAATAGTGTGCGATAAAGAAATACAACAAGCATACCTTCCATTTTCATGAATACCTGACCAGGCAGGAGACCTCCAGGAGGTGAGTTACTCTGCACCAAGAGATGATTTCATTTCAGTACTTTGAACAGTAGTTTGTCAAATTTCATTATGGTTTTATTGTGCTAATCTATGAATAGTAGTTTGAATCTAAGGATAATCTAAAGTGAATAGATGAAACAGAGAGAGAGAGAGAGAGAGAGAGAGAGAGAGAGAGAGAGAGAGAGAGAGAGAGAGAGAGAGAGATGGCTGGAAACTGACATTTGTGCTATTGGGTCCATTTAAATAAAAACATTGATCATTTGGTTACTTTTTCAATATTCGAAGATTCATTAATAACACACTTGAACCAATTTTGTCAATTGTTTCCAGGTCAGGGATTTTTTTGTAGTGATTACAGCTGTTAACACTACAAGAATAATTACTAAAAAAAAATACTGTTTCCCCTGACAGTACTACTTACTGCAGCATTTGGTTTACTGGAGGTGGGATCTCTCACATATACAGTTTGGTCGGGACGTACTGGCTGTTGGTTCTTGCCATCAAGCACACCTCCATTCAGACCGTCATTTAGCTTTGATTTTTTACAACCCATGTTGTCTGTTGGGAAAGACACAGAAGTTAACTTTAATGTATTGACCTCATCTTTTCCATTGGTTAATAACACAGATGGGCACATAGAATTGGGAGCAAGGCTTGCTATTCATCATTTCAATATTCCAACAAAATGGCCATTAAGGAATGAGTGACGGGAAACGTAACCCAGATGATTATCAAGACACTAATATCAAACATAGATAAACATTGACAGTGTGTGTGTGTGTGCTTGGCTACGTGTGTGTGAGCAGTGTTCATGACCTACTGTTCATGACCACTGCTCATAAACACAAATTACTTGTTAATACATACAGTAGATGTCCTGATAAATGTAATGGCTTGGGACTAAGTTACCATGACAGTGCACAACAGAGTTGATAATTAATCAAAGTGCACTGATCAGGATTCAACTGTGTCAATACACTGTAAATATCTATTTATTTGCCTTATTATTAATCGCACACAACCTAACACATATCAAACCTCACTCACTCATTTAAAGTTGATATATTCACAAACATTAACAGTGTTTGTGAATTGTCAATAATTAACTTGTTTATTTTATGTCCTTCTGATTTGTTAGGCTTGGAAATGACAAATGGTTTCATATTCAGACCGAGTACATATCTCTGAGCAACAAGCCAGTATAAACTAAGTATGGATATTTGAGTTAGGCTCTTTCTGTCTCAACAGCTGGGCTCAGTTAGACATGGTCTCTCAGTGGAGTTGAGGTCTCTCCTGTACTACACTACAACACCACTTGATTCAGCGAGGACGGCAAATGAAGTTACACCTCAAAATAGAAGAGAGTGGGTTTTTGAGCAGCAGTGGTTGTATATCAGTATCTCTCTCTCTCTCTCTCACACTCTCTTTCTCACACACACACCTATACACACAAACACACACACACACACACACAGACACACATGTGCGTGGAGTTTGGAGCAGTAGTGGTTGAGTATAACAACAATACTATACTGTGAAGGTCACAATCTTAGATTGGTACATTGTCTGCTATGTAGGTTAATACCATAGACATTCAATACAGGCTGCGGTTTGCTGTCTACCAGCAGGAAACACAGTTGTACAGCTGGTTCACTGAGGTCTGGGGCAATACATGATTTCCTGTGTCAAAACACATTTACACACTCCAATGCTCAGTGTCCAGGAGAATTCTCCAATGATTTCAGTTATAAGTTACAGATATTGTCTTATATCAAGAGCTACAAAATAATATAATTAATACAATAGGCCTATTGTTTGATGTTAAACTAGTGTGTCATTAAAACTGAGGGAGGGAAAACATGAATAGTTATCAACTATTCCAGTCAAAATTAGAATTTATTTTATCAGAGTGTGAGGTATTTTTTTTCCTTGAAGAAACTGAACACATTTACTGTTTCCTCAAACTTTGGACCCCTATGAGAATCTTGATCAGTTTTGCTTTCTGGCCAACTAACAGCTTAAAGGCACACCATTAATTTGTCCTTGTCTTGTATTTAATTTATCCCAAATGGAAACCAGAACCAGATCAGAAACTATACTGAACAAAAATATAAATGCAACATGCAACAATTTCAAAAATGTTACTGAGTTACAGTTCATATAAGGAAATCAGTCAATTTAAATTAACTCATTAAGCCCTAATCTATGGATTTCACATCACTGGGCAAGGGTGCAGCCATGGGTGGGCCTGGGAGGGCATAGGCCCACCCACTTGGGAGCCAGGCCTAGCCAATCAGAATTAGTTTTTCTCCACAAAAGGGCTTTATTACAGACAGAAATACTCCTCAGCACCCCCTCAGACGATCCCACAGGTGAAGAAGCCTGATGTGGAGGGCTGGCGTGGTTACACGCGGTCTGCTGTTGTGAGGCCGGTTGGACGTACTGTCATATTCGCTAAACCGACGTTGGAGAACTTTCAATTCTCAGGCAACAGCTCTGGTGGACATTCCTGCAGTCAGCATGCCAATTGCACGCTCCCTCAAAACTTGAGACATCTGTGGCATTGTGTTGGGATCTTATATTTCAGCTCATGAAACATGAGACCAACACTTTACATGTTGCGTTTATATTTTTGTTCATTATAGATTAGAAATGTCCTTGTTTTTCACGGTTTTCCAATAATGAACGTCTGATTGTGAACCATAGTGAACCATTGCATTTGTTTGTACTACTGCACTGTCATTGGATGATATGGACAATGCATTAGACCATTAAGCAAAATATCTGTGATAAGAAGAAAGCATTCAACACCTCTAGTGCTCTCTGCTTAAAAACAACCTTAACCCTGTTGGGTCCTTTGGGTCTCAGGCTCTGGGTCTCAGGCTCTGGCTGTCACAAGTGTTGCGGCTGATTATTTAGATGACAGCCAGGAAACGGCTCTAGACAGATTAGAAGAAGAAGACGAATAGAGGCTACTGTGGCTTCTGTACACTTCCTCATTTGACCAGCCACTGCCTTTTGCCAGAAAAGCGAAAAACCCTCTCTGCATAAGGCATCTATTTCTCTTTGGTGTTATTTAGGTCAAGGAATATTCATTTTTGGGGGGGAATTAAGTTGGTTAAACAATGCAGAAAATGCAATTCCATTTAATAATGTTGAATACATACAAATAAACTTAGACCATGCCTCACAAAAATAAACTTAGACCATGCCTCACGCACTTTGGAGGGCACAGTCAGTGTGGGCGTGCACACGGCAGGAATGTCCATCACACCATTGTGAAGTGTGAGCGGGCTGGCGTTAGGAAGCTGCTGCACAGAAGTCTCCCTCCGCAGACTTGTTGCCTCGCACAATGTATAAACGCTACTAGGGTCGGGTTTATGAGACTGTAGCTGCATAGTGCAGTCTACAGTTGGAATTCTTTATTTTAAAACCCACCATTTTGGGGAATAATATGTCTGCTCTTAAAACATACCAAATTGAAAACACAGGCTACGCCAAGTTGGTACACAGACCAATTTCATTAGACAAAGGTTTCAGAACAACTTAAACTTGCGCACTAAACTAAGTGGATCGTATGACGTTTTTTTATAGAGAAAATGTGGACTATTTTGCCAAATAAATGGACTAGCCTAATGTTTATAGAAATACAAATGAACACATGCTTGATAAAAAAAAACTGCTGCTAACTTTTAAAAGACAGATAGGCTATAGAATAGAGGTGCAATGTCATAATATAGGCTAGACTTACCTGTCAAATTTCACTAGTTATAGATGCGGTTTAGCCAAATAAAGACAAATTGTTGTAATCCGCAACTTTCGTATGTCTTGCTCTTCATTAGAGCCGAGAATGGACTGTAATGGACTGTTACAATCACCAAACAGAATGAGGAACTTCATGTGTTAAATTGTCGGGATTTTTTTTTTCACGGTAACTTCCTGGTACACTGTTCATTCGTTCAATGTATTTGCATAATAGCGCACCAACTGAACACATTTGAAAGTCCATCACCTTCAAACATCATGCTAATTACACAGGTAATTTGACGTCAAGGTCATATATTTATTACATTTTTATTGTCTGCTTAGATACGCATCCACTCTTCTTCAGTTGGCAGGCCCAGCCCACTGGGCACACACTGGTTGAATCAACGTTGTTTCCTCGTCATTTCAATTAAATTACGTTGAACC
Organism: Coregonus clupeaformis; assembly: GCF_020615455.1. Taxonomy (NCBI): domain Eukaryota; kingdom Metazoa; phylum Chordata; class Actinopteri; order Salmoniformes; family Salmonidae; genus Coregonus; species Coregonus clupeaformis. Next base: position 16,170,145 of record NC_059212.1, read on the forward strand.
AATGTGGAATAGATGTTGAATTGACGTCTATGCCCAGTGGGAAGCTTGGGTGTCAGTGTGACAGAGAGAGCTTTTAGGATATCAACACATCAGCTCAACTGAAGCAGAATCAATAGGGCTTAACTGTTGGCCAGGCTGCAGACAGACAGCAGGTCTGGTCACTGCTGTGCTGCAGGGGGACTGCCCAGCGGGTGCTGAGCTCACTGAGAGACAGAGAGCCCCATCTGTGGACCCAAGCATCACAAAGGCCAACAGGCCAACATCAGCAGGTCCTCACTTGGCTGACTGTCTATTCGCTGATGCCTGATGACCATGTAATATTTTCCAAGCACTGACTTTGCTGATAAATACTTTGTTGAGGGAAAATGTACTTGATACGATTTTTATGTGTTGCCTCATCTAGTTATCTTAAGATGAATGCACTAATTGTAAATCGCTCTGCTAAATGACTAACATGTATATTCAGTGTGTAGATAACATGTAAATGAAAATGTCCACACAAAAAAAGCCAATGTTGAGAACAGGGCAAAGTAAGATGGCATGGTTAGCTTTAATACAACAATAGATAATGCAAGAAAATCTGTTCTATGATCAAAATAAACAGTAAAACATGTATCAATGCATGGGCAGACCATTAACACAAAACAACATCAGATGGTAAACAAAGCACAAGATGGCAAACATACTCTAAAACAACTGACCTCAGAAAATGAAATCAAATAAAACTAGTAATAGATTTAATCAAATTGCTAAAATATGCAGGCCCAGCAAGAGAGGCGATCTGGAAACAACCATAAAAACAAAACATTCTGTTACTCTGCTAATTACAAGTCAGAGTCATAGACAGGAACATTTATTATATAGAGAAAACATCATCACCTTGATGTATAATGGAAGTCAATTTCAATTAAAAGTTTAATTAAAAGTATAATGTAATAGATTTGTATGTAAATCTAATACACCGTATACCTACAAAGCTGCCAAGACTATTCTTTAGAGAGTAGCCAGTACACCTTCAAAACCACATTTCTCCTCCTCTTTTTCCGAGCACTTTTCTGTGCAGTGGCTAAACCACAGTGGTCTGACAGTAACAGTTATGGCCAAACACAGAGCCAGACTCCCCTCTAGACTCTGTTTATAGAGAATGAAACAGACAAAGAACTAGACTCACTAACTCTGATAAAAATAAATAGGGGCCTAGTGCCATTATCTAATGTGCCAGTAGTATCAATTGATCAACTGATGACTTGGGCCAATGTAGCTATCTCTATATACTTATTCTATGCTCAGTATACTTCTTATCTTCTAATAACAGCTACCATGGACTTCGCTTTTTATAGTAGTAGTAGTAGATATGCAACAAAAAGTTATAGCTAGATCTGCCATTGCTAAGTAACCAGGTCAATGTGCGTTACCAAATAGGTGATGGCCTGCTTTGTTAGACTGCTGATAACATACATGATGGTGGCATTATAAAATATCAATGAGGTCTACAGTATGTGGCCTGTCCCTGCTCTTGGAGCCTTTGATCTGACAGTGAGAACACATACAGCACTAGGCCACGGTATAGCACAGAGCACAGAAATGGGAAGCGATCTAAATAAAGGAGAAGTATGGGTATTCCCAAGAACACTCTCAGTACAGCAGGCTCAGCAGGGCAGGCAGACGTCTGGCATCATCAGCTCTGACTACAGCTAAGTCCCAATTCTCTTCAGCCAAACTATGCACTTGCACACTCCCCGTCATGGATTTAAAAGCATTGGATTGGTGTAAGCATTGTCTGGGGGTGTGGTGAGTGATTTTGAAGGAGTCAGGAGCAGGAGGGTAAATCACAGAATAAAAGGGTTTATTCCAAAACACAGCGGTATGCAACAATGCGTCAAACACTCCAGTGCGTAAAACATGCTCACTGGGAAACAACAAGGCACACGGGTGAATATCCCGGCAATACAAAATAACAGGAGCTCCACCGAGCTAAACTAACCTCCACAATAAACAATCACACACAAAGACAAGGGGGCAGAGGGAACACTTATACAGGTACTGACCAGGTGTGTGTAATAAACAGACAAAACAAATGGAATGATGAGATAAGGAGCGGCAGTGGCTAGAAGACCGGTGACGACGAACGCCGAAGCCTGCCTGAACAAGGAGAGGAGGCAGCTTCGGAGGAAGTCGTGACAGGGGGGAGTTTCCACCATTGTTAAATCCCTGACGGGAAGTGTGCAAGTGCACACTTTGGGAGAAGGGTGGAGAATTGGGACATAGCCTTTATCCTCCTCCAGATAAGAGGCCCTGCAGAAACCTCACACCTCTATAGGCTTTCAGAGTATTACTGTTATGTAATTTACACTGACATATCAACAAATACATCTTGAATCAATGGTAGACGATTAGCCATGCATGACTAGCATGCACAAACACTGTACATCAAAATGAGATGCAAACAACCAATACTCCTTCACTTGTCCATATAACCTAATAACCTACCTGATCCATGTCTGCATTTCATGGCAGGAAGTACACAACATTATCGGATATCATTTTGGACAACCTGAAAATGTCAAAAGTATTAACAGTTAAGGAAAACAACAGTGTCTGTTAGAGGGCATTTCAATGCTTCTACGACAATATAATAGAATGCTACAATGCGTGTAAATAGTAAATACTAGTGAATAATAAAAGATAGCTAAGTTACTTTGGCAAGCAAAGAACAGCCCACCAACAAAACATCCCAAGTTCCTGACTTTACATTCACCCCTAGCTAGCTAGCTAGCTAGCTAGCTACCATACTGCTTGCCCTGTCACTGTCCGTCTCTGACTCTGCCTGTCTGTCTCTACCTCTGCCTCTCTATCTTTACCTCTGTCTCTAGATCTGCCTCTCTTTCTCTACCTCTGTCTCTACCGCTGCCTCTCCGTCTCTACCTCTGCCTCTCTGTATGCCAGAAGAGGAAATAACTTATCCCAGCCATGAAAGCGGCCAGAGCAAGTGGGGACATTGCTTACATCCGCTATGACAGGCTCATTATCCACCCTCCCTCCCAAAAGCCTGGAAGGGATGAGAGAGCCAAGCCTATGGGTTCGTAGTTTCGACCCTGCAGCACACACACACTTACACACACCAACTGATTAATGGATTGCTGAATGTATATTTTATCTTGCTTTGGTTGCTCTTTTCCATATTATATCTATCTCTGATATGCTACCCAGGAAAGAGCTGAAAATAGCCCATATTAATATATGCAGCCTTAGAAATAAGGTTCATGAAATCAATAACTTGCTAACATCAGATTACATTTATACACTACATGACCAAAAGTATGTGGACACCTGCTCGTCAAACATCTCATTCCAAAATCATGGGCATTAATATGGAGTAGGTCCCCCCCCCCCACTTTGCTGCTATAAAAGCCTCCACTCTTCTGGAGGCTCCCACTGGATGTTGGAATATTGCCACGGGGACTTGCTTCTATTCAGCCACAAGAACATTAGTGAGGTCGGGCACTGATGTTGGGCGACTAGGCCTGGCTCGCAGTCTGCGTTCCAATTCATCCCAAAGGTGCTCGATGGGGTTGAGGTCAGTGTGCAGGCCAGTCAAGTTCTTCCACACCGATCTCAACAAACCATTTCTGTATGGTCCTCGCTTTGTGCACAGGGGCATTGTCATGCTGAAACATGAAAGGGCCTTCCCAAACTGTTGCTACAAAGTTGGAAGCACAGAATCATCTAGAATGTCATTGTATGCTGTAGCGTTAAGATTTCCCTTCACTGGAACTAAGGGGCCTAGCCCGAACCATGAAAAACAGCCCCAGACCATTATTCCTCCTCCACCAAACTTTACACTTGGCACTACGCATTGGGGCAGGTAGTGTTCTCCTGGCATCCGCCAAACTGCCAGATGGTGAAGTGTGATTCATCACTCCAGAGAACGCGTTTCCACTGCTCCAGAGTCCAATGGAGGCGCCCTTTACACCACTCCAGCCGACGCTTGGCATTGCGATCTTAGGCTTGTGTGCGGCTGCTCGGCCATGGAAACCCATTTCATGAAGCTCCCGACGAACAGTTATTGTGCTGACGTTGCTTCCAGAGGCAGTTTGGAACTCGGTAGTGAGTGTTGCAACTGAGGACAGACAATTTTTATGCACTATGCGCTTCAGCACTCGGAGGTCCCGTTCTGTGAGCTTGTGTGGCCTACCACTTCGCGGCTGAGCCGTTGTTGCTCCTAGACATTTCCACTTCACAATAACAGCACTTACAGTTGACCGGGTAAGCTCTAGCAGGGCAGAAATTTGACGAACTGACTTGTTGGAAAGGTGGCATCCTATGATGGTACCACGTTGAAAGTCACTGAGCTCTTCAGTACGGGCCATTCTATTGCCAATGTTTGTCTATGGAGATTGCATGGCTGTGTGCTCGATTTTCTACACCTGTCAGCAACGGGTGTGGGTGAAATAGCCAAATCCACTAATCTGAAGGGGTGTCCACATACTTTTGTATATATAGTGTATATTAGACATTTCTGAGACTAACTTAGATAATTAATTTGATGATAAAGCAGTAGCAATACAAGGATATAACATCTATAGAAGAGACAGGAATGCTTATGGGGTAGGTGTTGCTGTATATATTCTGAGCCATATCCCTGTAATGCTTAGAGAAGATCTTACGTCAAGTGTTATTGAAGTGTTGTGGTTGCAGGTAGGGCTGTTGTGGTCACGAAATTTCGTCAGCCGGTGATTGTCAAGCAAATAACTGTCGGTCTCACGGTAATTGACCGTTAATTAACATAAACACATTTAGCATCTCCTGGCTTCCACACATAGCCTACAAGCCACTGATGCAGACCCTTGGAACATCTACATTTTAAAAAGTCTAATAAATCCATGTAATATAGCCTACACCTTTACAATAAATCCATTATTTATTTTAGACAGGTCTAAAGAAGCATGATATGAAGAAAATGTAGTCTATTTCAGAAGAACAGAATAGGATACTCTGAATTGTCCTTATGTTAGGTCCTGATCTGGCTATGCCAAATGGCTGTGGGCTACACTAGTTCATTTAGCAGACAAGATTTGCTTAGAATTCCGTGGCATTATTTTACATTATTTTATAGTATGAAGAATACAATTGAACAAAGCTGAATAAAATAGAAAGGATATTTTCTCCAAAGGATTTGAGGGAGTGCACACATGCGGCTATTCTGTGTTGAGCGGTTAACAAAGAAAGAGGTATTCCTATATGCTTAATTTAGAGTTATTAATGTAACTTTAGTTGTTCTACAAACGTTGGGCTATATGTTTTGATTTTTAATACATTGTAAGGCTGCATGATGCGACTCTAATGATGATTAGAAAAAAGTCGCTTGAAAGGCATGAGCTCTGCTTTGTTTTTTGCGCAGGCTGTACACACTACATCAGTCACTCATTCACAATTTGACAAGCACTTGATAATGCCTAGAATTTCACGGCGGCATCCCCTTTGTGTGGCCGTAATGCACCCTAAAAAAAACATGCCTTTTGTGGCCAGTGGCCGTTGTGCACTTCTCCCTGATTGCTGCGCGGCCCATCACGTGATTGGGTCTTTCTCACAGGCTACAAGTGAAGACAGACACATCGGGGACGCAACTGCGCGTCCTTATCCAATTCCGAGTTGCATATTGAAGATATTGGAAGAACTGTCCACATTTACTTTTCGTCAGCCAACAATATGAATAGGCCTAACGAACAGCAAAAGCACTAGCCTATGTCAATCTACTATCCCCCATAGTACAAAAGTAGACCTATTCTATTCTGTGCAATAAATACATATTCCAAACATAGTCTGGGACAGTTGTGGGATGCGATAGATCCCAAAAACCTTTTTTATGCAATGTGACTGACGCAACAGATCAGAATGTTTAGCTTAAAATATTGATAAACTATTAGGCCAAATGTTCCATTAGCGGAAAACACCATTATCAAAAGTGGCCGCAAATGCAATTATGCATGTAATGCTTTTATTATTAAGGTGCATTTTTTTGGTGAAAATTATCTTCCCCAAACTTAAAACTCACGCGCTACTTATGTATGCCAGTTAGACTCTACTCCCCTTGTAAAGCCGATTAATGTGCTTAATTTTAAGAAGTTATTTGGCCACTTTAGTTGTGATACAAACCTTATTAAAACATATAGGCCTATGGGCTAGGCTACATGAGGTGTGCGACTATGATTCGAAAAAGTTGCAAAAAAAGCATTGTTTCTTATGCTGGGCATCATTCACAAGTGATAAGTGACAGTGGGGAGAACAAGTATTTGATACACGGCCGATTTTGCAGGTTTTCCTACTTACAAAGCATGTAGAGGTCTGTAATTTCTATCATAGGTACACTTCAACTGTGAGAGACAGAATCTACAACAAAAATCCAGAAAATCACATTGTATGATTTTTAAGTAATTCATTTGCATTTTATTGCATGACATAAGTATTTGATACATCAGAAAAGCAGAACTTAATATTTGGTACAGAAACCTTTGTTTGCAATTACAGAGATCATATGTTTCCTGTAGGTCTTTACCAGGTTTGCACACACTGCAGCAGGGATTTTGGCCCACTCCTCCATACAGACCTTCTCCAGATCCTTCAGGTTTCGGGGCTGTCGCTGGGCAATACGGACTTTCAGCTCCCTCCAAAGATTTTCTATTGGGTTCAGGTCTGGAGACTGGCTAGGCCACTCCAGGACCTTGAGATGCTTCTTACGGAGCCACTCCTTAGTTGCCCTGGCTGTGTGTTTCGGGTCGTTGTCATGCTGGAAGACCCAGCCACGACCCATCTTCAATGCTCTTACTGAGGGAAGGAGGTTGTTGGCCAAGATCTCGCGATACATGGCCCCATCCATCCTCCCCTCAATACGGTGCAGTCGTCCTGTCCCCTTTGCAGAAAAGCATCCCCAAAGAATGATGTTTCCACCTCCATGCTTCACGGTTGGGATGGTGTTCTTGGGGTTGTACTCATCCTTCTTCTTCCTCCAAACACGGCGAGTGGAGTTTAGACCAAAAAGCTATATTTTTGTCTCATCAGACCACATGACCTTCTCCCATTCCTCCTCTGGATCATCCAGATGGTCATTGGCAAACTTCAGACGGGACATGCGCTGGCTTGAGCAGGGGGACCTTGCGTGCGCTGCAGGATTTTAATCCATGACGGCGTAGTGTGTTACTAATGGTTTTCTTTGAGACTGTGGTCCCAGCTCTCTTCAGGTCATTGACCAGGTCCTGCTGTGTAGTTCTGGGCTGATCCCTCACCTTCCTCATGATCATTGATGCCCCACGAGGTGAGATCTTGCATGGAGCCCCAGACCGAGGGTGATTGACCATCATCTTGAACTTCTTCCATTTTCTAATAATTGCGCCAACAGTTGTTGCCTTCTCACCAAGCTGCTTGCCTATTGTCCTGTAGCCCATCCCAGACTTGTGCAGGTCTACAATTTTATCCCTGATGTCCTTACACAGCTCTCTGGTCTTGGCCATTGTGGAGAGGTTGGAGTCTGTTTGATTGAGTGTGTGGACAGGTGTCTTTTATACAGGTAACGAGTTCAAACAGGTGCAGTTAATACAGGTAATGAGTGGAGAACAGGAGGGCTTCTTAAAGAAAAACTAACAGGTCTGTGAGAGCCGGAATTCTTACTGGTTGGTAGGTGATCAAATACTTATGTCATGCAATAAAATGCAAATTAATTACTTAAAAATCATACAATGTGATTTTCTGGATTTTTGTTTTAGATTCCGTCTCTCACAGTTGAAGTGTACCTATGATAAAAATTACAGACCTCTACATGCTTTGTAAGTTGGAAAACCTGCAAAATAGGCAGTGTATCAAATACTTGTTCTCCCCACTGTATAATTCACAAGTGATAGGCTAATATTGTCACCCATCAGACTATTCTTGATTTAATCTTGTCTTTACATATACATTTGTTTTGATTTAGAATGGACCATTATCATGCACCTGTATCGAAACAGGGTCAGCGGGAAAAATACATGTAATCTATGTACTTAAATAGTGAATGGAGGACGCTTTCCCCGTGGTGTATTTTCATGCCAGCCAGGTAGGCTATACTCCTGTTGTAAATATAAGCAATGTGCTTAATATTAGGAAAGTTGAGAAATAAATATAGTGAGCCTATTTTTAGTAGAGGCCATCACTATGTTTTCTCGCGCAATTGCATATCCTATTGAAATGTTGTGCAACATGAGCTCATGGGCTCTCATGAAGTGTTTGATTAGATTTTCAAACACATTTGCATTGATGTCAGAGTGATTAGAGCAGGGGTGTCAAACTCATTTTAGCTCAGGGGCCACATGGAGGAAAATCTATTCCCAAGTGGGCCGGACCGGAAAAATCATGGTATATATAACTTAAAAACAACAACTTCAGATTGTTTTCTTTGTTTTAATACGATCAACATACAACATAAAGCTGGAGCCTGAGGACAGTGTGTCCAAAATAGTACAAGCACAACATCACTATTAATCATAAAACATGTCAAGTTTATTTGAAAATTCTAAAGAAAAAGAACACACAAACACACAATGCCTCAGTGATTAACAGAACTGTTTCACAGATCACAGAACTATATCAGCGGTCATTTCTCAGGCAGAAATGTAGATAAAAATAATGAAATCCTGTTCCCCAAACAAGTGCAAGAACCACAGAGTCAAGAATAGGTTAAATATACAAATAAAATAAAATCAATTAAAAACAATAGCACATCAACATAAAAACATATAAACATAAAGCTGGAGCCTGAGGACAGTGTCCAAAAGCACAACATCACTATTAATCATAAACACCTCAAGTTATTTGAAAGTTCTGAGGACAAAGAACACACAAACACACAATGCCTCAGTGATTAACAGAACTGTTTCACAGATCACAGAACTATATCAGGGTGTCATTTCTCAGGCAGAAATGTAGATAAAAATAATGAAATCCTGTTCCCCAAACAAGTGCAAGAACCACAGAGTCAAGAATAGGTTAAATATACAAATAAAATAAAATCAATTAAAAACAATAGCACATCAACATAAAAACATATAAACATAAAGCTGGAGCCTGAGGACAGTGTCCAAAAGCACAACATCACTATTAATCATAAAACACCTCAAGTTATTTGAAAGTTCTGAGGACAAAGAACACACAAACACACAATGCCTCAGTGATTCACAGAAGTATATCACAGATCACAGAACTATATCAGGGTGTCATTTCTCAGGCAGAAATGTAGATAAAAATAATGAAATCCTGTTCCCCAAACAAGTGCAAGAACCACAGAGTCAAGAATAGGTTAAATATACAAATAAAATAAAATCAATTAAAAACAATAGCACATCAACATAAAAACATATAAACATAAATCTGAAAGCGTTGCTCAAACTCCCGTAACAGTCCCGTTATTTTATCTTTGAACCGCTTCATGTCTGCCACATGTTGGGTCGCGCACACATTTTTCAGATAGGGGAAATGAGCTGCATCACCACCGGCAAGTTGCATCTCCCACAATGACAGCTTCAACTTGAAAGAACGTATGCTGTCATAATACTGCGTGACAACTTTGTTGCGCCCTTGCAGCTGTTTGTTCAAGTTATTCAGGTGCTCTGTAACATCCACCATAAATGCAAGGTCCTGCATCCATTCTGCGGAATGAAATTCTAACACTGGTTTGCCCTTTTCTTCCATGAACTGTTCAATTTCTTCTCGTAAATCAAAGAAACGCCTCAGCACAGCACCTCGGCTTAACCATTTTACCTCAGTGTGGTATGGCAGGCCATAGATGTGGTCTTTCTCTCTGAGAAGGCTGTCAAACTGACGGTGATTCAGGCTTCTGGATCGGATGAAATTAACAGTTTGGATGACCACCTTCATGACGTTATCCATCTTTAATGACTTGCAACACAAAGCCTCCTGGTGCAAAATACAGTGAAAAGTCAAAAATCACGTCCTCCAATTGCAGATTGCACTTTCTCTCTGAACTTTGTCACAACGCCTGCTTTTTTCCCGATCATTGAGGGCGCACCATCTGTAGCCAGGCTGACAGCGCGGGACGAGTCCACTCCGACCCTGTCCAGCGCGCCGACGAATGTGGTAAAAATATCAGCTGCTGTCGTTGTATCTGTCATCGGCACCAACTCCACGAACTCCTCGGTGACGGTCAATGTGTCATCAATTCCGCGGATGAAAATGGCCAGTTGTGCAACATCTGTAATGTCCGTGCTTTCATCAATTGCAACCAAAAACGCAATAAATGACTTTACTTTTTGCTTCAACTGGCTGTCCAAATCCACTGAAAGATCGGAAATCCTGTCTGCAACTGTGTTTCTTGTCAGGCTGATATTTGCAAAAGCCTGCCGCTTTTCAGGGCACACAATCTCCGCTGCCTTCATCATGCATGTTTTTACAAATTCACCCTCACTAAATGGTTTTGAAGCCACTGCGATTTCATTAGCAATGAGGTAGCTAGCTTTCACTGCAGCGTCACTGATGTCTCGGCTGTGAGTAAACACAGACTGCTGTTTCTTCAGACCCGCCAACAGTTCATTCACCTTCTCTCATCTCCGCTGTCCTTGAAAGTTGTCATATTTGTCGGCATGAAGACTCACATAGTGGCGACGAAGGTTATATTCTTTCAGCACTGCAACATGCTCTGAACACACCAAACATACAGCTTTCCCATTCAATTCCGTGAATAAATAGGATGACCATTTTTCTTGGAACACTCTGCACTCTGCGTCCACTTTTCTCTTTTTTGACAGAGACATATTGGGGCAATGAGGGTGCCAAAGCACATAATGTTAAAAGTAGAAGCCGTAATAAATATCGCGGGCAAAACAAAGTAGCTCATTGGCTGCACGTGCTTGACCTACTTGCTCTGCCCCGGTATAAACAGTTTGCTTGCTTAACACAATTGCTATTGCGCCATCCAGTGGACGCAATTGGAACAGCAGTTTATTTTATTGAAAAATTGCAGCGCATTTTTATACTTTACAAAAAGTTTTTTTTTATATTTTATTTTTATGTTTTATTTTTTTCAAAATCATCTCGCTGGCCGGATTAAACCCGTTTGCGGGCCTGATCCGGCCTGCGGGCCGGACGTTTGACACCCCTGGATTAGAGGGACAATAGAGTGTTGAGTACCAGGCAGTTAGCAAGTTTGGTAGGCTACTAATGACCATCAGCAGCATCAGAGCTTGGAGAAGCCAAATTACTGTGACTAAACGGTCACGTGGAATTTGACTGACTTCATAACTTGTGACCGCCAGTGTGGAGGTAATACGGTCAACGCAACAGCCCTAGTTGCAGGTTCACCTGGCACATCTAAAGCCTTTTCTTTTGGGGTGTTGCTATAGGCCACCAAGTGCTAACATTCAGTATCTAAATAATATGTGTGAAATGCTTGATAGTGTATGTGATGTAAACAGAGAGGTGACCTGAATATTGACTGGTTTTCATCTGTAACCAGTGCCTGTAATCTGGTTCCCGTTATTAAATCAACCTACCAGGGTGTTCACAAACACTACAGGAACAAGATCATCCACATGTATTGATCAAATTTTTACTAATACTGTAGAACTTTGTTCTAAAGCTGTATCTGTACCCATTGGATGCAGTGTTCACAATATAGTGGCTACAGTATATCCATGAAAGCCAAAGATCCAAAAGCTGGGCCTAAATAAGTTTATAAGAGATCATACAAAATAATTGTGGATGATGTTAAAAATGTGTTGGTCTGATGTGATTAATAAGGAGCATCCAGACGCTGCACTTGATGAACTTATGAAATTACTTCTTCCAATAATTGATAAACATGAAAAGAAGAAACTGACTGTTAGAACTGTTAAGGCTGTTAAGGCTCCATGGATTGATGAGGAATTGAAAAACTGTATGGTTGAAAGAGATAGGGCAAAAAGAGTAGTTAATAAGTCTGGCTGCACATCTGACTGGCTGACTTACTGCAAATTGAGAAATTGTGTGACTAAACTCAACAAAAATAAGAAGAAACTGTATTATGAAGCCAAGATCAATGATATATCAATGATATACTTTTAATTAAATGATTGGCAGAAAGACAAATTCAACTCCAGCTTTCATCGAATCAGATGGCTTATTTATCACAAAACCATTTGATGTTGCCAATTATTTTAATGATTACTTCATTGGCAAAGTCGGCAAACTTAAGCAGGAAATGCCAACAATGAACAGTGAGCCATCGTACTGATGCATAAAAAAACAAATAATGAAATAAAATAATTTTGTAAAGTTAGTGTGGGAGAGGTGGAACAATTATTGTTATTGATCAATAATGACAAACCTCCTGGCATTGACAACTTAGATGGAAAGCTACTGAGGATAGTAGCTGACTCTATAGCCACTCCTATCTGTCATATCTTTTATCTGAGCCTAGAGGAAAGTATTTGTCCTCAGGCCTGGAGGGAAGCCAAAGTCATTGCGCTATCCAAGAGTGGTAAAGCGCCCTTCACTGGTTCTAACAGCAGACCTATCAGCTTGCTGCCAGCTCTTAGCAAACTGTTGGAAAAAAATTGTGTTTCACCAAATACAATGCTATTTCTCTGTCAACAAATGAACAACAGACGTTCAGCATGCTTATAGAGTAGGGCACTCAACATCTTCTGCACTGACACAAATGACTGATGATTGGTTTAAAGAAATCGATAATAAGAAGATTGTGGGAGCTGTACTGTTAGATTTCAGGGCAGCCTTTGACATTATTGACCATAACCTGTTGTTGGGAAAACGTACACTACCGGTCAAAAGTTTTAGAACACCTACTCATTCAAGGATTTTATTAATTTTTACTATTTTCTACATTGTAGAATAATAGTGAAGACATCAAAACTATGAAATAACACATATGGAATCATGTAGTAACCAACAAAAGTGTTAAACAAATCAAAATATATGTTATATTTGAGATTCTCCAAATAGCCACCCTTTGCCTTGATGACAGCTTTGCACACTCTTGGCATTCTCTCAACCAGCTTCACCTGGAATGCTTTTCCAAAAGTCTTGAATGAGTTCCCACATATGCTGAGCACTTGTTGGCTGCTTTTCCTTCACTCTGCGGTCCGACTCTTCCCAAACCATCTCAATTTGGTTGAGGTCGGGGGACTGTGGAGGCCAGGTCATCTGATGCAGCACTCCATCACTCTCCTTCTTGGTAAAATAGCCCTTACACAGCCTGGAGGTGTGTTGGGTCATTGTCCTGTTAAAAAACAAATAATAGTCCCACTAATCCCAAACCAGATGGGATGGTGTATTGCTGCAGAATGCTGTGGTAGCCATGCTGGTTAACTGTGCCTAGAATTCTAAATAAATCACAGTGTCACCAGCAACGCACCCCCACACCATAACACCTCCTCCTCCATGCTTTACAGGGGGAAATACACATGCGGAGATCATCCGTTCACCCACACCACGTCTCACAAAGACAAGGCGGTTGGAACCAAAAATCTCAAATTTGGACTCCAGACCAAAGGACACATTTCCACCGGTCTAATGTCCATTGCTCGTGTTTCTTGGCCCAAGCAAGTCTCTTCTTATTATTGGTGTCCTTTAGTAGTGGTTTCTTTGCAGCAATTTGACCATGAAGGCCTGATTCACACAGTCTCCTCTGAACAGTTGATGTTGAGATGTGTCTGTTACTTGAACTCTGTGAAGCATTTATTTGGGCTGCAATTTCTGAGGCTGGTAACTCTAATGAACTTATCCTCTGCAGCAGAGGTAACTCTGGGTCTTCCATTCCTGTGGTGGTCCTCATGAGAGCCAGTTTCATCATAGCGCTTGATGTTTTTTGCGACTGCACTTTAAGAAACTTTAAAAGTTCTTGAAATGTTCCGTATTGACTGACCTTCATGTCTTAAAAAGTAATGATGGACTTTTGTTTCTCTTTGCTTATTTGAGCTGTTCTTGCCATAATATGAACTTGGTATTTTACCAAATAGGGCTATCTTCTGTATACCACCCCTACCTTGTCACAACACAACTGATTGGCTCAAACTCATTAAGAAGGAAAGAAATTCCACAAATTAACTTTTAAGAAGGCAAACCTGTTAATTGAAATGCATTCCAAGTGACTACCTCATGAAGCTGGTTGAGAGAATGCCAAGAGTGTGCAAAGCTGTCATCAAGGCAAAGGGTGGCTATTCGAAGAATCTCAAATATAACATATATTTTGATTTGTTTAACACTTTTTGGGTTACTACATGATTCCATATGTGTTATTTCATAGTTTTGATGTCTTCACTATTATTCTATAATGTAGGAAATAGTAAAAATAAATAAAAACCCTTGAATGAGTAGGTGTTCTAAAACTTTTGACCAGTAGTGTGTGTTTCAACCTCTGCCATATCATGGATTCAGAGCTATCTATCTAATAGAACTCAGAGGGTTTTCTTTAATGGAAGCTTCTCTAATGTCAAACATGCAAAGTGTGGTGTACCGCAGGGCAGCTCTCTAGGCCCTCTACTCCTTTCAATTTTAAACAAAGCATGTGTGTCCATGTATGCTGGTGATTCAACCATATACGCATCAGCAACCACAGCTAATGAAGTCACTGAAACCATTAACAAAGAGTTGCATATAGTTTTGGAATGGTTGGCCAGTAATAAACGGGTCCTGAACATCTCTAAAACTAAGAGCATTGTATTTGGTACAATTCATTCCCTAAGTTTTAGACCTCAGCTGAATCTGGTAATGAATGGTGTGGCTGTTAAACAAGTTGAGGAGACTAAATTACTTGGTGTTACCTTAGATTGTAAACTGTCATGGTCAAAACATATAGATTCAATGGTGGGGAGAGGTCTGTCCGTAATAAAGAGATGCTCTGCTTTTTTGACACCACACTCCACAAAGTCCTGCAGGCTCTAGTTTTATCTTATCTTGATTATTCTCCAGTCATGGTCAAGTGCTGCAAAGAAAGACCTAGTTAAGCTGCAGCTGACCCAGAACAGAGCGGCATGTCTTGCTCTTCATTGTAATCAGAGGGCTAATATTAATACTATGCATGCCAGTCTCTCTTGGCTAAGAGTTGAGGAAAGACTGACTGCTTCACTTCTTGTTTTTATAAGAAACATGAATGTGTTGGAAATTCCAAATTGTTTGCATAGTCAACTTACACACAGCACGGACACACACACTTACCCCACCAGACATGCCACCAGGGGTCTTTTCACAGACCCCAGGTCCAGAACAAATTCAAGGAAACGTACAGTATTATACAGAGCCATCAGTAAATGGAACTCCTTTACATCTTATATAGCGCAAGTGAACAGCAAACCTGGTTTCAAAAAATGAATAAAGCAACACCTCACGGCACAACGACTCTCCCCCATGTGACCTACTTGTTGTGTGTATGTACTGACATGTATGTGTAACTGATAGATGCACATACACACACTACATGTTAATATTTTTAAATGTATGTCAATTGTAAAGTATTTAGTCTGTAATGTATTTTTCGTTATGTGTCGGACACCAGTAAGACTAGCTGTCGCCATTGGCGTCGGCTAATGGGGATCCTAATAAATCAAATCAAATCTCTACCTCTTGCCTCTCGGTCTCTACCTCTTGCCTCTCGGTCTCTACCTCTTGCCTCTCGGTCTCTACCGCTCTGCCTCTACCTCTGCCTCTGCCTCTACCTCTACCTCTACCTCTCTGTCTCTACAGCTCTGCCTCTCTACCGCTCTGCCTCTCTACCGCTCTGCCTCTCTACCGCTCTGCCTCGCTGCCTCTCTACCGCTCTGCCTCTCTACCGCTCTGCCTCTCTACCGCTCTGCCTCTCTACCGCTCTGCCTCGCTGCCTCTCTACCGCTCTGCCTCTCTACCGCTCTGCCTCTCTACCGCTCTGCCTCTCTACCGCTCTGCCTCTCTACCGCTCTGCCGCTCTGCCTCTCTACCGCTCTGCCTCTCTACCGCTCTGCCGCTCTGCCTCTCTACCGCTCTGCCTCTCTACCGCTCTGCCTCTACCTTGCCCTGAGTGCTGGAGTCTGGCCCGTTGCCTGACTATAAAAGCCTGAGAGCAGCTTCACTGAGAGGAATAACGGATATCCATCTGGAGCCATCATGGTCTTGATATCGAAGACATCTGCGCTGAGGTAGTCTGGGCCGCCCGAGGGGGGGCTGAGGAACACCACATCCCCCCGCAGACGGGGTGCCAGCTGTAGGAAGTCTCGCTGCACAAAGTCGATGCGCTCGGCCACCTCGTAGACCTGGGCGTTGTGCTGGGCCAGGGCCAGACGCACCGGGTCGATGTCAATAGCTAGCACTGCATGGGGGAAGGGACAGGGAGGACAGAGAGTCAGACACACAGGGAGTACCACTCAGGACAATAACTGTTAACCTATAGGATATAACAAGGGCCCAGAGGTTTTTCTGGTCAAGTCACAGGGTCAGGAAAAACTCTCGCCCTATTTATAAAGGCAAATGCAGATACAGTATAACCAAAAATATCTAAAAAGTTTATAAAAGATTGGATAAAACATGATGCTACTGTACTGTACCTCTCTTCCCAGTGAGGGCAAACTGGATGGCATTGCCTCCCACTCCACAGAAGGTGTCTATGATGAGTTCAGAGTGGAAACTGTCGTGGACCCTCAGGGCAATGTGCTCGGCTATCTTCTCTGGGGTGACGAAGAACCAGCCCTCTGTACAGACAGACAGACAGGAGTAAGAGGCTTTAACAAACTGAATACAAAGATGCAATTAATACATAGTCTAATTTCTCTAATTTTACTATATTAAAAGACAAGATGCATTGTGGAAAAATATTTCATAACTCATATTTCTATAAGTAGCTTAGTGGTTAAGAGCGTTGTGCCAGTAACCGAAAGGTCGCTGGTTCTAATCCCCGAGCCGACTAGGTGAAAAATCTGTCGATGTGCCCTTGAGCAAGGCACTTAAACCTAATTGCTCCTGTAAGTCGCTCTGGATAAGAGTGTCTGCAAAATGACTAAAACGTAAATGTAAAATGTATACATCATAATTTATCTGATTTGGGGTTTTTGCAAAGAGAAGTACTGTAGGTGTCCCCAATGCAAAGCATAGCCACCAGGGGTCAAACAAGTGTCACATGGTTTTGTTCAAACAATGCCATTCTGATATTCAAGCCAAATCTTTTGTGTCATTATGAATTTATCAATTTTGACAAAAGTCCAGAAATATCATATATCATGTAATTGATTCATTTTTTGGGCTCATGAAGTCATCCTAGTGCCATGCGCACCTTCACCAAAAGAACCAAAACACTATCAGTGACAGTTACATTTCAAAACAGCCGTCACTCACAACATTTTCCTGCAGGCAAAAGACAAATATTAGGCCTGCTGAAATATAAAGTAGATGTGGGTTTGCCATCACACCGGGAAAAGCCTAGTTATGATTATACTATACAAGACAACACAAAAAGTATTGAAGATATTGGATATTGAGATATATTAGACCAGGGTTTCCCAAACTCAGTCCTGGGGACCCCAAGGGGGGGACATTTTGTTTTTTGCCCTAGCACTACACAGCTGATTAAAATAATCAAAGCTTGATGATGAGTTGATTATTTGAATCAGCTGTGTAGTGCTAGGGCAAAAACCAAAACGTGCACCTCTTGGGGTCCCCAGGACCGAGTTTGGGAAATGCTGTATTAGACTATGTGGAGAGACTGGGATTCTTCATAGACCACGTCCTCCTGTCTCCCCTCGGAGACCTAGACCATCTGCCATCATTCTCTAACTGAGTCTAGCAGCAATCTCTGTTTTCTGTTCCGCTGCTTGTTTTCACAGCCTCCTCAGAGAATAAACACCTGCTAAGGCAAACACTGATGGGAGTGGCCTCTTCTCTTTTAGCGCTTCACATCTCTCACGCTCTTTCATTATGCCTCCCTTCTGAGAAAAGTAGCTGAGGAGAAGACAGACTTTCCAGTACTAACTTTACTGGGGCTCAAGGGAGAGTCAAAACAAAATATTGAGTTTATGCATTCCCCAAATGTCTATTGGCAACTATGTTTATGGGCGACTAGTTAGCGTTGTATTCTCAAACAGATCTTGAAGGGAAGCCAACATCATGTCTGAAGTTTTAAAACCGAGCTACATCACTTCAGTCCCAGAAGACTAGACTACCCCTCTTCACAATCTGCTATCTATCATTAGCCAGGCACTGCTACACATGATGAATCTGTACAGGCACTTTCTCAGACTTTACTCCTATGTCTAATTGAGTGATAGACAACATAGGAATCTGATAGGAGTAGGTGTAATCTGCAGTGGGTTTCAGCCATGCTACGGTATGTATCCAGGCTCTTCTCTGTTGACATGAATAAGTGAGTAGTTATGAAGGCTCTGATCTAGTTTTCAAATAGAATTCAGAATGCTCTGTGGAAGACTTCTGATTTGAGCGAGCATATTAGTCATAATACTTTGGAGAATAGGGAGAGATTCGGAAGGATGAGATTGGCCCTCTGATAACAGATAAGCTCTTTCCCAGAAATAGGTTGGAGAAGGACGTCAGTGAGGTACAAGCTGAGCTTTTATAACTGAACACCAACAGTAGGCTTGGGCGATATACCGTTTATACAATACCGATGGTATGATTCCCAATATTAAAATGTTTGGGGGTGCGTGCTACGCCTCTGCTTATAAATATAAGTTAAGTATAACTATAAGAAATCTAAGATGTGTCAAATAAATTATATCCAGCTCAGGGCTCCAGCTATGCATTTGGTTTGCTAACTTTCTAGCTAAGTAGCTAGATGTCAAGATCAAGCTTCTTGGTTACAGTAGAGACATAATTGTTTTTTTGTTGTTGTTTTTTTAATAGTGCCCCTTGTGTGCACTTCCGGTAATGCCGTATTCCCTGGTATGGTACAGAAATGGTATAACACATCTGGATTCCACCCAACCCTAACTAAGGTTGCTTCTACTTCTGCTACAGTATCTGCTCTTTTTGTTGGGAGAGAGAGAGGGAGAGAGAGAGAGAGAGAGAGAGAGAGTGTAAAGGACAGGAGAGGAGAGGAGAGGAGAGGAGAGGAGAGGAGAGGAGAGGAGAGGAGAGGAGAGGAGAGGAGAGGAGAGGAGAGGAGAGGACAGGACAGGACAGGACAGGACAGGACAGGAGAGACTTGAGAGTCATGAAAGAGTTGCTCTGCTGGGAGACAGGGAGAGAGCCTGATGCTGTCATGTCATGTGACACAGGGAGAAGTGTGAGGTGTGCTTCACTGGCGTCAGCACTTCTCTCACAGACAGGAAGAGGAGAGCCCTGCCTGCCAGCCAGCAAATCCATGCACCCGCTACACCACCATCTCAACATCACTGCCTCTCTTTCCCTCTGCTTCTCTGAAAACAACATGATGTTAGACTTCAAGAGCAGCAAAACTGTAGCTTTTACCTTGGACATAACAGCCATCCGTTTCTCAACTGGAGAGAAAGACTTAATGTTCAGTCACCTTCAGGCAAATCCTTTTCTTTTTAGAATAAAGTGTA